>NC_084708.1:11793067-12103362 GCF_033807575.1 Cydia pomonella
TGTTTGATATGGATTCGAATGAAATACAACTGGGTATGAATAAAATAAACCAAAGGTTTAAGTCAAATGTTTTTCCTGCAAATCGCATTCCTGTTTGGATCAATTTACCTGCTTTTATTATTAGCAATTTGGACCCCGATTCTAAACCTGGGTCTCATTGGATCGCAATTTACATTGATGTGAACGGATATGGTGAATACTTTGACTCTTTTGGCCGAAAGCCTACTGGTTATCATAAGTTATTTCTAAAAAGAAATGCTAAAAGGTGGTTTCATAACCATAAATCACTTCAAAATTATTTTACCTCAGTTTGTGGGGAATATTGTTTAGTTTATCTTTATTTTAAGTATCAAGGGAAAAAAATGTCTCAATTTCTAAATTTGTTTTCTGATAATACTTTGAGTAATGATCTAGTATTAAGAAATATGTTTAAACAAATCTTTGTGAAATAAAAGAATATGTACAATGAAATTATGTGTTTTATTTATAAAAATATATATGTTACACAAAAAGTTCGATATACACAGTATTACAATTAAGACACTTAAAATAAGTTTGAAGCTAAACGTTAACTAAAACTATTTTAAACAATACAATATTTGAAAAACTTATTTTAGACCTAAGATTATGAAATTAAACAAAGCACTTTAACACTATTTATTTTCAGTTCCTAAACAATATTTAACACACTTAGGCTTTGCCGATAACTCTTTTGTGATGTTGTAAATGACATCACGAGCACTTTGTTCATGCGTGTCCCCTTCTCCGACGGTGTAGTATCTAACACGAAGATCGCAGTGTTTCCAATGCTCCAATGGCGAAACATTTTTAATTTTTTCCATGTCGTATACCTCTATTTTGATCAGATGTGAGGCATATGCCCCATCGTCTTGTCCAGATGTAAGGTATGCGACACCGTCTTCCGTCATTTTGGCGACCGTGGAAGATTTCTTGTAGACTTTCGGCTTCTTCTTGGACTTTTCGAAAAACACGTCGATGTTATTGGATGGTCGCTTCTTTGCTATGGCCTGCTTGACTTTGAAAGCAAGCGTCCCTTCCTCATCGCTCGCTTCGTCTTCGTGTTCATTGAAGTAGTAGTTCTTGAAGGTATTCTCGGTAAACTGAAATAATAATATCAATTAAAATTACACACAAACATACACACAAGAGTTAAACATGATAATTAAACAATTATAGAGTAACACAATTTAATTACTTACATCCATGATCACAAGTGATAATCAAAACTTCAATGTGTAGAAACCAAGAGCTCTTAACTGAACTGGTGGTCTAAAGATACTATATAATTCACCCTCAGCAGCGGCCTTTTTATATGAATTTGTGTTTAAAAAAAACCTCAGGCACGCTAGTGGGAACAGAGGACCACCTAGGAAGAGACACGTTTTAACAGGATTTTGAAAGTCACTACCCCATCTATCTAACTGGTATAAACAGGAATGCAATAAATTATAGCACTAAATAACGGAAACTTTGTTTACATATACCTACAAGTTGAAACCTGACCTAAAGACGGCCATGTTAACTGTCTATCAATAATTAGCAGTCAATTTCTCACATATACCAAACTTATTTACGAGTGGATA
This sequence comes from Cydia pomonella, assembly GCF_033807575.1. Taxonomy (NCBI): domain Eukaryota; kingdom Metazoa; phylum Arthropoda; class Insecta; order Lepidoptera; family Tortricidae; genus Cydia; species Cydia pomonella. The sequence goes on from NC_084708.1 coordinate 11,794,672, forward strand.
AAAAATCAAGACAACACAAATGTCTCGATCAATAATAATCTGGAATCAATAAAATTTAAGACAAAAACTGCTAACATATAGGTAAATATGTAAAATATTTGGTATGAAATCATCACCCATTATGTATATATACAATAGTTTAGGTATAATTCCTATCGTAAATACACATTATTGATTTCTTCAAAGGTTTGAAAGAGACAGCAACGTGCGAGTGCAAATCCTAACGTAACAGAGGTGGCTATATAAAAAACCCTATTGAATAAAAATAGTATAGGTATGATACCTAGTCGTAAGTACATACAGAGTAAGTAAGTATGTAATTGTATATAAATAAATGGGCGTTGCAAACAATACAGGTTTGAAAGAGACAGCATGAAAATCGTGGCACGTTAAGGGCCTATATAAAAGAAATATCTAATCTTAAGTACATAAGAAAAGGAAGTAAATATGTAATTATATATAAACAGGCGTTGCAACCAATATTGTTCTCGCAACGTAACAGAGGTGGCTATATAAAAAAACCCAATTGAATAAAAATAGTATAGGTATGATACCTAGTCGTAAGTACATACAGAGTAAGTAAGTATGTAATTGTATATAAATAAATGGGCGTTGCAAACAATACAGGTTTGAAAGAGACAGCATGCAAATCGTGGCACGTTAAGGGCCCATATAAAAAAAATACCTAATGTTAAGTACATAAGGAGGAAGTAAATATGTAATTATATATAAATAGGCGTTGCAACCAATATTGTTTTCTCAAAGAGCTGTACAGTTTGAAGGAGGCGACATGCAAAATCGTAACGTAATAGGTGTTCATATAAAAAAACCTATGTAATATAAATAGGTCAGGTAAAATACTTATTCCTAAGTAGATATGGAGTAAGTAAATATGTAATAATTATTAAATTAATTAATTGTTGCAAACACGTACAGAATAAATAAGATCGGAGTGAGACCGCAGGCAGTAACAATAGCATGTCGCCGAGTCGTGGTAACAATAGAGACAATAGAAAGGGCCGGCGAGGGTTTTATGGCAGAGTCGACGAGCGTGTATTGTTTATGTAGCGGAGTGCAGAAGTGATAGAAGGAGACTCCGGGCACTGTCGGGACCTATCGCAATCGATCCAAATGGGGCCCTATTTGTTTTTTTTTTTTTTTTTTTTTTTTTTTTTTTTTTTTTTTTTTTTTTTTTTTTAGGTCGGGCAGACTGGGATCAGGGGTGGGACACCTGGTGGGCGAGGGGCGGAGCTAAAGGGGGGGGGGCGTGAAACCATGGGGCAGAACCGGCGCTTCTATACTACTCATTCTGTAGTAGCATTAGGCGAATTCTTCACGGATGTTGGATATCACCTAATTTCATGTGGCACTAAGAAATGTCATGTCTTACATATGAAACGTCATTTTAGTCTACGGAATAAAAAAACACTTAGTTTACATTATGTCCAATGTTGCTTCTGCCGTTATCGATTTGCCATGCTGAGAAAAGATTAACAGCAATCATTGTATTGAGTGAAATATTGCACCTTCTATAAGTAAATTGCTGTTCATTATGGCGTTCTTTGCCCTGGCGACAACAACATAATGTAATCGAAGCATAAAGGTGCAACTGCAAAACTGCAGTCCATCACGTTGATGTCACGGTCACGCGCGGTTGCGTCACGCCGCCACGCGCCGCGGTGGGCAGTGGGCTCGCGGCCTTATGCTCCACTAGCCTGGCTGACCACTCAGCTGTACCCAGCACTCCCAATTTAGGTTAGCACATTTAACTTACTCGTAGTTACGAGACTTACGAGTATTTGTTTGTTTGCGTAGCGACTACATGGCCACGTTTCACAAAGGTGGCCACTGGTCAGTGTCACCGAAAAACCGTAGATAAAATCGACATGTAAATATGTGATATGTTGTCACCGTAATTTGTGGTATATCGACAATATATTTCCTTTAATGATCGACAATATTTAAAAAAAAAAAAACAATAGGCTTCACAAGGATAAAGACTGCATTTAATTATTGTCGCGTTTAATTCTTAAAAAGTATCCGTATCTATGTACAGTACAGATTTTAATTAGTGCGAAAAAGGATAGTTTAATTTTTAACGTTGTATCCCCTTTACATATTATTAGTTTTATAAAACTACAATGAGTTCATTTGTAACTTCAAGAATTTTGATAAAAAGAAACCTGGATAAAAACAGTATGGACCATTGCTCTTTTATGTTTAGGTACTACGATCCAAAGCGCTCACACCATATCTGTTGCATAGGCCTATAAAAACTAACTTCACTTTTTCCAATAAACAGGTTACTAGCAGTATGCTCTGATGCAGTGGCACAAAGCAAGTATCTTGATGAACTTAATAACATGCGCCTTGTAAGACTTCTTGCTTAACTTAGCATACAAAATCCACCCATGCATACTAATGGTTTCTATGCTCTGTGGACCATTTTCATATAAGCAATCTAGTACACGCAGAGCCCTGACATTGTTAAATTATAAATTTTTAAATTTTAAAGGTTAAATTAGGGGAAGTATTATTTTCTAGAGGACTTATTTATTAAACCAGAGGGTCTACCGCGAACCACGTTCAACGCCTCTCTGTCGCACTTGCAAATTCGCACGTAAGTGTAACAGGGAGGCAACACGTCGAACGTGGTTCGCGGTAGGCCCTCAGGTACCGACTAAATTACGTTTATTTAAGACATATTATCAGCGACAACGACTAAATCTATCAATTTTAAATTTTTGCTCTAAAATCGTTACCGGGCACTTAATAAATTCACGTACTTAATCAGATATAGGTAAATGTTGCTAGGCAGAGTGATGGCAGGTGGACTAAAGTGTTAACGGAATGGTGGCCGCTTTCGGATGAAAGAAGCCCCTGGCGTCCGTTGGCTCGTTGGGTGGACGACATTCGGAAAATTGCGGGACACTTCTGGATGCGATTAGCTCAGGATCGGGACAAAGGGCATACTGGAAGAGAGGCCTATGCTCAGCAGTGAGCGATAAAAGGCTGATATGATGATGATGATGATGAGGTAAATGTTAGAACTAGTTCTTAAAGTATCAAAATATAAATAGAGCACCAACCTACTAAATTGTTTACGACTTGTAAAAACATAGCAGTTTTTCGTTATACAAGGCTTCACGTCGACTTCGCATACTATCGTAATTATTTACGAGCTTAAATAATAGTTTTCGGACCTCACTCGGTATAGTCCCTTATAAACCGCGAAAAATTTGAACGAAAGACATAAATTGACAACAGACTTTTAGCTTTTTTTTTAAAATCATAGACAATTGGTGATACAACACGAAAATATCGGTCAACAATATTTGGCTAGCCAGAGTAGCCAGACTCTATTTGAGATACTAAAATGACAATACTAATTTCAATAGGTAGTAAAAAATATTACAAATACATATGTTATAATCACTGACATAAATATACTAGACAGGCTTAATCGGATAGGTTAATCGGATATCGAGAACAAATTGTGTCCGTCATTTTCGGCGTTTGACGTCTGTCACTAAGTAAAAGAATAAGCATAGCTGTGTAGTTAGCCAGAGGTGAAACTTTTATGACAAATGTTCATTTTCTGCCCACTTATGAACTGTAAACAATCTAGATAATAGTACATTACGATACAAGTGCGAAAAATAGGAAATTCGAAACGAGTAGTGATAAATCGACACGATTTGCGAATTACCTATTCGCACATGTATCGTACAACGTTTTACAGTACATATGGCCCTTTAAATGTTCGACATAGTAACGTAATATGCTAATTTTCGTACTAGTGCGGTAAAGTAGCACCATATGTACCTACTGTAAAATGTATTTATTTCCTTATAAGTGTATTGCAATTGTTTTACAATATGTGACACGGACGACATTAAAATTTATATAGTAATAGTCATAATACTCATTCTATTTGACTTTCGTACTCGTAGCAATTTTGATCAAATAGCAAAACACTACAAAAATTATGAGGTAAAGAGAAATATATCATTATTGTGTATATATTCCGCAAACAATAAGATAGGTAATCATTAGTACCTACGTGCTACATCTGCGAAATGTAATCTATGCGCCAAAGAGAATGGCTTGCCACCTTGAGTGTTTTATTTAAAGTGACGTTTCAAAACAATGTAAATGAGCTAAAAACAAGAGTTTTTTCGAATTAGATTGTTATTATATTCCTTTAATTATGTTTATTGATATTGTTAGATTACATTTTCGTAACGCACAAGGGATTTTTTAATTTATATTATTATTATTTTTACTTTTTGTCACATGCGTGGCATCTCGCCAGTAGTCGGAGACGTACTAAACGTAATGAAGTGCTGGCACTTCATTGAGGTGCGGAAACATTTTGTTTCAGATGCCGACTCTAGTACTATACCTCAATGGTTATAATCGGTGTGAATTTGTGTGTCAAATAAATAAGGAAATAAGAAAGATGGGATGAGTCCATTTATTTTACTACTATTTTGTGGTAGGAAGTTTTATAAGTTGTAATTCTATAGTTATGTTATAATATGTTTATTATAAATAAGTAGGTATCTGGAATTAACACCCTTCTTGTTGACTGGTTTTTATAACAGTAAAAATACTCGTTATTATTGAAGCAGGAAGCAATGGGAGATAAAAAACGAAGCAAAGCAAGTAGCGGTTATGGTTCACGGACCCAATGATTATAACATGCGGTTCTTCATTAGTTCCTATTATGTTGTTCAGTAATCAATCCTATTTAGAATAAACGCGGAAATGTTCTATATTATCCGACTTATAAATATAATAATTTGTATAAATTAATAAGAAAATAAGGGTATATACATATGTAGCCTTATATTCGTAATGTTATTTTTGACACGTTTTGCAGCAAACGCAAAATGGCTTGGCGGATTTTACAAAGTCACTTACCTACTTAAGAAATGTCATGGATCTCGCGAAACCGCTATGGTCCCCCATTTTGACAAAAACCCAAATCATATCGACTAAAATTGTACATAATTATCGAACATACACAAAATTTCACGACAAAATTTGTTGAGAAATGCGACCTGTAGATGCTGTAGAGCAGAACAGTATACGAAGGCATTTTTGTCCAAGTCGAAACGCAGACCTTCACTCTTTGTATTTACTGCCATATTTAGATATGCAGGCCAATCGAACGTACAATACAATTAGCCTTTATTCACCAACTCATTTATAATAATTCTTTGTTTATGAAAAATTTTACATTGGCCGGAGTTCCGCAAGGCGGTGTACTGTCGCCTTTATTATTTTCCATATTTATTAATTCTATTACCCATAATCTTTCTTCAAAATTTCATCTTTATGCCGATGATCTCCAGATATTTATATAGACAGGGAGTAATTGGCGATCTTCCTTCCATCATAGAGAGCACGAATGATGACTTGTTACGCATTCTAAAATGGAGCACAAGTCATGGTCTGAAAGTGAATCCTTCGTCACCCAAGTCATCATCATTGGCAGTAGCAAACTAATCTCGATTACGTTGACATCTCCTATCTTGATCTCACAGAAGAGTAACTAAATAAACTTTAGCGAATACAAAATCTCTGCATCCGGTTTATATTTGGATTGCGTAAATTTGACCACGTTTCTCATTTTCGCGTGCAACTCAAGTGGCCAATCCGTTATCGTCGTAATTTTCATATTCTTTGTCTTCTTTATAATGCACTTTACTGGTTATCACTTTTGGCAAGAATTATATAGTATTGTGTATATGTATACATATATGTAGGTATATAATTATGTAAGTAATATGTATGTATATGCATTGTCTTACTGTTGTAGACTTAAATTTTAAAGGTATTGTCTCTACTGCTAATTAGTTTTAATTTAGTTTTTTGCACCTCTACCTAAGTCTCATTTCTCCACTACCCAAAGATTGTCTGGAAGAGATCGCTCTGTAGCGATAAGGCCACCTGTTGTTTACCTCTATCTTCATGTATTATATGTGTTTCCATGTGTATTTGTTTTGAGGTTGTGCAATAAAGAGGATTTGTTGTAATTTTAACTGTCGCTAGTCAGGTTGACGGGGTTTCCGACAAGGGCCTCCTCTAAAGCATTCCAATCTTTTCTATTTCGAGCAGTTTTTATCCATTAGGGTGCCTTTCGACCAGAGATGTGGTATGCTGTGCTATGCAGCTCCAACTACAGCTACGTTTCAAATGTATGAAAATATAGCATGGCAAGCATACCACATCTCTGGTCGAAAGGCATCCTTATGGTGGGAAATCTTCTTCCCATCTCATTTTCTGGTGTCCCCGACCTCTATTGCAGTATTATAGGAAACCAAGTAGTTATATTTTGTGCCCTTTGTTTATTCTGTTATTTGCTATTTGAGATGCGACCTGTCCTGTAGTTATATATTTACCTGTCCACTTCCAATTTCTTTTTCTTATTTCTTTGACTGCGTCTCTGACTTTGTTTTTTTTCTGATTATTGTCAGTCTCCATCCGTCATTTATTATTATTCCTAACATGCTTCTTTCCATACCGTGTTAGCAAACAGCAATCTTTTGCATATTATTCTTAGCGCATGCCCATGTTTCACATCCGTGACTCTGGATTAGATTTTTATTTGCTTTTGTTTTTCATTATCTCTTTCATAGACCAATGGAACTCTTTCAAGGAACAAATATGTTCCATGTCCTCCTGTCCTTCTGTCTACTTTTTTGAGCAAAGATCAAATGATCTTCTAGTGATATCATTTGACCGAGATAGATATATTCTTTTACATGTTCTATTTTATTTTCGTTAACTATTCTTAGGTGGATAATCTTGTGTTGTGCCATCACCTTTGTTTTACTTGTATTAATAGTGAGGCCTGCATTTGCGCTTTCAATTACCAGTTTTCCAGCATGGTTTGGAGTGGGGCTGTTATTTTTGCTATGAGTACCAGGTCATCAGCAAAACGAAGATGCTTCAGCCTGCTGCCATATACATATGTTAATCCCATATTCCTCCCAGTCTGGATTGGGAGGAATTTCAACGTACATTAACATCAAAATGAATTCAGCTATCGTCCATTTCGCTCGTACTTGTCCGTTCATTTATTGGCGCGAGCGAGACACACGATAACTGAATGACATCATTCATATCTGATGTCAGTGTACGTTCAAATTGGCCTCATAGTATTTTTTTCCAGGCTTACAGAACAAAGAAAAAGCTCGGCGATGCACACAATCTCGTATTCACCCCCCGAGGGATTTAATAGTGGCAGATAGTTGATACGTGATTGGATCGGTTTACACCCTCATGTTTTTTATGTTCCATTTGGAACACCGCTGCTATCACGTCGATTCAAATATTTCAAACACGTCGTGAGCTTGATGGAAATAATACACACTTAAAATGTAAGTAATTTAACACGACAACAAACTGACCTGTATACAGCTATGTTTATTTTCCTGTTCTGATAATACTTATTACTCATTTGAGGAATTTATTGGCTTTATGTTGTTATTTATATTTTTTTGATATATTATTCCAACCAACTGTTGTTTTACAACCAGTAGATTAAGAAATATTATTTGTATCAACTTAATCGAATTGTTTATGGATGAAGTTATTAGTAATTAATAATTTAAATGGGCGCTGAAATTTTTAATTCTTAAATACATACCTCTTAATTATCTATCATAAATTGCATTACGTCAGTCATGTCAATTTTAAAATTGTCCAATTAGCTAAACAAAAAGTGACGTATCTATATGACATCGCATGGAAATCGTCTGAACAATATGTACATCCGTAAAGATAATAAATAAAGGCGAAGAAATCGTCACAAGCATTCACTTTTTAGGGTTCCGTAGTCAACTAGGAACCCTTATAGTTTTGCCATGTCCGTCTGTCTGTCTGTCTTTCTGTCTGTCCGAGGCTTTGCTCCGTGGTCGTTAGTGCTAGAAAGCTGAAATTTGGCATGGATGTATAAATCAATAAAGCCGACAAAGTCGTACAATAAAATCTAAAAATTTAATTTTTTTTAGGGTACCTCCCCTACACCTAAAGAGGGGGTGAAATTTTTTTTTCGCTTCAACCCTAGAGTGTGGGGTATCGTTGGAAAGGTCTTTCAAAACTAATAAGTGTTTTCAAGAAACATTGTTTGATAAAGTGAATATATTCGGAGATAATCGCTCCGAAAGAAAAAAAAAATGTGTCCCCCCCTCTAACTTTTGAACCATAGGTCCAAAAAATATAAAAAAAATCGTGGAAGTAGAGCTTAAGAAAGAGATTAAATGAAAACTATAGCGGACATGATCAGTTTAGCTGTTTTTGAGTTATCGCAAAAAGTTTTCCCTTCATAGTAAAAAGACTTACTTTAATTAGGTACTGATTATGCAAATCTGCCTATTTCTTTAACTCGGGTGAAAGGAACCGTTTCATCCCTTGGTTAACAATTTACTATACTTTAAGCTCCAGTTTAGCTTATTGTGACGGAAGAGTAACTACGGAACCCTACACTGAGCGTGGCCCGACATGCTCTTGGCCGGTTTTGTTTATTAATAGCTTGTTCATAATTACAATGTAAGTAGTTATATATTTATCTGTCTACATAAAATATACGTGTACTCAAATATTGTTAGGTAATGTAACCAAATAATGATGGTTATGATGTAGAGTAAGGATATTATGTATTATATCAAACTATTTACCCAATATCAGTTCCAAAGTTAGGTCTCATTACCTATCTATTGACATTTTGAATATTTGCTCAGTATGTGGCAGTAGCTGGTTGCCTGTCTAAATAGTGTTATCGAAGTTAAAGACTAGCTCAAACCAACAGCGATGGCGGGCAAGGCAATTGACCCTAATATCTGTTGACAACGAATTATCGCTACTCGACATTAGAGTCACCACTCGCCTCGAACTTGTTAACAATTAGGGCTTTTATAGATTACATACTTACTTAGTGTAGGTATCAAACATTTTGTTACTCTGAGTAATACCCTTTCTCGCCCGAGTAAGCCCGCGTAGGTATTTCAAATACCTAAATCACAGATTATATAATAGTTTTTACGAATATAAATCACATAATATACTAGTATCGAGTCCGTTGGCATATTGTTTTTTTAATTATTATTTTGAGACAATATGCAAAATTGTATATAGTATTAAATTAATCACATACAGACTGTTCAATATTGTATATATTTAATGTAAAACGTACCGATAATTGTATTTAATTTAAACTAAACTGACTGATAGTGATGAGTAAGAGACATAGGCTTGGAGGATTTAACAACCGCCTTTATGAGCGTACGCCTCGTTCGGAAACCTCGGCCAATGGTCATACGTATTATATGGACTTTATCTGACATATCTATTTGTATATTACGAAGAATCAGCCATACATTTGACGTACCCCTCCCCCGCAAAAATCAGCAGACTGTTTTGTACAGAAAATTACAGACAAGGCGTCTCCAGTAATGAACAGAAAATATGTTTTTATGCTTCTCGCTGCATCCACCTTGACCCGTTTCTATTTGGGCCTATGGTTGACTGGCAGCTAGCGACCGACGTTAAAAAAATATACCTCTGGGTGTAGTTCATACATTTATACTTTTGTAGTTCACTATGCCTCTGTATTTATTATGCAGTACGGTACCTAACCCAACTAGGTTTATCAAACAAATTATTAATAATATTATTTAAATAATGTTATTAAATCCGCAACTCCACGTAAAATGAGAAAAGCGGTACCAGCAATAAGACACAACCGTGAATATTTTTTTGAGAATGGACAGTTTTATTGGTACCTGTTGGAGAGTAAAGAGATAGGGGTAGGGGTCGGTCGGGCCGGTTGAGACGGAAGTCGGCACGTTTATCTGGCCGGGTGGCTATCGCAGGAAGTCCTAGTCGCCACCACTGGGCCAGCTATCAATAGCTACGATTAATTTGTATGCAAGAAATAATTGCCTGCCTCCATCGGATAAGGGTCTTTGCAATTGTTACAGGTTACGATCTTGCTTTATATCGATACCTAATAAATGGATGTTGTGGCTGTATATTTTTAACACAGTTAGTAATTCATGTGTTTACCTAAGATAGCAGTTAGGATTGCTTGTATTTAGCAAACAAAATTCACTTCGTCGTTTATTAATCCGAAATCTACCCTGCCAACATTTGTCGTCCATCCCTTTCTGTATGACCAAAGAAAGTGACGTAACCACACTAAGCAAACACAAACCACAGAATGAATTAGTAGCATAAGACTTTCAAGGCAGGCTTGCCTCTGAGGAAAATTTGTGCGTGAAAAAGTATTGTTTATTTCTACTCTAGCCCCAAAACGTTGTTATCGCAGATGTAGGACTACTAGCACATGATTAGTGCGACAGTATCTCGCGGCGAGATAGACTACCCGTCCCTCTTTACTTAACATAGTTAGAAGAAGACGGGTAATCTATCTCGCTGCGTGATAATGTCGCGCCAATCGTGTGCTAGCTAGCCCGGCTGACGTAGCTTAACATTGCAATGACCCCTTCAAATCAGTGAAACACAAGCAAGGTCAGTTGATTATTAATGATATCCATGGCGATGATCTACTGACCTCATTACTGCGCAGAATTGATTCGTTCGGAAATATTGCGCGAGTACCAGCGTCTATCAAATCTATGATGATTTTACCAATGTCAAGTCAAGTGTCGTTGTTCAGAAGTAACTTTTAAGTGTGCTCGTAGAGCATGACGTTGTTCGGTAGTTACTTTTAGTAAAGAGATAGCTGGACTTTACTAAAAGCCACGATGGATTGCCCGTTGTTGATTAAACCATGGTTAAACGCGTTTCAAGATTAGATTTTCATTAGCTGCACACTTCCACATAGTTCACTGTATAATAAACTATCAATATTAAAACACTTAAAACAACATTAATGAGCCTAACCAAAAAAAAAACAGGTTGTTTATTTAGTCACCTGCAATAATTTACGGGGTGAATATATAGGTCATACTGAGCAATTCTTACCCCAAAATCACGAAAAAAAAAATTGTCTGTTTCATACATTTTGACTGTCTGACCTTGACATTTTCTTTTAATTTTTTTCGAGATTTCGGGGTTGGTCCCATGGTAAAAGTTGCTCAGTATGACCTATATATTCAGCCCGTAAATCATTGCAGGTGACTAAATAAACAACCTGTATTTTCGAGACGTCTACGCCATCTTGAACAAATCTTGAATCTCAACCATCTGATAGACTACCTCTTGCGCGGCATTAGGTACAATATTTGACGTTGTCAGGCTACGCGCTGTATAATGTACATGTATATTTGAATCGCTCGCGACACAATACACGTGGGATAATTTTTTTGAGTTCTAGTCAGGCTTGTATAGTTATTTTTGAGTTCTAGTCAGGCTTGTATAGTTATTCTAGTTCGATGGTAGCGATCTATTTCGGTGCGCCCTGGCCGTGGTCGGGAGTCAAACACTAACGAGGGGTCAGATGGTTGCTATGATTTATAATGATCGCCCAGTAAACAGGACGGCGGTTTATCGCGCCGACCCGCCGGTTCTTCACCCCGGCTCGCATTGCACCGCCATACAAATTGTATTAATCGCTTACAGAACATTCGCGGAAATGAAACCAGAGGGCCTACCGCGAACACCGAAGTTCACAAACTGCCGGCATCTTTCTCTTGTACTCCAATGACGGCGTAATTAGAGTTTAGAGTGACCTTTGAACACCGTTGGCGGTAGGTCCTCAGTATAGTTAGTCGGCAAACTTCTTGGACAAATAAACTTGACTGCACAAAAGGATATGAACGATGCGCAAACATCACTTCATTTCGTCACGCGCAAGTTGGCTATGCGCAATATGTTACATCACCACAAAGTTAGGACCCCATATGTGTTATACTCGTACATATTGGTTTGGTTTATAAAGACTTCCTCTGTAAGCAATTACAATAACAGTCCATTGCTCTCAGTTGAGTAATGTCCCAAATGACTATGCAGGTCTTACACTATTATGATTGTCTTCCCCAAGCAATACATGTTGTGGTGCTGACTCCTTGAGTACACGTGGTCCACGCGTCATCAACAGGAACCTAATGAGCTTTTAATTGGACATGAGTGGTACAATTATGTGACTCTTTGTCAGCGTGCGTAGATTACTATCCAAAATTGGGTAGGTCAGGTACGAGGTACCCCGTAATTATTAATGGATTTAATGAGGTTAAAAACCCACAGAATATAATATAGTTCCAAAGATCTGTCTTGAAATCAAAAAAGTCATGAACCATAGATAGGCTTTTTTTAAACGATTGCAGCGTCATCTGCTTTAAGCTTTGCGTTTTTATCCTCATTGCTTTAAATAGTACTGCTCAGTATACTGCGTAAAATACATGTTCAGTTTTAAATATACATAGGTACATACTATTTATATTAAATTAAATACAGACATAAGTAGATTGATGAGTAGATAATATTCGTGCAAACCATACATTGCTCTTACTCGGATTCGAACTGACTCTACTAGCTTTGCAGTTAGGGTAAATATTAATTAAGCTGAAATCATGTCGTCATTGTTTAATAGGTAACCAAATGAACCTGGTAAATCGTCTAAATCTAAATAAATGGCTTTTGCAAATGATCATTAAATTATTTCGCAGTACGTTGATCTTATCATGAAGCCAGTCAGCCGAGACGGATTAAATAACAGCGTTGGATCGGCCTGTTGCTAGCTTAAGGTGACATTCGGATGTTAACTGCAGCTGCATTACTATTACGACCTTACTGCTGCGGCGATGATGCCGCCGCTGCTATCTGTCCATTGACATATATCTAGGGACGGGCCTAACGGGCTATAAGAATAGGGCCACTACAGCGGGGTCACGTACACGAATTCGAGCCAATCGCGCAGTCTAACGCCACAACGCGATTGGTTGATGAGGTCACATCACGCGCGCGATTGATCGCAACTAGACTGCACGCTGGGCTCGAATTGAACTAGCACCATTCTTAGTGCCCGTAAGGCTCATCCTTAGTAATGTCAAAGTATCTGTTAATTTCCTTGATAAAATGAGTAACGTTCGCCGCCGCATTACTGCCACGATTATGTTATGACGGTCATTCCGTCACTCATTTTATCAAGGAAATTGGCAGCGATTTTGATAGGACAGACTGTGCAAGTGTTATTTTAAACGACAATTAAATTATGACGCTTACTTACTTGCACAGTCTGGGCTATCAAAATCGATACCAACTTAGCTTGACTAGATACCTATAGCGGCGGCAACAATGATGTCGTAACAGCCGGGCTAGCCCATGATTGGTGCGACAGTGTCTCGCGGCGAGATCGAGTCTAATCTCGTCGCGAAATACTGTCGCGCCAATCATGTGCTAGGTCTACAGTAATGCAGCTGCAGTTGACATTCCAATGTCACCTTTAATGTAATGTGGTCTACCGACAACATTGGACTCAGCTTAGATAGGAACCTAGGCTATGGCAGTCGCTATCGTAAAAACAAGTGCCTGTGTAACCAGGAAACCGCAAATATGGAAAGGAAGGGTAAAGATAACTAAATTTAATCAGCGAACATAACTCATTAACTCATTATAAAGTCTAAATTCTATAATAAGATTGTATTTGTTACAATCCGTATAATGTAGACAATTATTAATTTATCACGTATCTGCGGTTAGGCATGTCGCTTCCTGCGTCCAAGTCCAACAGAAATAACTCACAATTATAGTGAAAGTTATTACAAATTAATAAACATAACGCTCACAATCGCAGCACAAAAGAGTGATTTACTGGAGCGATATTTGCGGCGCTGGAGTTGTTATCAACGTTTGATTAATGCTTCCACACGCGTGTCACAGTACTTTCAGGTGATTACACCCCACACACTCCGCATTGTGAAGCGATTACGAATACTCATGGTCATCACAATATTCCTGTTTTAGTTGTTAGTAACTAGAACTATTTTATTGCATATAACTCATGTTTGTTGGTAGGTATTTATAATTTACATAAGTACAGTCAAGTGTAAAATTATGGATGCACACAAGACTTTACCTACAGGGCGTGATTGACACTCGAATGATTGACCGGTCGCGTTCTGATCGTTTAAATCTGAACTTTTTTTTATTAGTAGAACTACGCTACGTTAGTCGCCATCTAGTAGTATAGTAGTCTGTGATCACAGTACTTCCAGGGTAATGGGTCTGATACGAAAGTAATATATTATGTATTGCGTGATCGTGTGTTGTTTTAAATGCGATCAGTACCCCTAGTGTAAATAAATTCGATTTCCAAACGTGACGTACGCGTTTGCGTTTAGTCTCATTTTGTATTGGATTTCGAAAGAGCGCGCCAAGCGGGACGTTTTGGAACCTCAAAATCCTATACAAAATGAGACTTAACGCAAACGCGTTCGTCACGTTATGATGTCGATCAAAGTTACACTAGCGGTACTGAACTGGTGATTGACCACACATTCCTATACTGTGACGAGCTAAGTCGTGCCTGATCTCATGATTACAAACTTATGAATAATCTGAAAGCGGAGCTGAAAACTCGATAGTTTTCTCTTAGATGAGTAATTATTGTATCAATAAATTACACCGGAAATAGGTACATAAATTAAGAGGCCAAAGTGAAAATAGTGTTTTAACATAATTAATGTTTTTAAATCCTAGATTAATTACAACTTGCTATTATACCGGGTGCCCAGTAATTAATGGATAGCCTTATGACCACCGACAGGGCACCTTAGGCTGGTCCAGAAAATGCACTCATAGGTCTAGTAAAAGTTTCGTGGTTTTAGAGATAATCGAACTTTTCTGTCTGCATGTATGTAGTATTTTTGGTTTTTTCCAGAAGTAGAAAAAACAGATCTAAAAAATAAACACAATGTTGTTGTATTCGCGTGCATCATGTCAAGTGTATCTGCCACATTAAAATAAGGAAAACTGACGCATTGTGATTTTACTTTCCTTAATAAATATTACATGAACTAGATTCCACGGTGGTTCGATTTTCAATAATTACTACCGTAGTTTCTACAGCAAATAATGTGCAATTTGAATAACTATAACATAATGACAAGAGGGACAATCGTCACCCACTCTTGACCGACTGAGGAATCGGTCATCATTAGTTTCTAATAGTCTTCCAGTCATTTCTTAGTCAACAGCCAAACAAAAGAAATGTGGTCTAAGTCATTTCTAAGTACTGCGATTATGTAGTATTCAGTCAGAATATCCTCCGTGTGTTTATAAACAGGATTATTTCAAACTAGACTCTGCTACTTCTTTCTCATGAACTGTAGGGATCTCTGTGTTTGTTGTATCTAATCAAAGTTTAAGATTATGGTAATTAAAATAATAAGTCAACGCGCCATAGAGCGTAGTATTGTCGACGTGAAGTTGACCGATCGCATCATTCGCATCAAAACACTGTAGGTACTACGCTCAAAAACTCAAATAGCTGGCGTTGCTGAAACAGCCGCCAAGCTGGAGTGGGACTGGGCGGGACATGTTTGCCGTATGCCGGATGGCTTGTGGGCTAAAATAAAAACCAATTGGGTCCCACATCAAACCCAGGGTCGCGGCAAACCTCGACGGAGTTGGCGAGATGATCTTGACGCCTTTGATAGGAACTGGTGGGAGACGGGTCAAGATCGGGATACGTGGAAAGGGAGGAAGGAGGCCCTTTCCCAGCAGTGGGACACTGTAGGTTCATATAAATAAATAATTACCTACTACTAAGCTTTAACATTCCTGTTTATTGGACTGCGGATCAGTAGATAGGACGTTCGAGATTAGATTTCGATGTTTTGAAGTTTGCACTGACTTTGCTACTGATAAACCTTCCATTATAGGTGGCAGTGACGTGGTAAAATAAGTACCTAAGCCAGGCGTAGTCTTACTTGGATATTTGTGGTTGCTCGCGCTACCAGATGGTGGCGTTATCACACGTGTAAAATGTACAGTAAGCTGCAGACATGTGAACCCCCTGCAAACAAATTTCTATGCAGAGGGGTCACTTAACTCTGCAGCTTACTGTGCCTACACGTCAACAGTTGAATATTAGCAATTACAGAACTGCATCGCATAAAATTAATCTCAATAAGGCAATATGTAACATTACATGAGTAATATATCTATGTACGTATTCCGTAGTACTGGGAGCTGCTAGACATCACGATGAGATGTATATTTTTGTCGTGTTATAAACCAGTCTCCGAGAATGATGCATCGGGCATCAGACAAGCGGAGCGTCGATCGACGATGCCACACGATGCGCTCGAATGAATCAGCAGCCGACCCCGCCTGTTTTTTTTACGTCAGAGACTCTCATGAGACTAGGGGCGTATCTAGAAACATACCGTGATACCCGTTTAATATCAATATCAGTTCGTCGCAGTCACACGCATGTTATATTGCACCCGCTGAATATTAAAATCAAATGGATAATAATATTATCCATTTCCGGATACGCCACTTCCTCCAAGAATCAAATTATGCTGTTACAGGTAGAGCGCTTAGTAAGTCGATTTCGTTAGTAATTTCATCACCCTTGGATTGGTGTTTATCAGATTGGGAATAGAAAGCTCAAAGAAACAGACTTGTAACGTTTCATAGGTAGAGCGCATAATAGTTAAATAATGTACACTATGTCATGTCTTTAAATAAAACTCAACAGTCATGCACATTTTTTGAGGTGAATCTGTATGTACCTAATGTTAACTTTGATAGACCATATGAAAATAAAGCCTAAAAGTCAGCTTTTTTACGCATACAACTATGGAAACATTCATTCTTTGGCTTACAAACGAGTGGATGTTTATCTTCTGTCTGACTTATTCTAACAAAATAGCATCTCTTTATTCGAATAACATCAAAATGTTAGCAACCACCGTACGACCAATTAAAGTTGAAATTGCTGTTGCGGTCAGCACAACGACTTTTATAACACGTCGCTCAGCGCCAAGCCGCACTAATTGCTAAAAGGATAACTCTCGTGAATGCGAAATGCACATCATCTGAATGAAAAAAAAAATGTTACGCAGAATTTGTAAGTGCCATGTCTACCGTTAAAATTGTAGACATAACAATGGTTTATAATGTATAAAATATTCTCGATATGTGACAGGAGGACTACGTCATCGCCATGGCGTGCCCGGCTTGTCTTTCCACAACGTTCGTAGAGGTAGTAGGGTTGCCAGATCGAATTAATGACCCTGTTATCGGGAGAAAAAAAAATCGAGATTTTGGACTTACCCGGAAGAAACAGAAAATAGAAATTAAGTAGATGTATTAATAACAATAACATTTAAAATTATTCTCACACCGTTCGCTGCCTACTTAAATACTAACAAAAAAAATACAATCTACTTCTCATTACCAATATTACTTTTATATGTTACCAATAATAAGAATTTAAAAAAGTAATTTTCAGATTGATTTTTTGTTCTTTCCGAACACCGGAGCGATAATGTTTCTCTGGACGAAAATTCTGAACTTAAAATGAAGTTTTTTTTTGGGACATTTTCCACCTAGTGAGGACTTCGGAAGTCGGCATGACACGCAAAAATTCAGGAGAATACCGCCAAATCCCGACCATCTGGCAGCCCTCCTGGGTGTGATTCGACATTGTTTCTTAACAGCTTGTGATTTAACTAAGGACCATTTTTCATGTGCCCGCTATACATATATACGTTTATTTGGTGATACTTACAAAACCCTATTCTAGTCATAACTGGCAACATTGTTATAACAGTATAGGTCATGTCATCCACGATGACGCGCAGATTTGTTAAATCTAACCTTTAGGTAATAGCACGACATTACGATACGAGTTAATGCACGCGTCTTCGTGAATGACACGATCGATAACATACACGAGGTGGTGGTAACAAATAAGTATCTTGAATTCCAAACGTCCGACTCGACATACAGTCATTTGATATTATAACTCAAGATAGGTTATAGGTGATCCAAAATTGAAGCGCCGTGTACAAGTTGCATATATATTGGTCGCGCCCGCCCAGGCAAGCTAGAAATGTGTAGGTAAGCATTGACGAACTCCCGCACATCGAAAGAGAAAGAGACAAGCTTATGTTTAACAACAAGGATGACAAAAATGAAAGGAATGCGAAAAATAATAAAAAAATAACAGCATTCTTTATAGGTAAGTATATAACTAAATATGGAAGTATATTTTGTACTCCTAATGTATAAGTATAACCTATCTAGAGTTATATAATATCATTGCATTACAATTTCTCAAATCAAATATGCTGAATAGTCGGTGAAGCATGAAGTTTACCATTGCATTCCTTTTCGGCATTGATTTCGAAAAATGAATTTTCAATAATCCTTGATGACATCGATAATTAAGTTACAAAAGAAGCCATATAGTTGCAATCTCGTTGCAATACTTACTTGTAATGTCACGAAGTGATTAAAGACTAGTCAAATTTGCCTTCAGCATTAGCTATTACTATTCAGTTTATTCTAGAGTTACGCCGCCCATATTAATGCTTTAAAACGTCTTGTAAAATCAGTTAATCAAGGCCGTTACCAACGTCAGTTAAATAACGTTCTGGCAATGCATGCCTATTTATAACATGGGGTTAATCGTCTATTACTGGACACCTTCTTAGAACTGGACACTTTATACTAAAAAGATTTTTATTAATAGGAAAGGGGACGGCCGCTTTTCCATACAAACGTAATCCCCATTTTCCTCTCTGGATATTGACATTATGGAGATTTTTTTTAATAATTTGATGTACCTTATAGCTTTACCCGTAGGTTTGATTTTTTTCGATTTTTTGATTATTGTAAAAATTCGGAGCAGAAAACAGATTTCATGCAAACTTTTAAATAACCTAACCTAACTCTAATAATAATAAAATTAAACATTCGAAAAAATCGAACGTATAGCATACCTACCTGTGGTTGATATACAACAAAATGTCTCAAAATATTTTCAATAATGTGAATATCCAGAGAGAAAAATAAGAACAGACGATTTCGTGCGGGTCCTCCACTTTCGTCCTAATGTCCCGTGGGTTCAGGTTCTTCTCTCACTTTCACTGAGTGTAAGTATGAGCGAGATGGCTGTGTGTGTCTGCGTGCCCGGGATCGCGGATATCATGATACTAGAGGTGCCCGCGGCTCCGCTCGCGTAAGTGAGATAAAGAGTTCGTCTTATGTGTATACCAGCCTCATTACGTATGTAAAGTATTATTGAAGGGATGTTTACAAACATTACTACATTGGGCATGATTCTCCAGGATATCGATATAAGTAACTAAATTTATTTTTAAATAATATTGATAATAGCTTGATTTCAGAGGCAATAAAGATATATTGCCACAATTGCCACAAAGTTAGGAATATCTCTTTATTTGTTTGAAGGCTCTTTATTTTTTGGAAAATTTGAATTCAACCCCAGTTTATAAAAACTAAGATGAACAGTTGTATGATACTTCTTACTTGTAACAGTTATATATTTATGGCGTTATTCATAAACGTCTGTTAAATTTAAAATGCCTCATTGCTCATCATAGAAATAGGATAGTATAGAACGACTGTCAAACTTCAAAAGTACGACCAAAAATTAAATGCAAGTGTGTGCGTAAATTATCTATGTGCGAACAAAAATAGTGATGTCATGTTACAAAGTGTTAATAATCTATCGATGTTTAACTGCTTTATCGACTACTTTTTCAAATGTGTTTGTTTTTATAAAGAAATGTTATGGGTATGAGTATTATTACTACTATTAGACCCTATTAGCACTTATAGTACCTTTATTATTTACCTTTATATAATTTAATTTATTTTTTTAATTTGTTATTCGTGCCTCTTTCTACTGACAAGTTGGGTTGTTTGTGTACGCTGTGTACAAGTATACGCGGTCTTGTGTTTCCTTGTGTTGGCGGTAAAGCCGTGGAAAAGTGGTTACAATGTATGTACTGTGTTGGAAAGTGAAGTTTAAATTTACCGCTTTACATGTGCACCTTCAAGGAAGGTATTATAACAATCGTTATTATTTCAAGTCGGTTATAAAGGTTAATATCTTAATGATGTCTTGTGAACAACTAATTCCATACATACTAATATACCGACAAGTTATCGATACAGTCATATGAACATTTTGTCAAGCCCTAGCGTAAAGTAACAGTTTAGGTTATTACACAAAATATTCTAAATTATTGACTAATATGATGGAATATTAACACACAATTGAAGAAAAACTTATAATGAACTGTATAAATTGGCTTTTTTAACTTTTTATGCTGTTAATTTGATAAAATATCGTTACGAAAATTTCGCTAGGAATATCATAATTACCTGTGAAATGAGAATTTTCCTGGGTTTTTTGGCCCTGAAACATTACAACCCGGCACACAACATGACACCATCTTTACTAAATTACTTAATATATATTTTTCATTTTGATTCTCTTATATTTTTCACGTCAAAAAATACTTCAAACTCAAAAATGGTTACGTTTTCTCACATGTAGTCTGCCTCTTTCGCACTCATGGCATGTTCATATAAGTGATTGCTTCCCTTTCGCACACTTCATCTGTCTGTCAAGCGAAGCTTTTGACATGTCTCTGTTGCTCATGCTGATGATCGTTAGTCCCTGTCTGCAATATTGACATTTGTGTTTGTTAGAAAGTGGGAAAATTTAACAGAGGTTTGCTAAGTTTTATGAATAAGGAGGGTTAGTTTACAAATTGGTCAAAAAATGATATGATTTGTAAAAATGAGAATATATTATTTGTAGAACAAGAGAGCAAAGTTTGATATTTCTTCGAGTGCTTGTTTTGAGTCCCGTGCAAGCGAAATATTCTATAATTTAGAATCTTGAGCGTAGTAAGGGACTCAAAAGCGCACGAGATGTAAATAACTTTGATCTCGTGTAGTACACAAAATTTTTCACGTCAGTCAGCCATCAAAAAATACAACCTGAAAAAATGTAATCCAGACAAACGGATCACTATTTCACTCATGTTTTCTGAAGGTATTCTAACAATTAACTTTAATTACCGCTATAAAACAAAACGAAAGAAATTTCAATAAAATAATACGAAAATAATGAATTAACGAACATCAATTGACAGTTCAATGGACAACTTTTTTTTGTAAAAAAAACTTTGTAAGTTACGGTCCAAATTGCGGATACTACTATTTGTCAACTATAGTAGAGATCGTTAAAAGTAGTTAAGTAGAATTATTTACTGCGTAACAATTGCGTAAATTTGTGTAATAAATAATAAAATAAAATAAAAATAAAAAGCATTTATTTCGGACAATATCCATAGGTAATACACAAAACAACAAACAATCAAAATATTTACATATAAATTACAAAAAATAAAATAAAAATATAAAAATATAAAATAAAAATATTTAATGTATGTGTAAGTTTATTGTTTTGATTGTATAATAAAATACGTAATATATGTGGTGTTTTTATTAAATTTTAAACTTTTATTTCATTAAATAATTATTACGAATTACTCGTAGGGTGTTTTGGAACGATGCGGTCTGACT
The DNA here is from genome assembly GCF_033807575.1 of Cydia pomonella. Lineage (NCBI taxonomy): Eukaryota > Metazoa > Arthropoda > Insecta > Lepidoptera > Tortricidae > Cydia > Cydia pomonella. The sequence goes on from NC_084708.1 coordinate 11,816,227, forward strand.
TATTTCGAGGGTCTATTATAAACCGTCAATATATCGTTGAATTACGTATGCACTTTTTTTGTCTCTTTCTTTTTGCTAATGCCTTGAAAGGGACAAAGACAATAGAATCCAAATATTTCGAATTTGTATTAGGTCCCGCACGTTGAAATGACATTCGAATCTAAAGGTCACTTGAATGTTATTTTGTCTCACTCAGTGAGCAAAATGCGATTTTGCTCACTGTTTTTATCAGCAAATTACGCTTGTTCGAGCTGCTGACGTGAAAATTGTATTTTTTTCATCCATATATTTATTTTGCATACTATCACACTTCTCGTATGGGCATAGACTAAGGTTGATGGCACTTTTGATTTTTAATGTACAGTTGCACAAACATCCATTAAAGGCGGTATTACATCGGAAGGAAGGAATATCTTCCACAAACTATCACACTTCTTGTATGGGCAAAGACTAAGGTACGGTAAGGTAAGGTAAGGTAAGGTAAGGTAAGGTAAGGTAGGTAGGTAAGGGTTAGCACTTTTGAGTTTTAATCTCATTTCGAGTAAAAAACACCGATAAAATTTCATACCAGCTTGACAAACATACTTTTCTTCCTCGTTTCTTCATGACTGAGGGTCGCGACCACATGAGATCGTTATTTTCTGCACCAAGGCTCTCCATTCTGCACGATTTACCGCCTTCCTAATAATAGGCGCCTGTGTGTGGCAGGCATTCTTTACAATGTCCATCCAGCGGGTCGGTGGATGTCCACTACCCCGTCCTCCATCCACCATGCCAAACATAATGCGCTTTTCGAAGTTGTCTGGCTCCCGTCTGGCTACGTGTCCAAAGTAACTAAGGATCCGCTGGCTGGAGACAAATGGATGACAACCGGCACTGGATTTTTAATTTCGTCAGGATTGACGCATTAGTCCGGCGCGGCGTCCAAGAAATCCCCATCATCTTGCGCCAACACCATACTTTAGGTTACTTTAATTTAATAACAAACATACTTTAGGTTACTTACTTGAATTTACGCCAAAAAATTTGACGGGCTGTTTCGTCATAGACTAAGATTCATAGATAGATTATTAATATGTTGTAACATGACATCACTATTTTTTTTCGCACATAGACAATTTACGCACACACTTGTATTTCATTTTTGGTCACACTTTTGAAGTTTGACAGTCGTTCTATGCTATCCTATTTCTATGGCGAAAACAGAAATTATATGTATATTATATAATTGCCCCAAACTATTTTTTTTTTTTACTCTTCTGTAAAACGCTTTGAACAACGTCACATAATAAATTATGTGTTGTTACTTGTTAAAAAGATACCATTGTGGTAGTAAAAATATCAATTTTAGTAGTAATTATTTTTAAGAGTATAATGATATTATTACTACCACAATGGTATCTTTTTAACCTTGGCAACATGTGCGAGTGAGACACAGGGCTCTGGTTTTGCTATCTCAAGTGGACCGTTTTCTCTATTCTGGTACGAACACCTTTCTGGCTCGGTTATAAGGTTCAATCTGGTATGGCAAAAAAAGTCATTGCGCTCTCCACTTTAATATATACCTTCATGATATTCCTATATAATTATACTTAGGTATGTACATTGTACAGTCAGCATCAAAAGTAGCGGAAGAAACAACGTGCCGTATCTGATAATCCGGATAGCTTTTCGGAATATAGATAAATTTCAAAAATTTCAAAGATAAATTTCAAATTTGTTTTTTAACGTCAAATTGTGACACAACGTCTTGGCATCCAACCATCAACTAGCTTCAGTTAGCTTGGTACGGTGATATGTTGTGCATATTCGTTGCTAAGCAACGGCGGTGGCGCATCGCGCAGGCGCGCGGACTTACGCGCGTAAGGTTGTGTACACCGCCGCTGGTAGAGTGGCGAGCCGAGTAGGTCGCCACAAAACAAATTGACTAATTTTTTTGTTTTAATTGCAAGTTTGAGAAAAGCACTATACATATCTCGGCGAGAAACGGGGTTGCCGGCCGCGTATCTCTATCCGGCTTCGCTACGCTCAGCCGTATATATCTACTTGGCCTGCAACCCTACGTTTCCCGGCCTCTATAGTAATGTGCTATTACAGTCTTAGTTGTTCTATATTAAAGACATTACTTTTTTTAAGCTGTTACAGAATTGTAGATACTTATGAAACGTAGTACGCACGTGCTTATAAAATCAGATAAAACAACCTTTCATGGAACCCTTTTGAAATCTGTCCTTACAACATCCGATACATACATTCATTGCTGCAACACAATAATAAAATAAACAGTTAAAGTTAGATAACGTAATTATTAATTACTTTGACCTTTGACAGTTTTAAGAGCATTTTATAACACGATTATGATGAGAAACCTTCATATTTTACTAGCACGACGTTAGATATCGGATCCACATATTATTTTAGTCTACAGCTTATAATGTTTTACTTGTTTAATAAGCATGAAAAACTCCATTATGGTTCTACGAAGTAAGTACTTCTATGTCGTTTCTGTTTAATTTGAATCGTCTAATTCTAATTGCTTACTAAAAACTTGCTTAACATATTATTATTGTATTTAATTAATATTTCGTAGCAGGCGTAGATCCTATTCTGCAATAAATATCACAATAAACTAATTTATTGTACGTTTTTTTTTTACCTAATGCTTCATAATATGCATTAATTATCCATTAAGTAATAAAGAAATTGTCCTAAGAATTAAACCTATTACCTAAGTATGAACATAAACAAAATACATAATGGATATATACAGATGATTACTATAACTAGCTTATATCTAAAATAGGCCCTTGAGGCATTTTACCAAGGATGCTGGCGGCATTTCCTCGTTGTATCGCAATACTGATACGTTGTGCGAGGAAGCCGCCAGCTCTTCGGTCACCAGTTACGTCAACCAGACGTTTCGCGATTTCTCCAAAAAACTTGTGCGCGCGATTTTCTTCGATCGTGAGCATCTATAATGTAAACTTCACTACATATTATGTATAGAACAAATGTCCCCCGCAACGTAAGTCTGTCTCTATATTCGCGATAAACTCAAAAACCACGGAACGGATTTTCATGCGGTGTTTAACTATCCATAAAGCGATTCTCGAGGATGGTTTAGGTTATAATTTGGTAAGGTTTTATGTAACCCATGCGAAGGCGGGGATATAAATCTTTCGAGCAATAAGCGCTTTTACCATACCAGTAGCTGAGTGGTAACCTATTTCAACAATACAGGCTATATAGGCAGATGAGATGACCCATTGTTTGATTCATAAATATATATACTGTGACAAATGAGATAATTTGTGGTTATTATAACCTAACTCATTATTTGTCTAGCCCGCGGCTATTGTCTTTGGCACGAGGTCCCAGAGTCCCCGGCCGCCTGCCAAGTCGACGGGCATGTACTACGTAGATACAGTTAAGAAACAAACGATGTACACCATGTTTCAACTCTATTAATATGTGGAATAAGTTTAAAATAGGACAACATTCTTTGCAGCCCGTTCGATTCGTCTGTGTAGCTACTGTGATGCTGTGAATGAAAGTGTTTAATAGCAAAACTTCTTTATGTACGATTTGATACTATATTTTTTGTATACTTTATAAATGTCCGCCATTGATGTTGGCATAAATACAATTCCAAATCGTTTGCTAATGGCAAAATGGAAAGTTTGCTTACGTTCAGTAACATAGGAAATAGGAACTGTTCAAAAAATGTCTAAATGTCGGATAAGTGATACAATATGGAAGAGAGACATAAAAAAATGCAAAATTAAAAAGTCTAATTCGTATCCTATTAAGGGCCATCGGCATGGGGATGTTTGAGATACGCACATAATAGTAGGTGCTTAATTATAAAGCGACCCGCCCCGGCTTCGTTTGCTAGCGACTGCGTAAACTATATGGGTGCAAGCGAGATGCACTGCGTTTGAATTGACGCAGTCGCTGACGTTTAAGGCCGCGTAAATTTTTTTCTTAATAACTTTATTATATTCAGTTTTTTTTTGTGATGCCAACATTATTATACAGTAAATATACTTATCTACAGCAAACACCGTTATAAGGAAAATATACATTATACTTACTCGTATTTACTTTACGATGTGCCTTGTATCATATATATGTTACTGTAAAAGCCCGAAGTACGGTAAAACCTAGGATATACCGGTAAGACCTAGGTTTTACCGATGCCGATCGGTAAAAGCCCGAAATGTGAAATAATTATTGTTCCCTTCGGGCTTTTACCGACATGGATTTGGTAAAACCTAGGTCTTACCACGTCGACCGGTAAAGGTTGAATCATGCACTGGTTCTTGACATTATTAGATGAAAATCTTGTATCAGTGTAAGGGGCGTTATATGTAGCGCCATTTAGAGTGATGCTTCGTATTGTTTCGGCTATTGTACTAGTCATATAGATCTAGGTCTTTCGGTTTTGCTGAAGGTGAGAGTGAACTCTACTCACTGCAAATTCGAACGCCGTGAGCAGGTATGTAGAAGTCCTGAGAGCAGAGTAATGTACAGTGTGTCACATACCCTCTGTAAGCAATATGCCCAGTTGGTGGGAATTTTCGGACTATAGCTAGCCGCTGTGATGGGTAACAGAAACGCGTTCCGTATGTGCTTCGCTTTCCAGATGACTAGGGTGCACTGCATTATGCAGAGATTATCATATTGCGAACAATTGGTATCTTAACTAGGTACCAAGGTTAAGGTATAGTTTATAGTAAAAACAAATTAGGTATCTATTAATAGTTCTCGCTAGTTGAAGCGATCAAATGACACCCAGACGCTTTCAATTAAATCAATCAATTTTGAGGATGCTGTTGCGGCTGCCGAAGCACTGCAGCGCGTCCGGCATGTTTGCTGAGGCGCGAGTTGGTGACTTTTTTGCCATTAGGCGGACAAAAATCGCCTCCATGCTAAGACGGGTGCGCGGCAGCAGCAGCAGTATACTCAAGGTGTTGGCCGAGCGCTTCGACTGCCCCGTTATAAAGTTTTGGGTGGAGGTGGCAATTGGGAGAGCAAAATAGAGCTTAGCTTATAGAGCACAACCTTTAATATGTAGAAAAGGACGTATTTAAGTTTCGTCTCGTACCGTGGGTATAAATAATAAAAAAAAAAAAACAAAAAAAAAAATCGTTTATTTCAGATCACTGATCCATAACGACTATTTGTATATGCTTAAAACTATGCTAATTAGGTACTAAGAGAAAAACAAAAACAAGAACTTATAACTAAACACTAAGATGTGTGGAGAGTAGGGGCGAAGGTTGCCATACTCTATTTCACTCTCAATTGCTATCTCCACCCAAAACTTTATAACGGGGCAGTCGAGGTGCTCGGCCAACACCTTGAGTAGACTGTTGCTGCTGCCGCGCACCCGTCTCAGCATTGAGGCGATTCTTTTCCGCCTGATGGCAAAAAAGTCATCTACTCGCGCCTCAGCGAACATGCCGGACGCGCTGCAGTCCTTCGGCAGCCGCAACAGCATCCTCAAGATGTTATTATATTGAACGCGCAATGCGTTATAGGCTCGTTGTGTAAACTTCACCCACAGGCTGCACGTGTAGAAAGTCTGACAGTAAGCTCTAAAGAGCGTCAGTTGTAAGCATATGCCCCAGATACTTAAAGAGATCTACAACTTTTAGGGGTACGCCACACAACATGATCCTCGGCTCCGTAGACGGGTTATACTTACGAGCTTTGAATATAACAAGCTGACTTTGGGCCGTGTTGTATTTTAGACTATGCTGCCCGGCGTATTCCTCACAAATATTGATGAGCTGTCGTACCGCGTCAGCCGAAGGCCCCAGCAACGCCATGTCGTCAGCGTAACTTAAAGTGTTAAAACACACATCACCTGTATGGCAACCGACAGGTGCCCTGCTGAGTGCCTCGATCAACGTTTACGTAGACGTTGAAAAGGACAAGGGATGTTAGCCCTCCCTGTCTCGGTCCACATTGTAGTTTGTACTCGTCAGACTCCTCTCCCGCCCATCTCACTCGGTTGACCTGGCTGTTGTACCAATGTTTAAGCAACGCGACATATTCAATGGAATCTCCCGTTTTTGTAAGCTTGTACTATAGCTTGCCGTACACAACCAGGTCAAACGCCTTTGACAAGTCCAGAAAGCACGCATAGATCGGCGTGTCCTGTCCTTGTAACACCTGAAAGCTTGCTTAATACACAAAATCGCACTTTCGGTCGACAGCAGTCTCACAGAATAGAGCTGTAAGATTCCGGTTCAAATAACCCTTTAGCGGCGCGGTTCCTTTGTTCCGACCGGCCGTACCAATAGTTCCTAGGGACGCAGAGGCCTCCTTTCGCATCCACATCAGCTGTCCACGGCGCTTAAAGACGTTCCTGGCTAACCAGGAGCGGCCCTCGGTACGACCAACTAGCATGACAGGGGAGTACCAACATACAACGGAACCAGACAGGCTTTTATCTCTCCCTTACGAACCACTACCATGACCCACGCTTGGCAAAAGGTTTTTTACTTAAAAGAAAATGATTTAATTGAAAGCATCTAGGTGTCATTTGATCACCCAGCCATAGTCGCTTTAACAGGCGAGAACTATTAATAGATACCTAATTTGTTTTTACTGTAAACTATACCTAAACCTTGGTACCTAGTCAAGATGCCAATCGTTCGCGATATGATAATCTCTGCATTATGCAGTACATCCTAGTCATCTGGAAAACGAAGCACACACGGAATGCGTTTCTGTTACCCATTACAGCGGCTAGCTACAACCCGAAAATTCCCACTAACTGGGCATATTGCTTACAAAGGGTATGTGACACACTGTGCATTACTCTGCTCTCAGGACTTCTACATCCCTACTCACGGCGTTCGAATTTGCAGTGAGTAGAGTTCACTCTCACCTTCAGCAAAACCGAAAGGTCTAGATCTATATGACTAGTAAAATAGCCGAAACAATACGAAGCATCACTCTAAATGGCGCTACATGTAACGCCCCTTACACTGATACAAGATTTTCATCTAATAATGTCAAGAACCAGTGGATGATCCAACCTTTACCGGTCAACGTGGTAAGACCTAGGATTTACCAAATCCATGTCGGTAAAAGCCCGAAGTGAACAATAATTATTTCACATTTCGGGCTTTTACCGATCGGCATCGGTAAAACCTAGGTCTTACCGGTATATTCTAGGTTTTACCGTACTTCGGGCTTTTACAGTAACATATATATTAGCTAGGGAAATCGAAAAATACGTTACTCTCATTCATGATATACTTCACGAACCGGCGAATTATACGATTTTCCAACGACATATGTATTCTTTGGAATGATTATTGACTATTTTTCTTAGGATTTCTTAGGATTATGTCTGAAACATTAAACCAGCGAGAAAAAGCGCCAAAAAATCCACATACTCACTGCAATGAGGCCATACATAATTTGAAACCAACAAGAGCAAACTGTTTATGCGTAAATACTAGACCTAGGTCAGTCTTTCGGTAATTAGTTCACTTTCAGCGTTTGCAGCGGACCACTCTGCTGTAGCAGTAATAGAGCTTTTTCTATTGCCCGATTTGAGGTTCTTAAGTTCTTTTAGCATTAAAGCCAGAATCTGATCAATCAAATGTCGTAAAGTGGAGTTCAATAAATATTGCAAATAATGTACTTAAACAAAACAATTAACTTCGTGATCTCGCACTTTTTGAGGACAACCATGATCTTATCAACAGTTTATATACTTGAATCTTTTAATTAAACGGAGCTTTAGCGAAGGTATCCGTTTTGACTCTGGTAATTTTCTTTCGTATGTCCGGATGTTCTCCTCTACAAGATCGCAATTCTCAAGCGATTCTGGTGAAATTTTGTGAGCAGGTTCAGTAGTTAGATAATATATATTCGTATTTAAAAAAATGCTCGATATGGTGGAAATTGTCATAAAGGACTTAAGTACCATTAGCGTCCATGGCACTTAAAATCTATGTTAGTAAGCTGTGATAATGACTCTAAGAAGTATTTTTTGTTTTTACATATTGTAACCTTATCAATCTTATCGCGAGGTCTACAGTTTACAGAACCACTAGTATATCGGTTTTTGTTTCAAAGAAAACAATCTTCGTATACCTAATTGTTATAAATTATTGTTGTTTGCAAAAATGCAAATGATATTAAGATCTGTCTTTTTTACGTTATTAGTTTACTTTATATTTTTATTGGGGTCCCTAGTGACATACGTCTATTCGGTTTTGGGAGATGTTGTTAACGTGGCGATTAGCGCTGCGCAGGCGCCATAATTTACATAATGAAGCTCGGGCCTTGGCCTTGCCGCAGCCTTGCCGCCGTCACGCCACCGCTGAAACATAGGAAACAACAGTTGGGAAATTTGAATATTTGCATCTAAATATGTCTATTTTGCGATTTCTTATCAGAAATGGTATTATTTCGGCCACATTATAAGACTGATGGCCACACAAAGAGGTAAACCTGCCAGTGCCATGGCACCATAACATGAAGACGACCTGGGGAGCATTATACCTAGGGGGACAGGTACCTAGGTATATTTTATGATTGAATGAATAAAGATTAGATGATTGATTTCCAAAACATACACTAGACCAACGTATACATATTTAACAACTATAAATATAATAAACAGTTTTTTAAATTGACATCATGACATTATATTGTCGTTCTATATTTTTTGAGTTTATGGCCAGTAATGAAAGTTGTTTTATGGTTAGGACGTTTATATATTAATTGTGAGAATTGTAAGAGAAATAGAATGGCCTATGTAAAATAACATTACTATCACACGAATATTTCATTATACTAAAAGATAGTAGATAATAACGGCTTCGTTTTCCTATTACATTATGTTTACATTTAAGTTTTATATAGCTTAGTTTTATTAATTAAAGTACAGTGTACATTTAATCGGTACTATATTTTGTTCCTGAAATAAATATATTTTACGTCTATATGTTCTAGGAGTGATGCGCCTGTTCATAGATAATAAAAAGATTTAATTGTCGATTTGAAATTGTCTCAACAGATATTGTGAAAATTATTATTACATTATCATTTATCACTCATATTATTTATTTTTAATATAAGTACATTAACGTTTAATACATGAATTACGAATCACGGAAAATATATACCAATGAAAAATCAACGTTTAAATTCAAGACTGGATATTTCTATTGCAACCATTTCTACGACATGTTGGCAGGAAGGTATCGTATAGTATTCAAATATGATTGAATTATATTTTATTTGTTTTTATTGACTGTTCTCTGAAGTAAGTACATTGACTATAATTACATATACATGCAGGATTTTTAAAACCGAAAAAACATAATTGTCACAGATTGAGTAAGGTTTACAAACAACAATTTTTAATTAACCTTACCCTCGTCACTTCAGCAGTCGGGTCTGTTCAGCGTGCACACTTCAGGAATAACGCGCGCGTGAAATATTCACCGCCATTCGTTCGTTACCGTGCGTGGCATTCGTACTTAAAAATACGTTATTTATATGTTGACTCGTTCATCTCGCTCGCGCTAATATAAAAATTTATTACAGATTCACTGAAGACTTAGATCAAAATGAGATGAAATTGACATCAATTTGAGTTCGAATCGGCGTCCCTGGTAGCCCAAGCATTCAGCAGGTACATGCGTGCGACTCCTGAATATTTATTTCATTTACTTTGACTATCCTTGCGTTGCGTGTACCTACTAAATATAAGTGGTAAAAAAATGAAAAATAGAATAAATTAAACCACATACATTAGAAACTATCAGTATCTATGTTACACACGATTCCATCGCTCTCTAGCTAATATTTTAGAAGGCACGAGCGATATTTTTGTTTTTCTTTTTACTCTCGCAAGCACTGATATTTGTTCCTAATACCTATGACTGTTTTATATAGATTTAAGTATCAGTATAATATATATATATCGTTATCTCAATATCTACAATACCTATACAAGCCTTCTCGAGCTTTCTCTATTTGTGGAGCTTGGTCAATTTGTGTAGGTAAAGATGTCCTATGATATTTTTTTATAGATTTTGTGTTAAGCTATTAAGCTTAAATCGATCTATGTATACATTTTAATAAAAATAGAATAAGGTTCGTGAGGAGCATTGATTTAATTTGAAGTAAATAAAGTTATATATAATCAATTGTTTACCAATAACATTATGTCGCTATGATTTTGCTAAATTGAATACAATATTAACATTTCTTGCTAATATGAATAGTTGTCTCAAGTCTGAAAATTTCAAACCTCCTCCTCCTTCCTCTTAAGTTCTTGGCGTAAGTGACTGCTTTGTGTTTATAATGCATAAGCAGAATAGGTAGAAACTGTTACCAATGGCAAAAACTGGCCGAAGACCGACCCGTATGGCGTCGTGCTGTTCACGATGGTCAAGCCAAACACGACGCTGCCTGGTTTACCTCTTTAAGAGAGAAACGCATGAGGCGCCACGAGCAGGCCTCCAACCCTCGCCCACCTGGGCAAGCATACACCTGCCGCGTGTGTGGACGTGGGATCCTCTCTCGCATAGGGCTATACAGCCACGAACGCAAGTGTCGTTACCAGGATGCTGCTTAAAACATCTCACACAGATGAAAAGGCCTATTATTATATTAATTTAAATTTAAAGACAATAATAATATTTACCTGCAAATATGACATAGGTATAATAAAACATTTCTCATCAGTTACATCCACAGATACTTCAACTACTATACGGAACACATAAGCACTCCCGTACACATTTAGTACGGGAACGAAACCGCATATTTCAGTTACGCCTACAATTAGAACCAGTACTCGTGTAAATTAAAAATGTGATCGATAGGTTAGGGAACTATACGAAATCTTACTCTCCCTTAACTAAGCTGACTACTTTGTGTTGTGATAATATCATAATATTCATTACTATGTTCTGCCCGCTACTTCGTCTGCGTGGAATGATGATGATGATTGTAAAAAACTATTCTATGTCCTTCCTTGGGCCTCAAACAATTTCGCTAACAAATTTCATCCGAACCAATTTAGATGAAATTTGTTAGCGTGGTAGGGACGCTCGCATAAGCAGAATAGTAGTAAAGAAACACGAAATTTAGTAAATAAGTAGTGTTTTGCATATTTTTTTATCTTGACGCTATTATTATCTGCGATAATGTATAATTATGATGATAAGGACTAGCTTAGCTATCTTTTTATTATTGCTTTAATCGCTAATTCGCAAACTACATAGATACGTCCATATCCACACAGAAAATCTGAACTAATAATCAAAATTAAAACCTGTATTATATGTAAGAACGTAATTTTCAACTTTCTTTGCATTTTTTTCTTTGCCGATTGCCTTTTTAAAAAGAGCCCTTCATATATGTAGAAATAAAAGTAATGCCCTACTTACCAAGTTTATTTTGGAACTAGGCCAATTGAGTTTTTCCCGTGATTAGGAAATATGATCGTGCCGTTAGAAATTGAATCGGTTGGCTATTTTATGTCATCGGAATAATGTCAGACCAAAGGCAAAGTGTTTACTTCAGTTCAGTGAGAGTTCCGGAGTCTTATCTCAAGGGTCTCGCAGAACTAATTAATAGTCTGAATTGCTGGAGCACCGACAGCGCCCCGGGGCCCATTACAGCGAATGGCACGGACTCTCGCACGATCTTTCCTGTTCTTAACTTGGCCTGGATAAGAAACATGGAAACTCTATATTGGTCAATATTGGCGATTTATTGTCGAACTTTTGTTGGCTGGCCTTACACAAACAGAAACGGGAATAGGTACTATTGAATTTATCAAATTATTTGTTTATGTCCTTCCTGTTCACATTGTTTCATTTCCCAGTTGCACCAAAACCGCATTTAAAATTTGCAATGAAATTCCAGGGCCTGACCATTGTACCCGAATGACTAAAGAACGCTTTTACAACCAATAACTACAGTTCTTTGTTAGTCATAACAGCAGGTTTTCTACATGATTCATCTACGCTAGTGGCTGCATTCCACTATTCAACTGTTTACAACACATTATATTTGATATCCAGTATTTAACAGAATGTAACAAAGTAAGTATTAGAAGAAGTTTTAGTTAGTAGCACTAGTTATTATTTTTAATCTATTGTTTCGATATTTATTACTTATTAGTGGAGGAGTACTTATTTAGTTTTTAGAAAAAATAGGTCTTAATTTCTAATTTTCTATCATAATCTACGAGTACAAAAGAAAACTCGATAATTTAACAATTTTTAAGTTTAGTAGGTACGTACTTGGTAAAACGAGATTGTGGTATTTTAATTATTTACTACTTAGTCCTTGCACCAAATGGATGTTCCTGTTTTGTGCAAAATGATTGATAAAAATCGATTAGGTTTAAATAAATAAATAAGTAAATAAGAAGGTGCTGAAAATAGCCTAATTAACAACCGCACGTACTCCTACCGATATATATAATGCAAATACCGCGTTAGTAGTAATTTTGAAGGTTACGTCTAGTGGGCCGATTTCTGAATTTCGATCCCTCGATTTCGTGTATAATATCTTCACTACTAGGCATTTAAATTCTATTAATATAATTGAAAACGAAAGGTAAATTCCACTGGATTCCCAATTCCTATGGCTCAAGTGACGAAATCGAGCGCTCGAAATTCTAAAATCGCCCCCTAGGTTATTGACACAATTAATAGTTATACACTGTGCGTATGAAAGTGATAGAGTAGAAAATTAAAAATAATAAAGATCTCCTGAAAAACTGAAACTGTTTGGTTAAAAATGTCAAAACATTTTAAATCGTGATTTTAGCTTTAGTTGGAAGCGCCTTTCGATATTGCAGCGCAAAGCGTTATACACGAGTAATACTTTAGAAATACTGTGAGTATAATATAGGCATTAATAAAAAATAAATAAATAACATAGTTAACGTAAAAAGCCGATGAAATGATTAATATGTATAATAGATTGTTCCGTTGTAATATGCTACAGAATGTTTTTTTTTTTTTATTAGTCTACATTGTGTCCCACTGCTGGGCAAAGGCCTCCCCTGTCTTCCGCCACTCGTCACGGCTTTGTGCATGATAGATTGTGTATATTAAAATATATAATAATAATTCAGCCTATATACGACCCACTGCTGGGCACAGGCCTCCTCTCATGTGCGAGAGGGCTCGGGCTATAGTCCCCACGCTAGCCCAATGCGGATTGGGGACTTCACTTACACCTTTGAATTTCTTCGCAGATGTATGCAGGTTTCCTCACGATGTTTTCCTTCACCGAAAAGCTAGTGGTAAATATCAAATGATATTTCGTACATAAGTTCCGAAAAACTCATTGGTACGAGCCAGGATTTGAACCCGCGACCTCCGGATTGAAAGTCGGACGTCATATCCATTCGGCCATCACCGCTTGTATATTAAAATAATAATAGTAATATTTTATCGGTAGCAGTTTTATATTAATTGTTGTTCGTAACTTGTTACTGGCTTTTTAATATTCTGTTGGATTCGTAGAGATGTTGATTAACAAAGAAAGTTCAGTTCCAGGTACTAATAAATAAAATTTTAGTCGCTGTAGGTACTTATGTATTATAAATTTTATTTTTCTGATAATCGGATATCAACAAACGTTAATAGGGAATATTACGCGAAACTCTGAGTAGGGGGCGCTACTACCACAATCCATCACAACCTGCGGGTCTACCGCGAACCAAGAAAATCGAAATTTCGTTATCTAACTTCTCTATCACTCTTGCACATTCGAGCGATGAAGAGCAGATAACTAAATTTCGATTTTCGAGTTTCCCAGTAGGCCCTTTTGTAATGCATCAATATCATATTTTATTATGTGTGAAAACTTGTCAAAAAATAGTTTAAGGTACAGTATGTATAAGTACCTCTATGGTTTACGAAAGGTACTAGTGCTGCACTCTGGCGGCAGAACATTGCAGTAATACTCCCTATTAAAGAATAAAAATACACCTATGGGGAAGTTAGATGCAATGTGATGCCAAACGTGACGTGATTATTTCCATATTACATTATTGAAGTTTCCTTTGGCGTTTTCTATAATGTTTATAGTATAAACGATTGTCACTTGTATCTCTCTATGACTCTTCCATATTAGTGCGACAGTGACAGCGTTTGATGACCCAGATTGATTGATTCGTTCCATTATAGCTGGTGAAGTTAACGGTGAAGATAATAATGATGCCTTTATTATTTAATCTTTGTTGCGCAATACATGATGGTATAAATGACGGACTAAATGTCTTAAGGCATTCTTTACCAGTAAACCAATTCCTTAACATTTGTATTTAATTAACTAGATCCTTTTGATTAGATATTTAATTTTAAGTATCCTAATGCATGCGAATATTAGCATACCTACGATAATTCAACAAGACCTTGCCGTTTCGTGTCATTTCTTCACGGGAGATTCCTTCATTAAAAAGCGATTGGATATATCAAAGAAATTATGAACATAAGTTCCTAGAATTCGCAACCTCTGAATATACTTGCGTATTTTTATATTTTAATATTATAATCCAATATAATATGGTATTTTTATATTTTAATATTATATTACAATCCGAATTAAATAACAAAATGAATAAAGAGAGTAATATAATAAGAGGCATATTTTTAATAACATATTTTTTACTAAGATAAAGAATAATAATTACGTATATATATAATTTTTAAGAAAAAAAAACCAACTTCAATGAGGGAGACCGGTGAAAGAAAGATTATTGATTGATTTTGGATTTCATACAATGAAATTAAAAAGATTGGTATATTACCCGCAATAGGGTATTCGACTATATTTAAAATAAATTATTTCACACCGTGCATGAAACAATATTAAAAATGGCTATAAGTTTGCTTAAAAGAGTTGGAAGTACCCTCAATTCCTCATGGAACCCATCATCAAAACTCAAGCTTGACAAAAATGTACCTTGAAAACCTAACTGCTTCACAAACATGCGAAGAGAACAGATTGCCAAACGTGAACTATGCGGCGATAAAGAGTTCCATTATGTTCATCATCAGCAGTTCCGCTTCATCAAATGTCACTTCTACAAATGTAAATGCTTGATTTGTTGATGAAAATGCAAAAATAACTTTATGTATGCTCTTCACATTTGAAGAGTTCCCTCGATTCGTCATGGATCCCATCATCAGAACTGAGTTTTGACAAAAACGGGACCAATCTGTATATATATAGATTAAAATAAAAAAATAATTTTCAAAATCGGTTCAGAAATGACGGAGTTATGAAGTAACAAACCTTTTAAAAAATACAATAAAAAAACATACACACTGAATTGATAACCTCCTCCTTTTGAAATCTTGAAGTCTGTTAATAAAAATATTACAAAATATTATTAGGTACGTATTTATATTTATAACGCCTGCATTGTTTTCTTAATACTTCAACTACCTATCTTTCTCATCTCGCATCTTTACTTACTCGTATTTCATCACATTATGTTGATACGAGTATGATATCCATTTTAAAACAATGCATTGTATTTATAGGATAGTATCTATTGGAGAAAAAACGAAATATTAAAGATACGTGAATTAATAGTACTTCCCAGTCGCAGAGGAATACCCATAGGTACCCATTTATACCTATTTTGATATTGATTAATGATCGTTATTATATATATTGTTTAAGATAGTTGTATACATTTACAATATTATATTTACTTATAGATTAATAAATACTCTATGGTATCGTGAACTATATGATTGTAGTGAATAGATGATAAATAGATGGAAAGCGGAGATTTAATCTCTTAATTCTGCACACGGAGGTGGCGAATTGCTCAAAGTTTCACAGATTTTCTTCATCAAATCGTCATCGGTGTCAAACAGCTCTCCGTTTATCAGTACCCAGGGCACGTATGTTTTGTTGATCAGCCTGTCTGTTTCCTTTCCGTAGTATTCCAGAAGGTCTTCACCTCTTTTACTTTTAGCGCATGCAATGATCGGCTTTGAATCGATTCCCATTGACTGTCCGCACTGAAACCAAAAATATGGGAATTAATACAACGCGGTTCTATGCGATAATTGTCTGTCAAATACTTAAGCAAATTAGGAAACTAAATAAGCAACACGTACTTTTAGCGCATGTCAATTTTGGTAAGCTCCCGTCGGTTTGGCTGTTATACATATTTTCATAGCTTAATTCACTGAATATGGCACAAGAAGCAAAGCAATACTAGAAGAAAGTATTATTTTAAAGTCGATTACCAGTTTCAACTGGAGCTCTCTTTTTAGTGAGGATTTTTCCTTACTAAAAAGCGATCTCCGGTTGAAACATAAATACATCTGCTGTCAATATTTATTTTTAATTATTGTTTTCTTTACAAAGTTGTTATGGTTTTGTAACAAACTGATGGAAATAGAGGGTGCGTCCCAGTCTGTAAAATTGCTAAATCTCGAAAACTACTTTCGCTATCGATTTCAAAATCGGAAAACAAAGTCTTTTACTACATATAGGCCAGGAAATGAATGCTCAAAAAAAGTTACGGAGTTAAAATGGTGTTCCAAGCATTTCCCTCTATAACCTTCTTATTGCTCGGTCTAATAAATAATCCCTACTAATATTATTAATGCAACAGAAACTCTGTATGTCTATCTGTTACCTCTTCACGCTTAAACCGCTCAACCGATTTATATGAAATTTAGTATGGAGGTAGTCAGACGCCCAGGGAAGGACGTAGGATAGTTTTTATCAGTGATCATCATCATCATTCCACGCCGGAAAAGCTAGTAAACTATAAACATGCATGCGATAATTGGAAAATTATTCGGAACCCACGGTGCGCGAGTCTGAGTTGCACTTGACCAGTTTATTTTATTGGGTGAAATAATAATGAATAGGTTTCTGGTACCTATTTGTTGTGGTAGCGTACTTACATTAGTAGCGTCCAAATCAGTGGAACCTCTGCCTCCCCATGTCCCGTTCATCATACAGGAGTTGTAGAATTCGGATTTACTGATGTCCTTCAGTATGTCGATGGCGCATGCATGCAGCTTGTTGCCGTAACACTCGGCTGGTCCATGCTGGCAGGTTATTACGGTCTTACCATTTTCTTCTGTTCTCTGAAAATGTAGATTCGATTAAAATTTTTGATAGAAAATTGAAACATCATCCAAGTGGCGTCGGCTTACGCTAGCTTATGTTAATACCATCTAAAAGTATGATGAAGGACGACAAAGTAAAGAGCTCTGTAGCGCAATGCGAAAAATACTTTGGTTTGGTTAGTTAATTTGCAGGTGGTCTAGTTCTTTAGAAGGGCATCGCTCTGGTAACCTCATAAATATATTAAAAATAAATGACTTATTTTCTTTAGAACGATAATAAACTGACACAGTATATTGATATCACAATTACGAGTAGAGAATAACGTAGTACATACTTATATTTATAGCGACACACATAGATACTAAATATAAAATACCTCCCCAAAAGCTACCCGCTTCTGGAACGCTCCCTAGGATGCTAGCGGAGTTGCCCCGTTGCAACGTTAGACTTAATCTTTATAATGGGCAAATATAGATATATACGAGTAAATCGCATATAGATAATATAGGATCA
This sequence comes from Cydia pomonella, assembly GCF_033807575.1. Classification (NCBI taxonomy): domain Eukaryota; kingdom Metazoa; phylum Arthropoda; class Insecta; order Lepidoptera; family Tortricidae; genus Cydia; species Cydia pomonella. The sequence goes on from NC_084708.1 coordinate 11,833,858, forward strand.
AGATTAAATAAATAAATAAAATCGCAATTAATCAATGATGACCAACCTTAGCATTTCCATACGGATATAATTTTAGATTTATGTAAGATCCGATTTTCTTGTAAACGTCGTCTAAAGGGCCTAGATGAAATGATGTGCAGTCAGGGCACAGGCATTCATAATACACTTGCAGTTCAACTTTTTCTCCATTTATAGTCTGAAAATACAATACGATACAAATGTTTAATATTCTTTTCATTTCTCATGCTCTAAAGAGTGTGTAGAAAGTGATACGTTTCTGCACTCGAGCATTTTTCTTTTCAAGTACGTTTTTTAGGGTTCCGTAGCCAAATGGCAAAAAATGGAACCCTTATGGATTCGTCATGTCCGTCTGTCTGTCCGATTATGTCACAGCCACTTTTTTCCGAAACTATAAGAACTATACTGTTTAAACTTGGTAAGTAGATATATTCTATGAACCGCATTAAGATTTTCACACAAAAATAGTTTTTTTCTATTTTTGTGTGAAAAAAAACATTAAATTTTGGGGGTTACCCATACTTAGAACTGAAACTCAAAAAAAAAATTTCATCAAACCCGTACGTGTGGGATATCTATGGATAAGTCTTCAAAAATGATATTGAGGTTTCTAATAACATTTTTTTCTAAACTGAATAGTTTGCGCGGGAGACATTTCCAAAGTGGTAAAATGTGTATGTCCTCCCCTGTAACTTCTAAAATAAGAGAATGATAAACAAAAAAAAAATATATGATGTACATTACCATGCAAACTTCCACCGAAAATTGGTTTGAACGAGATCTAGTTAGTAGTTTCTTTTAATACGTCATAAATGGTACGGAACTCTTAATGGGCGAGTCTGACTCGCACTTGGCCACTTTTTTTCATGTTTTACGATAAGCAATTGAAATTTGGTTATAAATAACGGATTTGTTATATTATTATAAATGGATAATTGAAAGTACCCACAAGAAATGCTATAAATAATTATACTTATTCATGTTTAAAAAACATATGCATTTTACTTTCCTCCTATTCGAAATGAAAAGTAGAGTATTTAACTCGGGTTGGTTAAAATATACTATTATTGCTCACCAATATCAAAAGAAACATTACATTAAACTATACACATAATTATAGGAAATTTGGCATAGAGAATCTTTAGTTACATATTTAGTTATAACGTTTAACGTTAGTAATAACGTTTGTAAGTCTTAGATAAATTGTGAAAACATGCACTAATAATTTTATGGAATATAAGGCTTACCTGATAGTGATAATATTGTTCAAGACCTTTGAGATCCGGATATTTTGAGTAGCTTTCTAAAAGTAAAAAATAAGTCATTAACTGTCATATTTTTCTTAGTAACTAGTTTCTAAATTTAGTTTTTAGATATTAAGGGCCCTTTGCCCCAACACCAAACTCACTGGTCGGACTGATCAATAGGTTGGATCGATTTTTTTTCCAATCCTTTTGTAATAGTCAAATTATGTTGTCTAACATGTTTATTTAGAAATGTGTTAAATATCAATACTTTATTTTAAGTGTAATATCCCGCGCAACGATCGGCAAGCTTGATATCATTCATATAATAATGACGATTGAGTCGATAGACATCAATAGCCTAAACCTATGAAAATAATATTATTTTCAACCAAAATGAAAAATATTATACCGGTAATAAGAATCATTAATGAAGTAAGTACGCTGTTGTTTATTGTAATTTTTTGTTTTTTATGTCTATAGTAGTAGAGGTACTATTAAATAGGCTAATAATAATAATATGGTGACTGTGGAATGAGATCCCTGCCGAGGTTTTCCCGAGGGGCTACAATATGGGGTTCTTCAAAATAGGAGTGTACAGGTTTTTAAAGGGACGGCAACGCACATGTAATATATCTGGTGTTGCAGGTGTCCATAGGTTACGGTGACTGCTTACCATCAGGCGGGCCGTATGCTTGTTTGCCACCGACGTGGTCTAAAATAATTATAATAATACGTTAATTGTATATTTTTTTCAACTAAGTATTATGTAAGTAGATAATTCTACAGAAATATATGAATGTTGTGTAAAAATTAGTGTAAGTTAAAAAAAGTTTTCTATGAAAATTCTAAAATTTGAAACCGCGTGTGCGCGGGCTAAAGATACGGTTTAATTTACCTTTTCTTAACAAAATATTATTCGTTAGGACTTAAAACAACATAATATTACTGTAAATGAATGATTTAATTTAAAAAATCCATACATGAGTGATCCACCCTGATCAACGTTGCCGTTCAATCAGCAGTGAACTACGAAACTTTCCAAAGGTTTGGTGCAATCGACTCTTAACCCTTACATACAAAACCATATATGGTGCATATGATAATCAACTCTATTGACAGCTATAAAAGTTCTAATTTCAACAAATATGTTTTATTATATGCTGCCTGTTGTCTGCCTCTACATTTAATCAATTGTTTATTTTTCTTGTATCTTTTTACTGAGGTGTGCGAATAAAGAGTATTCTATCTATCTATATGCGGCAAGGGGCGATCTTTACTAACAGTACTTTACGACTACTTGTGCTAAACAAAACTCAAACAAATCATCAAATATTTTTGATAATAAGTATTCACTTAAAATATCAGATAAAATTTTTGGTACGGCTCGAAATTACCTCAGAGGCGTTCAGTATCGGAAATTGATTCCATGTACCTACATGAAATTATAATAAAACATTATCGAGTAGTAAAAAGCAAAATATTAAAATAATGTTTGGTCATAATCAATGTATGTATAAAGTAACACGGTTTTTTACCGCAAATTTAAATATGTAGGTGCACATGTGCAGACAAATCAAGCTTGTAAAAATACCAAAGCTGTAAATTCATAATACATACCAACATTATCGACGCTGCTAATAGCCAACAAACATAGCAAGCACTTGGAATATGATAACATGATGAGCGTTTGCAGAGTACCGTATGACCGTTGACTTGCGCGCGAGTGATGTACAAATCATAATGCTTGCATTTTTATATTAGTAGGGAAGGCAGGGGCAATGGTAGCATTATATTGAAAAAAAAAACATATACTAACCTTACCGAGTTATAAGTAATAGTGTTGTTTATAATGTTGAGCTTTATAGTTTACTGAGTTTACATTTGATCATATCAGAAGGTAATGTCACCCGTTGTAAGTGCCAATTTAAGTACATGTACACGTGTGCAGTTAAGACAGCTTGTAAAAATACTAAAGCTGTAAATTTATAGTACATACCAGCACTATCTGCGGTGCTACCTACGAGTATAATAGCCAAACAAAACACTTGGAATATGATAACATGATGAGCGTTTGCGCAGCGCCGTCTGACCGTTGACATGTGCGCGAGTGACATACAATAATGATAATGCTCGCACTTTTACTCGGGTAGACCGGGGCGATTGTATCACTTAAAATAACAGCTTATAAATCATAATCTAACTAACACAACCAAGCGAATATCGTATAGCCTTTGACATTGTATGGTTTATGTAAAATAAAGTTATGGGTATAATTTATTCATATATATGGTCATATCAAAAAGTAGTATTTTTTATCGATTCCTTGTATTTATTTTAACTGATCCGTGTCATTATTGATGTTGGACTATGATTTTTTGGTTGTCTGTCAAATTTTAGCTACAAAATCACACTCACAGCACATCTCGCTACATCAAACCCTTAATTTGGCAATGTATGTCAGGACATACTTAACCTTTGACCCTCTTTTTGTATTTTTTTCCCAATAAGAATCAGAATTATTAGAATTATTTTAAGCACCGACGAGGCTTGAACTTGCGACCATGACTTGTTTGTGCCAAGTTAAGGGTTAACAATATGTAATTAAACGAATTAAAATATTGTTCAACACGATGTGGTTTTTATTTGAAACGTATACATAAAATAAACAAGAACATAGTTTCAATATGTTGAATGACTTACAAATATTATTTGCACTGTGGTGGCGGCTTAGCCAAAGTGTGGCAGATTGTCTTCATTACATCCCTGCCTGTGTCAAACTCCTTTCCGTTCAGCAATATGAACGGCATATACTTATAATGTGGGTCTGTCACCTTATCAGTTTCTATACCATAATATTCCAGTAGAGCATCGCCTCTTTCACTATTACCACACTCAATGATAGGCTTCGAGTATATTTTCATTAATTTTCCGCACTGAAAAATATCGAGGTACACGTAGTTTTAGGAGTAGTATCTCTATTTTTTATCTTTTTTAACTTGTCGAGTAGATTAGTTATTTTATTAATGAAGGAGAGTTTTCGACGGAGAATAGTAATTTAAATTACATCGGCTATAAATTAAATTTTTACTTAAAGGCATAAGCCTCATCTCTTGGAAAACAATGCGCAAAAGTCCATTTTACCAATGTAAACGTCAATTTTACCTGCTGCCACGCATTAAAACAATAATATTTTTATGTACTGCTTTTATTTAATAGGTTAACAGTATAATTTTTAGTATTCAGTATTTATTTCTTGCAAACCATGGTACATATTTAGTTCTTATTTAGATTGCTAATGGGTATATATTAAATATATGTATATGCATCTAATTTTTTAAATTTGACACTCGTTGAAGATTTATCGCGCGCTTAAAAAAAAGAATTTGGGTCAATTTCACCAAACGAGCAATTTAATAAAATAAAAATCTCATTTCTATGGAATTTTGGAATGTTTATTTAATACAGTAAAATGTAATGTGATAATTGGTATTACTCTCACGGTACACATCCTCATAAACTTTTGAAAGTAATTTTAGTTTGAAAATTCGATGCGGGTACGGGAATTTTTCTGTCCGGCAGGGGAATTCGTTTTCTAAGAATTATTCCTATTTAAACCATGTTTTATTATTAATCATAAGTAAAATAATATATAGGATTATTAAGGACCTATTTCACATTTGAAATCTATTGCATGTTTTTAAAGCATTATACAAATAAAACTGATGATACAAAAACTTAACTAATGAAGTTAAGGATATTTCTGAATTAAATAAGCCTAATCAAACATAAAATCTTACCGGTAAATATGTTTAATTTCTAAGTATTGTGACAATATATCGATCTCTTAATCTAGAGTACTTACGTAGCAAAACCAACGTAAATAAAATCCTTGCTTCAAATCTACTGTGTTGCTGTAATTATTTAAAAGGCGCTTTACACGCCTATGCTATCGCAATTGGAGAAAGTTTGGTCTTTTGCTTACACGTAGCAAACGAGTTCATAATGACCTAATTTAAGAGGTGACTAAAAATGGGAAAAGATAGGCTAAGAGCCTCGCGCATTCCAGTTGAGCAAAGTCTTCGGTCGTGCTAGTCTGTAGTCTATTATTAGCACTAAAGGTTGTAGCATACCTAAAAGTTCGGCTACCGTTTATGGTTCCCCCTAGGCACCACCAGCCATCTAGAGGTCCCCACGCATTTTTTTCAATAATGCATGAGTTCAGTGTGGCTTCTCATTTGCCAATTTTTAACACGCTTTTATTAGGTCGACCTGTATGTAACTATGTAATGGAATCTAAGGTAACTAATTTAACCATCTTCCAAGGATCGTAGCGTCATGAAAATTGGCAGCTGTATGTAGTTCTGATGACAATACAATAATATGGTACTGTCGAACTGATCTGACGATGGAGCCGGAAGATTTGAACTGGAACTTTATGATGGAACATCGTATCATAGCTGTGTTTGGATTTGATAGAAAAGTCTTGTAATGAACTTTGACCACGATTGGGTTTCAAGGTCTGATGATGAAGCCGGAAGATAGGCACTGGCATTCCATGATGGAATATCGTATCATAGTCGTGTTGACACTTGTGAGAAAGGTCACGTAATGGACTTGAACACGATCAGGTTTCAAGCTTATAATAAACCTATTATGTATTGACTTAGAAGTTTTACAGTTATCTCAAATATATCCTGAGCAAAAAGAACACCTTGGCCGCGAAATGCATATTGCGCAAATGCACAGCTTAATTTAATGATTTTAACGAAGGGAATTATTCTTTGCTCAACTTGCGACAAAAAGCGTGTTTTTCTAGTGTTTTTTAAACTGTTAATTTATTCTTAACCGTTCATACAACTCTGTCAACACAATTCTGACAATTCTATAAATATTCAACTGAAGCATATCAACATTAAGTTTATGTTTTGAAAAACCAACATTTTATAATAGGATATCTGGCGTTGACATATTCAGGATCGAAAGAATACACTGTTTTTTTAAAGTCATTATAATACATAATAAACAATATTACAAACACCTCTGAAATTATTAAATCTTTTTGATTAATACCATAATAACTTAAATAAAATTTAGCCCAAAACAATGTATTTCACAATTGTAAAATAATTATGTGTTGATTCATATAAATTAATAATAAAGTAAGTTTATCTCCTTAATGGATCTCTTCCAGACCTTAGTTCACATTTTTTTACACTGTGGAGGTGGTTGGTCTAAAGCAGCACAGATTGTTGCTAGCCATTTGTCAAGTTCACCGTTGACATATTTGCCATTTATTAGCGACCAAGGCACACCATCCCTGTCCGGAACATCTTTTTCGGTTTCTTCACCGTAATATTCTAGTAGTTCCTCGCCTTTTTTACCTTTAGCACATTTGATGATCTCCTTTGCATTGATTCCCATTTTTTTACCGCACTGGAATCAGAGATGCAATAATTTAGTATAACCCAAGAGTCTTATATACAAATTGCACACATAAACAACGCTTGAGGATCAGAGATGTAGTGAAGTCACGAATATGATATGCCTGAATAGTTTGCGCGAGAGACACTTCCAAAGTGGTAAAATGTGTGTCCCCCCCCCCCCCCCCCCGTAACTTCTAAAATAACATAATGAAAAATGTAAAGAAAATATATGATATACATTGCCATGCAAACTTCCACCGAAAATTGGTTTGAACGAGATCTAGTAAGTAGTTTTTTTTAATACATCAAAAAATAAAAAAATAAAAACCCATACGTGTGGGGTATCTATGGATAGGTCTTCAAAAATGATATTTAGGTTCCTAATATCATTTTTTTCTAAACTGAATAGTTTGCGCGACAGACACTTCCAAAGTGAAAAAATGTGTCCCCCCCCCCCTGTAACTTCTACAATAACAGAATGAAAAATCAAAAATAAAAATATAATATACATTACCGTGCAAACTTCCACCGAAAATTGGTTTGAACGAGATCTAGTAAGTAGATTTTTTTAATACGTCATAAATGGTATGGAACCCTTCATGGGCGAGTCCGACTCGCACTTGGCCGCTATTTCAAGTTCTAGTTTCGTTTAAATCGTGCTTACAAGGCACAATGGAAAATTCCTAACCCTTATACAGGACTAAGACACAAAAAAGTCACATGGATTTCATTTTCATTGAACTGTGACTACGTCCCAAATTATTTTACCCAGAAATCATCACCTATGGAGTTAAATGGGGGGATGGAGCCCGATACGGTCAAAGACACGGGCGCTTTATGATTGTCCTCATTATATGTCCTCATTACAAAGAAAGCGTTTCGCTCACTCTATTAGCGCCTTTATCATTTGAACCAGCATCTTGCCACTGTCCTGACATCATACAAGAGATGTAAGCCACGGACCGAGTAGTATTCTTGAGTAGGTCGATAGCGCATGCGTGCAGCTTGTTACCGTAACACTCGTCCTCGCCGTGCTGGCACTCGATAACGGTCTTTCCGTTTTCTTCCTTCCTCTGAAAATATAAGAAAACTTTTGAAATTGGGTAAACCATACTAATATTCTTCTTCAAATGACTGATTGCTTCAACCTTAAAGGCACCAGCATAAAAAGCTAATAATTGAGTAGTTTATCCAAAGTCTATATAGGTAGTTGCTCGTAAGGGTTTTATATAATTTGTTTCTGAATCTGAGGACTTTGGATCCTTCTATAACAAACAAATAACAGTAGGTTACCTAATCTAATTGTGAATACATGGATTGATGGATGTGAGTATGACTTACCTTTGCGTTTCCATAAGGATATGTTTTAAGATCTATGTATGCTCCAAGTTTCTCTACTGTTTTGGTTAAAGTGTTTGTGTAAAAGTCTATGCAATATGGACACATACACTCGTAGTATAATCTGACATCAACTTTGTCTCCACTTTTGTTAATCTGTAAACTCTCAAGTTATTATTAACAGTGTCTTATAAGTCCTATAAAATATACAACTAATTTAACGTTTTTTGTATTGTATATGTACATTAATATAATGTTTACATTTCGTTGCAGTTAAGTAGGTATACAACTTAAATTTGAACGAAGAGGAAAAAAACTGAACTTGTTAAGGGTATGTTGATGGTTCATTACGTCCAGTTGGTAGGCGAAGCGTAGCTATAGTCAAATGGAGGCAAGCACTTAGAAGATAATATTCAAAATAATAAAGGCGATAGGCAAGTAATATATATTTTTTCACAGTTTTTAATTTGATGTATTTTCAAAATGGCATAAGATGAAGGACTTTCATAATAAATAATACCAACTTTGTTTTGAAGAAAATATGAATGATTTACTTAAATAAAATTTGAGGATATTGTAAGTATTTTATGAGAAAAGTTATCTTAAAAAAAGAAAAAGAAAAAACTTTAAATGTTATATTGCAACCGTGCGAAGTGAATGGTGGTGGTAAGTAAAGCGATCGCAGCGCATAAGGTGGTAAAATTTAGCACTAACGGATATTAGCGTATTTAACATGTCGTATAGATCGTGTCATTAACGTTGACGCGTGCCTTGAGTATTAAAGGTTAGATACGAACTATATTGCTTATGGGTTGGTTTACAAAGAGTTAAAATAGCCTATTATTTACTTACTTCATAGTTATGGTGCGCGTATAATTCAATGGCATTATTTCCCGGATCAATATCTGAAAAAATATTGTCACAATAAAACTCTGATTTGTACCTAAAACATGGTAAAACAAATACATTTTGATTATTACATCGTTGTTATCGGGTATTCACAAAATATAGAATGAAACATAAAACCAAAACCACTATGCAACGAAAATTATGATCAAACATCACAATTTGTAAGAACGATTCAATCTGTCAACAAAATCAGGCAAAATGCCAGATCTACACTTTGTGATAGAATCTATGTCCGAAGATGGACAAAACAGGCTGTATTATAATTTATATTTCCAAATATGAGGTAGGTACGTACAGGTGCTGTAAGCAAAACTAATAGCCAACAAACTAAATAAACACTTCAAAATCATAATGAATATGTATCAATTAAAATAGTGTCACTGCTAACTTTGCATTGTCGTCTGTCTGAATGATAATTGTCTGTCAATTAAGTATTTATATATACTGTACTAGATAACTCAACACATGTTACTTACGTATATTGTGACTAACTACCTACGCCACTGGCACAATCAAATACCTACTTTTGCATTCGTTATCACACTTTATTGGACGCTTCAGAGTACTAGTAAAGTATGGCACATTATTTAGTAGTAATGCAGTCTGTCAAGACATTTCCGTCAGCAGAAAAAAGCGGCTAATTTAAATTAATTAGGCGCGAAGGGTTATTATTCTATAGAAAATTTGAATTTCGCGCCTTTTTCTACTGACGAAGTGGTTTGACCCAGGGACCCAAGTAGACTGGAGCATTCGTAGCGTAGATAGGTACTCCAAAAAAGCCCAGGGATTAGCAATGATCAATTACAAGCTGAGCACATGATGCTGGCGTATGATGGATGCGTTTATATAGGCAATGGGTGCTTAATGCTTAATATAGTTACAAAAAAACTATCATACATTTGTTATAATGCCATTTGATATAATATTATATGTTATAATGTAATTATTATTATATGTTTCTTTTGTTATATTGTGATTTCATCTAAACTCTCATTGATATAATGCCTATTGTAATATATTTTTTAAGTAAAATAATAATAAATATATATTATAGGACATTATTACACAAATTGACTAAGTCCCACAGTAAGCTTAATAAGGCTTGTGTTGAGGGTACTTAGACAACGATATATATAATATATATTATAAATACTTAAATACATAGAAAACACCCATTACTCAGAAACGAATATCCATGCATCACACAAATAAATGCCCTTACCAGGATTTGAACCGGGACCATCAGCTTCGTAGGCAGGGTCACTACCCACTAGGTCAAACCGGTCATCATAAGTAGTATATAAACATCTTTTATAATGACTTTTGTTATATTATATTTTTTTATGACGTAATCTTTTATATAATTTTATCAAGTATAAATACATATATTGTATAACATATTTAATTTAATTTTAATTAATTAATTTAATGATAACGTAAAGTTTTACATAATTTTTATAACAAGTAATACGCAGGCCGTATAACTAAGTACCCACATACCTATTTTTTAAAGGTTTTTGATTATGCGGGGGCCGCAGTTCAATCCTAACCTAAACTAAATTTTTCGAGGTATTTTATGCTACGGGGGGTTGAAGTTCTAACCTAACGTAACCCTCCTTTTACTAGGTAGTTGGGTCCAAATTCATTTCATTGTCTTGTTTCTGACCACTCTGTCACGCTTGTATCTATGTCTTCTATCAAATAAATAAAAAAGTTGAGTCCTATTGTATGTGTTTCTAGCTATAGATTATATTTTGCATTAAAAATTATGAAAACTAAATTTCTTCTCGTACAAAAAGCTGCATTCCGTCACCTTTTTTGGGGACAAAAAACAAGAAAACGAAAATAATTTTAACCCAGTTATTCGTTTGTGCGGAGTCGCAGTTCCAACCTAACCTAACCCATTTATGTCATGCACTCATTATGTCACACAAATAATTATGTGATTGTTATTGCTCGAAGGGTATTACGGTAGTATGCCATTTATTACGTTATTCAAAATAACGATGTATCAAACTAGGTATATGAAAAGTAATTATGAAAAATGTACTGCACCCGACACAGCCCGATTCGAAGAATGATTAAGACACGCATAAGATATGTGCATCGTGATATTTAAAAGATCGATAACTAAACGAAATCTCAAAATTGACGTTTAATTCGATTCCGCTATGATCGCAATAAGATCCAAAGAGGGGGTTGTCGTTGAGATTCAAGATGGCGAAGACGTCTCGAGAATATCTTTTTGTGTTTTGCTCATTTATGTTATTCAAAGTGTAGTATTGATAGCTTATTATGCAGTGAACTATCGTGGAAGTGTGCAGTAAATGAAAAACTAATCTTGAAACGCGTTTAACCATGTTTTAATCAACATCCGGCAATCCATCGTGGCTTTTAGTAAAGTCCAGCTATCTCTTTACTAAAAGCAACAACCGAACAACGTCATGCTCTACGAGCACACTTAAAACTTACAACGAAACTTGACATTGGCAAAATCATCATAGATTTGATGGAAGCCATATTTTAAAAGAAGAAGAAGATCCAAAGAGCATATAATCACTACGATAAGATCTACGATATTTCACACGTCAAAGTGACATTGGTTGCCCGAATCGAGCTGCTTCTGTCAATTATATGACATACAAACTATATCTAAATGAGAATTTATCTAAACCAGAACTTAAGTTATCGTATCTCATTCTTCGAATCAGGCCGTCAGTCTTACAACAGGGGTTAATGCATTGAGTATTGGGCGGGCGGGCGTCTGTTGCCATCGAGCGGTGTTAAAAAGAAAATTGTGTAATAATAGTAAATCGTGCAACGTGGGGGTAAGTGAAATTTTGGATACGAGGGAATTAAAGACCCAAATGTTTTTCATCACACTTGGGAAGATAAAACTAAATTTTAAGCGAAATAATTCCTAAATACGTTGACATCTATCAAACATTCGTCCGCCATTTTGTAATTTCTTGACAGGTTAGGCGTCGAAGGCATTATGGAGTGTGGAATTAAGAGGAGTGGCATCTCTTATGATAGAACTGTTGCAAAAGTGTCCAGCTGTCAGCTATAAATAATAGTTCCAAATCTCTCCAGAGTAGCGCTAGAGTAGCTAAGAACCTAGGTGTTATTGACGGAGTGAATTGCGCTGCCTATGATTTGATTATTTTGTTCAAGTACTCTAGGTATTGTAGCGCCACCTATTTAAAGTTTTTTGATGACACTTTTTGGTACATGGAGATTTCGGCATATTCGGCATTCAGCCACGATTGAAAATTATGTACTTAAAAATATTTTAACCGGCGGTTTATTTAATCAAATCAAATCATTTTAATATTTTTATTAAAACCAATAACACATTTAAATAATAACAAACTTAGAATAAAATGTAACCTAAAATTAAAACTACCTACAAAACTAAAATTAAAACAAAAAAAAAAAAAACATAACATGGGTGACCTAGCCCAATATGTTTATATTAAGCTAGATCACCCAGGTCAGAGCCCTGTGGAAGGGTTCCCATAAGGCTGGCTGCATTCCCCCTTTGGATCGCTATGCCGATCCGTTGGGCGAGGAAGGAGCCAGCCCTACGGTCCCCCGTGATATCAATGATTTTTTTTGAAAGTTGCCGAATTATGATTTATTATGATTTATTGTGTATTATGGTTTATTATGAGCGCTTGGGCACCACGGTCCTAGAGTTTCGACTGCAAAAGCCACAAATATATGCCGGTCAGTGAGAGCTATATATTTGCGGCATTTTGCAGCCTCGGCAGCTACGGCCGCCCCGCCCGCTCTCAATGATGTTGAGCCGAGGTGAGACGGTGCCAGGGTGTCCACACACGTTGCGTCCCAAATAAGGGGCCGTCCAACACTCCAACACTTTTAATATACTATATATAATAATTCAGCCTATATATGTCCCACTGCTGGGCACAGGCCTCCTCTCAATAATTTTAAACTTTGACAAAAATATTAATTTATAAACGTCAGTATTTTAAAAGCAAAACTCATTTCTGCTACTTGGTTTGTATGAATAAGTGACATAATTACACACACCCTAATATAAGAGTGATAGAGAGACACAAAGCACACATTCATTTCATGACATTTTTGATGGAAATGGATTGACAGACTATAGCTAAGGTGACAATTGCTTGCGCTACGATAACGAAACGCTTTGTGTCTCTCTATCACTCTTCCATATTAGTGTGTGTGTAATTATGTCATTTATCACAATCCATAACTCCCGTGGGAACAATATAGGCCTTTGTCCTTCAGTATACCTGCATGAAATAAGATCTTTTTCGAGCAAGTGTGATGAAAATGTACTAAAAAAGCTCATGTCACTACTACTTGCTTTATCTCATATATCGAACATTGCTCTCCTCTCTCACAAATGTGACCGCGGCCGGCAAAACGTCCCACTCTGTCGCTTACCATAAGGACGAGATTTGCCGGCCGCGGTCACAAATAACTATTATTTAATTAAGCGACGAAGTAGGGAAAACTCTGACACGTGGAAAATACACGTGTAGGTATGACTAAAATTAGAAATATTTCAATGATACTGCTGCCGTAAAATCATAAACGCAAGTTACTTTGTTATGGGTAGGTATATTGGTATTTTAATGACAGCAGTAGTCAAACTGAAAATATTTAAGTCATAAACTGTACAAGTGCGAGTTGGACTCGCCCACCGAGGGTTACGTACTTTTTAGCGGCAACAAGTGTCAACTATCACGGATCATGAGACAAACGGTGACAAACGGACAGACAGACTGACAGACAGACGGACGGACAGACAGCGGAGTCTTAGTAATAAATAGGATCCCGTTTTACCCTTTGGGTAAGGAACCCTAAAAACTAAAAGTTAACTAACATGTACTCCAATATTCTAATGCTAATGTGCAGCATTTAGGGCTTGTTAATGCCTTCTAGTGTGCTCTGTTTTATAAGATTAGAAAAGACTAAACTAATGGGCCAAGTGGCTGTAGCGGGTACAGGTGCTTTGAAATAAAGAAAGCACTGCATGTTACTGTTATATTTTATTTTAATATTTATGTACTATTTACATCCTTATTGACTAAATATCTTATTCAGGAGTAACAGAAGAAGAATGACAGGGATAAAAAATACTTTATCATAATTCCCTCGGTGCGTTCTGAATACATAACGGTTTTAGGAAATCCACTAGCTCGCTTATTTAGTGATACGCGTGAGAAGCACGGTGAGTTGATATAGTCTTCGTATCATATCATTACCATAATAAGCTGGGTCCACACTTGTATAATTTTGCCCCTCACGATCATGCGTATCGTATCGAGCTCGCCTAATATCTTAAGTATGGACGCTCACATTGGGCATGCTGTATCACTTACATCGTGGCATGAATAAATGCGTCCATACTAACCGTGGCGTATCAGCGTATCGTATCATAACGCCGTATCATTAAGTATGGACGCTCACTTTGGGCATGCCGTATCATCGTATGGTAACACACCGTATCGTTCGTCTGTAGAAGGTGCCTAGCCTAGATGCCAATTGTTTGCGGTACGACAACGAACCGCTATTCTGTCTCTCTATATCACTAATACGAGTATGTAAGAGTTATAGAGAAACATAAAGAAAAAAGAGGCAAATTTAAAATTTTTTGGCGCGAAAGTTATTGTCCTATAGAAAATTTGAATTTTGCGCCTTTTCTACTGACAAACTTGTTTGACCGACTATAATAACAAGGAGGTTAAAATACAATATACAACGAAACAATTGCTACGTCAGCACTGCACTGATCTGATCGGTGCTTGGATCGGTACCCGTACAAACTTGTCAAAAGCATGTCCGTATCCCCTTTGATGATCGAGGAAAAACCGACTCGAGATGGATCGCAGCGTATCACGTATCCAATCATAACCGCGTATCATGATAGTGTCAAAACACGTCCGTACTTACCGATCATGATACGCGTATCCGATCGAGAGTGTGCGGGGTATTGAATAACCGCGTAGCAACATGGATTGCGTGCGATCAGTTACAGCGCGTTGCATGATTGCGATATTTTTGCGTCCACGCTACCGATCATGATACGCGTCGGAGCTACGCGACGGAGATACGATACGGCGAGATGATACAAGTGTGGACCCAGCCTTAGGTAGGAGTAATCGGTCCGGCGCGATGCCGTCAAGACCCCAAGAGCACGTAGCGCATTCGACTCGTGCTCGTAGCAATCAAAATACAGTTTTTATTTACACTATGCGCCCATTTACACATTGTTTAGTGTTTAGTTTCAGTTCATCCATTTGTAATTTGCGTTATGTAGTACCTACTAATTAATATTAATGTGCAAACAGGTCCTATGACAAACCATCACAAGCAGTCTCGGATTGAACAGTATACCCAAACTATATACAGACGACGCAGCAGACAACACAGCAGAGCCCGGGACTGCTTTGTCGAATACCACGTAGGATACGTAGAGCAATCGTCTCGTGCGCGTAGCCCTGTATCACACTATATCACAGTATCACAAGCACTCAGTCTTGGGTTGAGCAGTCTACAAGCGAAGTAGCCGAGGTGGTTGGTCGTGACGGAGTCCGCGACGGCCCCGTCGAGCACAACGTAGGGCACGTAGCGAGGTCGTAGGGCATGAGTTTCGTCCCCGTAGCCCTTTAGGAGTATTGCGGCTCTGCCAGTGTTCATAGTCTCCCATATAGCGTTTGCGGAAATATTGTACTGGTAGCCACACTGAAAATAAAACATGTGACTTAAAAACTACAGTTTACTGCTAAGAAAAATGTGTGTTATAAACATGATATGTTTTGATTAGCCATTTTTACAGACTTAAAAAATCTGGGAAATCGAGCTTTGCTCGGAAAACATATCAAAACTCAAAAATGCGCGTTTTCCCAGGGATAAGACTTAGCTAGATAAATTTTTCACCCCCTAAAACACCCATTAGCAAATTTCATAGCAACCGTTAGAGCCGTTTCCGAGATCCCCGAAATATATAAATCCAAGATTATAAACGCCAAGTGCTCGTCACTACCCCAGTACATGTCATTTTTTAGCTTTAGTCATTGTTATTGTTGTCATTAGAGGTGACAGCAAGGTATCCTATTTCAGCGTCCAATGTTTTTTTTAATGTTGGGGCGTTAAATAAATGTATTTTCTTTCTTCTTTCTTTCTATATGGGGCATTACCGTCTCGAGCACTAGAATGTTTACCTTACTTTTGTGGCTACCACCAGTTCGGCACTGACATAAACGCTATCGAGAACGCAACTTACTTTCTATGGATCTCGCTCGTACTCGCATATAAGTGCAAGCGAGATGTATAGAAAGTAATTTACGTTCTCGATAGCATATACAAGTATGTCAGTTTTCACCCATGAGTCACGGGTACGATTCTAATTTATATTTGTACGATTATTTTCGTAAATAGGTGCGGCAGGTATTCGATATAGAACGATTAAATATTTGTTGACCGTGAGTTCACTAATTGGATGCGGCGCTGGCGGCTTTAAAGAATAGAACAGCAATTACCGAGTTGACGAGGTAGTTGAGCGTGTTGTAATCGTTCGTTCGCTCCATGATGCAGGCGTTGAACAGCGCGGCTTTGGTGTTGTTCTGTGCGACCTCTATAGCACAGGCGTGCAACATGTTCCCGTAGCACTCTATATCGCCGTGCTGGCATTCGAACGTGTAGCGCCCGTTTTCGTAATCAGTCTGAAAAAAGTGTTATTCGCTTGTTAAAGGCAGCCTGTGTCACACGGATGACTGTGTTTAAAGGTCCTTCTATGTAGATCGTCCTCTGCACGCGCGCTGCACATTTTACTAGGGAATGCACGCGAACAGTTAGCGATTGTTTGGCACACTAACGGCACAATCTCCAAACCTGCACCTAAGGACTATGATATCCGAATTCGCTCATTTTAGTTTGCGTTGGAAATGTTTTTTTTTAATTTCTCATGCTCTGAAAGAAGCTGCTGTTCTAAAAATGTGCAGAAGTGATACGTTTCTGCATTAGAGCATTTTACTTTACAAGTACGGTTTTTTTAACGATAAACAAGTTTTAAATGGATTTGTTATACAATTTTCATTCTGGTGTACAACTCCCTATTTCATAAATAATGATACTCTTACCTAAATGGTTAATTGAAAGTACAAAGTCATGTTTAAAAAAACACATGTGTTTTACTTTCCTCGTATTCGAAATGAAAAGTAGAATGTTTAACTCGGATGAAAGGCATTATACCAGCCTTGGACTATTACAGTACCTCGGTAGAAATGAGTGCGTTTCATTCCTTAATTAAAATTCTACTATTGTAACTTTGTTGTGACCTCCCTCAACTTTTAGCTACCCTGCACATATTAGTTAAAAGGATTTCTGTAGTGTTTTTACAAGGGTCTTTAATTTGTTAATAACGCATTTTATTAAAAGATCGGGAAGCTATCTAAGCTAATGAAGTTAAGAGTTGGTTTATATTTAAAGTCAATATACCACAAGCCGTACTTAGTAATTACGCTAAGTACAATATTTTCACGTAAGCGTATAAGCTAATTTAACCAGGTTAGTGAGTCCTGCTGGACTCCATTACTGCTTGAATAATTACCCTCGCGTGTCTGTGTGGTATCATATAAACGTCTGGATGATCCCGACCCGTTCTAGATTCGTGGCCGGTTGCTCCTTTAACAACTTAATGAACTAATCCATTACATTTTTGAAAGAGCCTTTGTTTTGTGACAGTGGGAACTAGGAAAAAAAACTATGAAGAGATCCGAAACGCGAAATAACAAGTTTTTTAGGCTTAACCAGTGACAATCGAGTAATAAGCCCACAATAAGCCTTATTGTCAAAGTCACAATCGTTAATTGCTGACAACAATAAAAATAAAAAAGTATGAAAATAACGTTTTCATAGTTTCTCTCATTTAAATATAGGTTTACCTTTGTCTCTTCAGTGGCGTGAACGATTTACAATATTCACTTTTTATCTCTTACATGATTACATCAGAGACATACTGTTGCCCTCCGGAAGTCAATTTTGAAGGCTACATAATTGTCTCAACAATATTACTGTCTGGTCAAAATGTTGTGAAAAACTAAAGGGTACATACTATTTAACCTTCATACAACTTCATTGTTTTATGTGACGTTATACAGGGTGGGCAAATAAGAAGTATACATTTTGTTTTTAAATTTTAACTGTATTAAGTTCAAAAATTATTAAGTATTGTTTTAAAAATATATTCTTCAGGGTTGGCAAATTCATGCGAAACATAATGTCTGACATATGTCCACCTCTAACAGCAGGCAAATGTAAGCCCTTATCATCCCAATGTTCAGCATTTATTCGCACATTTTTGGCATTATCTTAGTACATTTGTGTCGAATAGTCGGTTTTAACTGTTTAAATTTCATCAGCTCGTTAGCATAGACACGTAATTTTAGATACCCCCACAGAAATAAGTCAAGAGCTGCAAAATTTGGGGAATTTGGTTGCCAATCACTGTCACTTTTTTTCAAAATTAATCGAGCAAACAACGTGTTTTAAACAACAGAAATATTTGAGATAAAATTGCTTGCTGCTAGTGGTAGACATTTGGCAGAAATTATCTTCCGTATACAATTGCCAACCCTGAATAATATATTTATGAAAAAAATATTTAATAAAATTTCCACTTAATGTAATTAAAATTTAAAAACAAAGTGTATCATTCTTATTTGTCCACTCTGTATATTACCACTTTTGAAGTTAGCGAAGTTTAGCTTGGGGATGCAGGTACTAAATACAATGATGAGTCTCGCGACGTTGTATGGAGGTTGTCAGTCTTCAATATTTCTTTCTCACCGGTGTAGTTAACAAATACACCACCCACATACCTTTGCATGTCCATACGGTATCATATGAACGTCCAGATGCCGTCCCAACCGCTCCAGTGACGGAGCTAGTTGCTCCTTGAAGAACTTCACGCTGCCGGGGCAATGGCTCTCGTAGTACACTTTTAGGGACACTGTGTCCTTGAAGTGGGACGGAACCTGGAACAGATAGTAAAAAAAGTTTGAATGGTGGGCATTGTCGTGATAAAAAGTACGAGTATTCTTTGGGTGTTTTATTCTGTGTTTTACAGGGTGTCCAATAGATTAACCTAAAAACATAAAATAAAAAGAATATTTAATCAAATAAATATATAAATAAATATGTGACCTAAATTAGCTTAGGTAGATTTAAGATACTTTATATATATATTACCTATTTTTTTCGTTTATAATGTTGTTAACTACAATTATTAAACTCAACAAAACATATTATCTTCAAAATATTCTTCATTAGTTTTGATACACAACCGTTCTGTAAACTGAATGTATGCTAAAGATTATGCAAATCCATTAAGCCTATTATTGCGTGATTGATAACATATACCTATCCACAAACTTCTAAGGTAGGGTCAAGTTTTACACATGAAATACAGTAATAGCCTTATTAATATTTTCTGTACTTTAACGCGTTCATGCCCGGGTGGGGTCATGACGCTTTTTTCAGTCCGTGAATCCGCTATGGGTTCCCTTCTTCCTCTTCTTCTTCACAACTTCAAAGTGAAAACACACGAGGACGTGTGACGTTGTCATATAATTTTGTATCGGGACAGTGAACGTGTTAACATACTTACCTACCTATCCATCTTATTATAATTTTATATTGTTTATTTAAACGAAACAAATAAATAAAAATATACACTTCACGCCAAAAAGCATTCTCTATCAGTCAACCACTGGGATATACGTAGAATATTAATATATAAGTACGTAAGGTATGTACAGTCAGTCACCTGCAATAATATGTTACTCTTCGAAAGCCGTAATAATATGCGACACGCTCTTATGGCTCTACAAATAAGATCGTTACAGATATTTCTGCGGCCTTCGTTGTTTAACATAATATTGCAGGTGGCTGTACTTACTCACAAAGTAATTCATACCTGCAGAGCACGGTGGTTTCTTTGTGCAAAATATCTGGCATATCGATGATCTGAAACGTAACGAAAATAATGTTGATTCATATTTGTGTATCAAATCAACGCTTATTTAATGTTCTACCTGGATGTACATAATTACTACTGCTATAATATAGATCGAGAAGAAGTTACACACTCGTAAAAAAAAACTCCTTCTAAAGATTATTACAATTATTAAATTTATTCTCTTTCTCTCTTTGTATTTCAATAGTATCCAGACATAAATATAAGGCCTGTACCATTCACCTGTAAATTTCATGCTGCTGTAATTTTGTTTTTAACTCGAATCTTCGTGCATTTCATAATAATTAACTAATTTAGTATGTCGTTTGAACAGAGGCTTCGAAGCAGTAGATCTCTAGGAACAAGTGACCCTGGGCCCGTCACAAAGATTGCTAATAGTATTTGCGAAAATGAAGCATACCTGTCATAATTATCGTAAAAACTGGGGAAAGTCAGTTCAGTTCTTCGTACGACGGTTAGGATAGCTAAAGTTACAGAAAATGACCCAATGGTTGACTGGTAGAGAATGCCTTTTGGCATTAAGTCCGACATTTGTACATTTTTCTTTGTTTGTGCAATAAAGTTTAAATAAATAAATAAATAAAATGTGTGTTACTTAATTCTAGGGTAAGTCGCAAATCATACAATTTCCTTCGTACAAAAATCGCATTTGGCAGTTGACATAAAATAGAGTAAGAGCTCCAAACGTCCTGCAGTACCTTGTCTCTCAACTATTATTGGGCTGAAATCTAAAGTGTATTAAAAGAGAAGAATGAAACAGCCAAAAACATTAACAATTCCAGCAGGTGATGGGCTGATGCAGGCAAATATGAAAAACGGGTCCGTAAAAAGCTACCACTGAATGCTCTAGGAAAAAGCAGCCTATTATTCCTACAGAGTAAATAAAAAATAAATAAAAAACTGACAACAGTTTAATTAAAAGTCTTTTTATTGGAGTTATTCTAAAAACCTTAGTTTGTTCTCAATCGCGTCAGTTTTTTTCATTTGAAGTTTAGTTTTTTTTCGGTACACCCCTTATATAACTTTAATTATGTAGAGTTCTGTTTTTTGTTAGATACGCACTAATAGGCATATTCCTAACAAAGATTTACGCATCAAGCAAGTTGGAACCTAAATATGCGTAAAATATGAATAAAATGCTCGAAAATGCTTTCAATTTGACATTGTAGGCTAGACTTTATCAGGAAAGGTACCGTCAGCTGAGAACTCAGATTTGAGAAATTTTGGTGAATATCGCCGTCGCGCTGAGTGGGGCAGCACAAAATTAGTGCGATAAGGAAAACAGCTTAGGCGAAAAATCCTGCGTAAAATTCTCAAAATCGGGGTTTGTACTCTACTCTTTCCTCCTTCAAAACGAAATCATAACGAAATTTTGAATTTATCTGTTTTGCTTTTTGGGCTAATTGGTATCAGTCTTAAATACTATATTTTTCACCGCGGCCTAGACAAGTAGGCTGTTTTTGCAATATTTGACGTGCTTAAAAAACATAAATATGAACAATATCAAAACAGTTCGAAATAATCGAGTATGTTTGTATGTACATAGAAATTAACACTGATCTTGCCTCTTGCACCATCCTACTAACCCGGGGTTAACCGGTTAAAGTTTAACCGTGAACCCAGTGTCAAATTGTACTGGTAGCCATGGTAACTCCAGCTTTAACCGGTTAACCCCGGGTTAGTGGGATGGTGCAAGTGGCCCTTAAAGAATAACACTCAAGCGTGCGAGTTTAAGTTGGTTAATACACTTTGAACTTACCTTGGGCTTCTGAAATGTTGCTTACATTTATAATTAAGAATAAAATCGTCTGGATTAGTACAGCACTTAATTTAACACACATTTTTACTAAAACTAAAACAAATATATCAAACTATTAATACTGTTTCAATTAAAAACGCTGTCTTCTCGACAGCGTCTTATCAAATGACCAACATCTACAATGAGTGCAGTATTTATAATCACCCTGATAACGTTTAATGTGATGAGAACTAATTTAAAATTAACGGGTAAAGTGAACAGACCGGGCGCTCTTAATTTAAAATTTGGATATGTACCTACTTAAGGGGTTATATTATAAGAATATCTAGCTTACAGCTGTTTTTTCAGCGACGCCAATGCTATAAAATAAACATTTACAAATAATCAATCAAGTTTTTATAAACGTCTCAGAGAGAATAGGTGCTCTACGGTGACAATGTGTCCTATATTACTGGTTCATTAAATAAGTAGAGATGATAACCCAGAGATGTCCCTACAACTACAGCGACTTGTTGTTGTCAAGTGTCAATTGCCAGGTAGATGACCTGAAATAAGGCCTTGAGATAATTGGAGATTGTGGTACTAATATCTATCCAATTGAATCTACGAGATTTATTTTAAGCTACTTATAGAAACCTGCCTACTTTGTTGTATCGCAGCTCATGTAAGTACTGTTCAGTATTGATATTTCCTTAGCCTTGGGTTGAAAACTTCTACAGAACGCTTACCGCCTTCGTGGAAGGAATAAAATGGGATTCGTTTTATTGGCCGCGACGAGGCGAGCGTATAAAGTGTATCACGGATACAAGATTGCTTTCGATGTTATCCACGACTAACTAAATATCCGTATTACTTCAGTAGACGTTGCTGGGTTATTATTAATTCTGTATAATATTTACAGAAATAATACAACGTCGTGCTCCTAGAAACAGACGACCCTTCATTGATTAGAGCTTAGAATAATACAGCCTAGAAAGCGAGTTCAGGCACCCGCAGATGCTAGTGAACCACGCCGTACAATCTGGGTTTTAAGGCTTTATTAGTTTTATTACCTGTTCTAAATGCGAGTTTGTTTTCTGCCAAAATAATATAGTACCGGCCAAAAATAAATGACCTTCAGGTTTTGACGGCAAACCTTTTTAGGGTTCCTCGTTCACTAGGTTTTTCCATAAAAACCTGAAGGTGATATATTCTTGGCCGGTACTGTATATATAAATGGTATTTTGTTTTAATAAAAAGCCATTAAGTACAATACACTACACGCATCTTGAGTCTGATTTGGATGAAATTTGATAAGGTTTTCAGTTAAGCTCCTAACTTTCCCCGCATTAACATATCTTGAAAGTTGATCTTCTCATGCCAGCGAGACTTGGCAATGTAATTAGGTACCTAATAAAAATTTCTTAAACTTTAACTGTTATAACATTACTTATTTTGCCATCGGCTTAGTATATAGTTTTTCAATGTGCGATTACATAGATTTCTTGTTTTTGGTAAGTTTTATAAAGGGAGTAGGTATAATATAAATGCCTGAAAAGTTCATTCACACTTTCAAACTCGTGAGATATCCATGTGACCGGATTTATATAACCGAAATATTCCCGATAACCTGGGACATTTCGAGATAACCTATTAACAAAATGGATTTTATCGCTATGCTACTATTTAGCTAATGAATGACTGGTGAAATATCTATTAATTACTTTAATTTTAAGCTATTAGATATTAGACGATATAAAATGATTAATATATTATATCCATTAATACTTAACTAAAGTTTAGTGACCTCGGGATAGGTTTTCTAACCTATTGATTGATAGTTAAAATTAAAACGAAGCAATTATAATAGGTAAGTAGGTAATTAGGTATAAAAGATTACTCGTACTTGTCCGAAATGAAGCTCTCAAAAGCCAGATAGGTATTTAATGTTAGTTTCACGATATAGAGTAATATGGCATAGTCGTTTATTATTTAAATGCCTACAATATTACGATACAGGTCAATGGCCGTAATATTAAACCGCTTATCATAAACTACGGATTTATTTTACTTGAGGCAGAATTTGTATGAGCAGGTGTGCAATGTTTTATGTAAATAAAAGAAAATATTATCCATGATTGGGCGTTGCTGGCGTCGACCCTCCAAAGTGTAATCTATGTGTGCATCTGTCAATCATTTTTCATTTATATCGTGGAAATTTCATTTCGCAGTGGCCGCAGCGCACCTGGCTGGATGTTTCATTGTCAAAAAATATTGTTCCAGCTATTTCTGGCGTGTATTTGACAGGATTCTATAAGACTAACGTATTGCTGATAGATAAAATGGGTGAAACACATTTAAGCCAACATTTTAAGAATCCAGCATTAAAGAATCGGAAGGATATTGAATCAAATTGAAGTTTCTCTTTGTCTCCCTATTTAATACCTATAAGTTACAGGAAATAAAGGATATTTATTTTCTATTTCAAAAGATAAGTAGGCAATTTTCAGTTTTCTGCAAAACTTAGGCAATAATTCATATGGCGGGGCTATTACGACCGCGTACAAAATAAAAGTTTCATCTGAGCCGACATATCTGATAAAAGTTGCGGGGTTGAACCCACGCAGAAGCCGCCTCTAATACAAACAGTACCGTGTTAGCCGTTATCAAGTCCGTTTGCACACGTAGATAAATTTTGTGTGCTTTTTGCGTAAGGGAATTTTAAAAATTATATGTTATTAAGACTGTGGTACTCGTAATTTTCATAAAATACTTGTCTTTAATTTCGTATAATATACAATAAAGGTAATAAATGCTACTGATATCAAAGGGCTCAAACACGGGGGTAGGATTACGAAACGAGCTAAGCTGTACCCACACTTGGACTGTTTAAGCTTACACGGGATACATGTTATGTTATAAGTATATAACTTTATTTTAGAGTGGCATAAGCGTGAGACACTGCATTTGGTTCTTGTCTGTCTGATTTTAATTTAATTTCTTGTCTTTGAATTATTTATTATTTTGTATTCATTCAAGTCTTGGAGACCTTTCACATCTTTAAGAATAATTTAACGAGCGGGTTTTTTTTAAATTATATTTGATGACACTTAGAGACTTTTATATCTCTAAAGAATTTTAGTATTTGTTGGTTGTTTTTGCTATCATAGTTTTTCTTTGTATAATTCGACATTTAGAGACTGTATACATCTCTAATAAAGTATCTAATATTTCATTGATTCTGCATTGTATTTTGTTATAATAATAATAATTATTATTTTTATTGTTTGTAGAAAAAATTACATGAGTAAGTGCCCCTGTGGCCTATTTGCTGAATAAATGTTTGATGTTTGACGAGTGGTCAATATATACCACTAGATTCCAAATTTCTATCACTCGTATTTCAAAAATTTGCATTTCGCTTTTTTTCCACGGATTTTCGAGTGATGAAATCGAGCTCTCGAAATTCAAAAATCGCTCCCAAGTTATGTGTAGCATGTTGTTTACTTATCTCTAAATTTCCACTGTTTTTATGAAACAACTTCCGAAGGCAGTGCCGACGGCATTGTAAGTAGAAATATCATTATCGAATAGTGCAGTGCAAGCGCAGAGGATGTGTTCTGTTAGAAAATAGGTAATCTTGCGCCGTCTGCCAGGCGAAGAGCAGAAGCAACATCCTACTTTTTCAGAGACAGTTCATGATACCTCTGTGTCAATTAAATTGTAACCAATTTGTTGTGAAAATTGTCGATGTCCTTGGGAAAACTGTAGACAGAAATGTGTTTTAATTTTAGCTTTCCCATAGGTCATAAGTATTAAAATCTCATATACCTAGGTACAATATTAAATAGGTACAATAGTGCCACTTTATGTCATAAGAGCATTCCCATAAGCATCATCAACCACTTTACGGGTCATATGCCAAATTAGCTTTCGAATTGTCTTCTGGATAATTGACCCCAACTTTTACTATCCACGAGTACCTACTTAGATATCTATAGTAACTTTTAGGATCAGAAGAGGTTTTATTTCTCAATATGTATTGTTTGTGTTTAAATGCTCCGTCAGTTCGACGCGAAAGCGTTCCGGAGCAGTTGCGGAGTGGTGTGGTAGCAAGGCGGTGAGCGCGGTCGGCGGATTGAAAGCGTTTTGATCGCGGACCCCCATTGTAAGTTTCCTACGGCAACGAATCTCAATTTGTAAACCGTATTTCTGTAATATTTGTGTCTTCAATCTTTATTTTATTGTATGGAGATGACAGCGGTCATCGTATCCAAGTTAGATGTCGGTGTCAAAAACGTTTCTTCAAACAAAAATGTGAACTTTGACACTGCCATATCCAATACATATCGTATCTATAGGAATTTTTTAGCGTATCTCTAAGTTCAAATCGGGCCGTGAGTAAGCAATACTGTATTGAGCCGTCAAAAATAACACGGAATGGCGCCCCAGGCTGTCTGTCCTCGACAATAGCCGGCTCACTGTCTTTTTGTTGGCGCGCCTCACATATTAGTTTCAGTTGCTTTGAAGAAAATTACGTTACCACCCGCACATGAGAAATATTCTTCGCAAAAGATTTTGTACAGATAATATTTGTTACCTTAATCACTAAAAGCACATAACTGACATAATTAAGTTGCAGAAAGAAGTCAATTATGAAACATTAATAAAAATACACTGCCTGTCCATTTATCCAAATGCACTTTTTCTAGTCAATGGATACAAGTAGTGGTTCCTGGTAGAAAACATATATCTAGCAAATATTATTTGACTGCCTAAGAACCTTCTCTGGAATATTTTTGAAAGCCGAGCAAGTTAAGCCTTCCTATTGCGAAATTATTTTTCTCAGTAGTTGTTGTACATACTGTCTTTTTACCTCAAATTTTTGTACTTATCTGACAGTAACTTTTTAACGATGCTTCGCAAAGCTTTCATCCTTCTTTCACATTGTTAAAAGTGTGCTCTTCGTTTCTTGTGCTTTATGTTCATAACCAGCAACTCCGAATAACTATGTAAAGTATATCGGAGGGTAATAGTACATTACGATACAAGTGCGAAAAATAGGAAATTCGAAACAAGTGGCGATAAATTAAAACACGACCGAAGGGAGTGTTTTAAATCGACACGAGTTACGAATTACCTATTCGCACATGTATTGTACAACGTTTTACAGTACATATGGCCCTTTAAATGTTCGACATGTTCGACACAGTAACGTAATATGCTAATTTACGCACTAGTGCGGAATAGTAGCACCATATGTACTGTAATAGTACATTATGATACAAGTGTGCTAAGTTGGTCAATACACACGAGGCGATATTGTGCGCGCGAGCTGTAAACGAGCGCGCAATAAGAAATCCGATGTGGGTAATGACCAATGCACACGCGTTTTTTTGATATGAAATAAACAGATTAAATTTTAATATTTTTTTTTCATACGACGTTTTTCAACACACTTGCGAGGAAAAAACAAAATTATAAATTAGATATTTTTGTTAAAACAGTACGAGTAAAAGTACAATTTTCAAAATGGTGACTTACAGTTTTAACATCGAATAATTGCACCAAAGTGTGCTGGGCTTATGGCACTTATTCGCCAGTTTATTGAAGTAAGCTACTAACACGTTTTCCAAGAAAGACTAGGCGTTCTTGCTGATTTTCCATTGAATAAAAGTTTCATATGCCGCCAATTATTCATCACCCGATTTTGATGGTAAAAGGCTATCGTTCTCGGCGCTTGCCTTTATTAGTAAGTATTAATGGCAGCGTCAATTTGATGTGTTCTTCATTTTCAATATTTGAAAATGTCATTTTCGTCAATATATAAACTAAAAACATGCAAAACTTTTCCAATTTTATGACAAATACGGAAAATGGCTGCCTCGTTTTTTTTACGCACGATTCCAATGCGCGCGCAAGGCAAAGGCGCGAACGAAATCGACAAACAGCCAATAAAAAAAATGTAAAAAAGCTTATTTTTTCGTATTTCTATTCGACGGATGGAGATCAAATCGATTAAATGTTATGTTTATTCATTAATGTAATATACCAAATTATGTTTGATTCTTTGAACTAACATTTGAAACCTAATAGTCGGTTAAAAAAAAGTATTACCCGACCAAATTAGGTTTCCATGCATATTATTAGCATTCAGTTACCTTCTTAACTCAGTCGGATAATATAATGAAAAAAACACGAGTTTTATAATATACTGAAAAAGCACGCGTGTTTAATATCTAGGATTAAGAGCAATTCATAGCTGAGCAACTTTTCAAATCTCGAATTTTTGAAGCTATGTTTCTGTCGCGCTGCGGTGGGCGGGAGCCGGAGCTATCTAAGTGTGAGTGCGCGCACACAGACGCGAGACTCGTGCGCTCGCTCATTGCGCGCCGTTCCGTCGACATCGCCCGCGAGCCAGACGGAATTTATTCTGCGCTGCCCGACGCAAGTTGTTTTTGTTGTCACCACGTAATATTGTTTTTCATTTTTATATTATACTGTATCTATTACACCCTAATACCAAACACCCTATCACCTGTACTAAATGTATTTTACACCTATGATGACGAAATAATAAATGATTGATTGATTGATTGATATTAATTACCATATAGGTAAAAACTGCAAAAAATAATGATGTCTCAGCTTCGGTTGTCGTTGTACAGTCAAGTGCAAAAATATGTATCGAAAGAATCGTCTCATAAATATGTTACTATGCTCTTATTACACTGGAATAAGATGCTATGGTACATATTTTTGAGTAAGATGTGTACACCCATATTTTTTTTTACACTTGACTGTACCTATCCGTATCAGTAAGTTGGGAGTTATCATGGTGTGTTGTGAAATTTTGTAAGTAGGTATAAATATACCTATGGTTAAACTACAATCTATTTAACTTGTAGTACGATGGGGCTAAACTTGGGCCGCCTTATTGAAGAACGTATCGCAATGACAATCTGGGTAAAGTATGTTGGGATAATGCCGAACAATTTTGGGACCAATTGAGAGAACTCGTGAAAAAATGTTTTTTCGAGATCTCAACACGTGACAGATTCTTGAAGTACGTAGCGAATCGTTAAATAATAACCGTAGATTCGGCCTGAATTTTGGTAATCTTCAATATAGAACGGTTTTAGTTTTGTACCTGTGTAAAGATGAGACATACTTTTTTTTAGGGTAACGAGTGTTTTGCCATCAAGGGAGAACATTGGATGGTGAAAAAAAGTTGCTTCTAATGGAAAGAGAATAAGGTATCACAAAGAAATAGGTCCGGTGTCTACCCTTTTGTATCCGATCTTAACCCTGATACAAAAATTGGTAAAATTGTGACTCTCAAACTTTGATACCTATGTCATAAGGCAATTTGATAAGTAAACAATGTGCTAAGAAACCTCTTATTGTAAGGTTTACCCGAAGTAATAAAAAAAACCACTAAAATAATAGATACGTTGCGAAGTTTTGACAATTTAAGATTTCGGTTTAGGGAAAGTGTAAATGTATTGTTTATTGAATGGAATGTACTGGAAGATATTAAGTACTTAAGTAGGAGGGACAAAAATCAAAATAAAAAATAATCGTGCCCAGTCATTTTTAATGAAGGTCGCCAAAAAAATAAGAATCAAACTTAGAAATCAAAAAGACTAAGCAGTTCTTTAAAAAGGTCAAGGTCACTGAGAGCCCATCTTGAAGTATGGAAAATAATTAAAATTGCGATTTTGTTGGTTTAATTTTGCAATATATAGTTGATATACAATCTTTTTTTTTTGATAAAATGTAAGGATCGTATGTAAAGAGTAAAGTAAATAATTAAATATATAGGAAAAGAGAGCCCTCTTGAAGAATTTTAAGGAAACTAATTTCGAAGCCCTATCTCTATTTTGTATCCGA
Organism: Cydia pomonella; assembly: GCF_033807575.1. NCBI lineage: Eukaryota > Metazoa > Arthropoda > Insecta > Lepidoptera > Tortricidae > Cydia > Cydia pomonella. Next base: position 11,863,459 of record NC_084708.1, read on the forward strand.
AACTAGCAATGTATGTATGCGTGCACATCTACATATGCATCCGTATGTGTAGGTACTTTATTGCGAAAAATTGCTCATTTGCTATCTATTTTACTCGATTTTGTTATAAATTTCAACATGTATCATCATCCCTATACAATATAAATACTCTTTATTGCACACCTCAATAAAAGAAAACAATACAAAAGAAAACATACACATAAGCACAAGGAAACAACATGCGGTCTTATCGCTAAAAGGCAACCTTTGGGTTGCGGAAATTAAAAAAATTACATTGTCAGTAACCGTCGCGCTGGTAGTGGTACTGGATAAAAATAATGGTACGAAAGTGTGATCAAGAAAACAATAAATGTGATAATTAAGGTCAGTAGGTAAATTGAAGAAAATTTAAAGTTTGATAATCACTGCTGTTTTTTAAGTAGGTAAAGATCTGATTGTTTCTGGTCCGATCTTTACCTGGAAGGGTCAAGATCGGATATCGGTCTACAGCAGTGCTAGGTCTGTTAACACAATTACAAAAACAAACACAGTTTCATCACAATACGCAAAATAAATTACAGAGCGAAGATCGGATAGAAGGAAGAATTCGCGAAATTTACCTTGCTCTCTGTGATTGCACATAGCACAAGCCCGACTCCCTGAGCGACGCGGGGACACTGACAGTCGAGGCGCAATGAAATGGCGTCTTACACAATGTTATTAACATTAAAAAATAAAGCCAAATTAGGGGGAAATGAATGTCCTACGTTCTTCACCCGCATCCGGTATTTACCCAACATACCTTAATCGTTGAACCGCCGCATTTCAAAATGGCCCTTATTTTGATATCGGCTAGCCGTAATGTAATACGGCGGATTATACAATACGACTGCGATACTTATATATAAATCCTCTCGTCAATGTAATTTCATTAAATTTGCTATCTAGTGGCAAACATCAAAGTAGTTATCTTTTACTTGTGACGCACAAGTGTGAGCAATGTAAAATACTATATTTCTAAAAAAAATTGCCTACTACGTAATAAAAGAAAATGTGATTATTGAATTATAATACGAAAGGTGGTCAAATCGCAAAATGCTGTCGTTTTATTTAAAATAATGAAATAATTAGACCAGTTCCGAAAGTACCGGGAAATCCCGGTTCTTTAAAACAGTACCGGTTCTGCAATCCCTAATAAGGATGTTATGCCCATCACTGTTCCTTCTGTGTACGTATATTTAGAAACTGTCTCCGCCTCCAATTCGTGCGATAAGGACAACTGCAGCTCGGACCGAAATTCACTCGCAAAAAACTCAAAAATCGAGGTTTCGCTCTCGACTGTTTCCTCCTCGAAAACGCAACTAATCATTATGAAATTTTGAAAATTGCAAGAGGAAGAAATAATCTATGCCGCTATGTTTTGATTTTTTGGATATTTTTTGTCATATTTGTATACTGTGCCTTTTTTTACAGCCAATTCAATTTAGCCGTTTTTGCGATTTTCGAGGCGCTGTATCTTTCTTCAAAATAAAATAATCCAAAAAAGCAAAACATAGCGGCACAGATATTGATGATATTGATCTTATTTGAAAAAATCACTGCTCTAGGTTGAAAATCCAGGGAGGAATCAGTCGAGAGCGTTTGTATGGAAAAATCGCAACTAGGAATTCCTCTTTAATATCTAGGATTAAGAGCAATTCCTAGCTGAGCAACTTTTCAAATCTCGAATTTTTGAAGCTATGTTTCTGTCGCGCTGCGGTGGGCGGGAGCCGGAGCTATCTAAGTGTGAGTGCGCGCACACAGACGCGAGACTCGTGCGCTCGCTCATTGCGCGCCGTTCCGTCGACATCGCCCGCGAGCCAGACGGAATTTATTCTGCGCTGCCCGACGCAAGTTGTTTTTGTTGTTACCACGTAATATTGTTTTTCATTTTTATATTATACTGTATCTATTACACCCTAATACCAAACACCCTATCACCTGTACTAAATGTATTTTACACCTATGATGACGAAATAATAAATGATTGATTGATTGATTGATATTAATTACCATATAGGTAAAAACTGCAAAAAATAATGATGTCTCAGCTTCGGTTGTCGTTGTACAGTCAAGTGCAAAAATATGTATCGAAAGAATCGTCTCATAAATATGTTACTATGCTCTTATTACACTGGAATAAGATGCTATGGGACATATTTTTGAGTAAGATGTGTACACCCATATTTTTTTTTACACTTGACTGTACCTATCCGTATCAGTAAGTTGGGAGTTATCATGGTGTGTTGTGAAATTTTGTAAGTAGGTATAAATATACCTATGGTTAAACTACAATCTATTTAACTTGTAGTACGATGGGGCTAAACTTGGGCCGCCTTATTGAAGAACGTATCGCAATGACAATCTGGGTAAAGTATGTTGGGATAATGCCGAACAATTTTGGGACCAATTGAGAGAACTCGTGAAAAAATGTTTTTTCGAGATCTCAACACGTGACAGATTCTTGAAGTACGTAGCGAATCGTTAAATAATAACCGTAGATTCGGCCTGAATTTTGGTAATCTTCAATATAGAACGGTTTTAGTTTTGTACCTGTGTAAAGATGAGACATACTTTTTTTTAGGGTAACGAGTGTTTTGCCATCAAGGGAGAACATTGGATGGTGAAAAAAAGTTGCTTCTAATGGAAAGAGAATAAGGTATCACAAAGAAATAGGTCCGGTGTCTACCCTTTTGTATCCGATCTTAACCCTGATACAAAAATTGGTAAAATTGTGACTCTCAAACTTTGATACCTATGTCATAAGGCAATTTGATAAGTAAACAATGTGCTAAGAAACCTCTTATTGTAAGGTTTACCCGAAGTAATAAAAAAAACCACTAAAATAATAGATACGTTGCGAAGTTTTGACAATTTAAGATTTCGGTTTAGGGAAAGTGTAAATGTATTGTTTATTGAATGGAATGTACTGGAAGATATTAAGTACTTAAGTAGGAGGGACAAAAATCAAAATAAAAAATAATCGTGCCCAGTCATTTTTAATGAAGGTCGCCAAAAAAATAAGAATCAAACTTAGAAATCAAAAAGACTAAGCAGTTCTTTAAAAAGGTCAAGGTCACTGAGAGCCCATCTTGAAGTATGGAAAATAATTAAAATTGCGATTTTGTTGGTTTAATTTTGCAATATATAGTTGATATACAATCTTTTTTTTTTGATAAAATGTAAGGATCGTATGTAAAGAGTAAAGTAAATAATTAAATATATAGGAAAAGAGAGCCCTCTTGAAGAATTTTAAGGAAACTAATTTCGAAGCCCTATCTCTATTTTGTATCCGAAACTAGCAATGTATGTATGCGTGCACATCTACATATGCATCCGTATGTGTAGGTACTTTATTGCGAAAAATTGCTCATTTGCTATCTATTTTACTCGATTTTGTTATAAATTTCAACATGTATCATCATCCCTATACAATATAAATACTCTTTATTGCACACCTCAATAAAAGAAAACAATACAAAAGAAAACATACACATAAGCACAAGGAAACAACATGCGGTCTTATCGCTAAAAGGCAACCTTTGGGTTGCGGAAATTAAAAAAATTACATTGTCAGTAACCGTCGCGCTGGTAGTGGTACTGGATAAAAATAATGGTACGAAAGTGTGATCAAGAAAACAATAAATGTGATAATTAAGGTCAGTAGGTAAATTGAAGAAAATTTAAAGTTTGATAATCACTGCTGTTTTTTAAGTAGGTAAAGATCTGATTGTTTCTGGTCCGATCTTTACCTGGAAGGGTCAAGATCGGATATCGGTCTACAGCAGTGCTAGGTCTGTTAACACAATTACAAAAACAAACACAGTTTCATCACAATACGCAAAATAAATTACAGAGCGAAGATCGGATAGAAGGAAGAATTCGCGAAATTTACCTTGCTCTCTGTGATTGCACATAGCACAAGCCCGACTCCCTGAGCGACGCGGGGACACTGACAGTCGAGGCGCAATGAAATGGCGTCTTACACAATGTTATTAACATTAAAAAATAAAGCCAAATTAGGGGGAAATGAATGTCCTACGTTCTTCACCCGCATCCGGTATTTACCCAACATACCTTAATCGTTGAACCGCCGCATTTCAAAATGGCCCTTATTTTGATATCGGCTAGCCGTAATGTAATACGGCGGATTATACAATACGACTGCGATACTTATATATAAATCCCCTCGTCAATGTAATTTCATTAAATTTGCTATCTAGTGGCAAACATCAAAGTAGTTATCTTTTACTTGTGACGCACAAGTGTGAGCAATGTAAAATACTATATTTCTAAAAAAAATTGCCTACTACGTAATAAAAGAAAATGTGATTATTGAATTATAATACGAAAGGTGGTCAAATCGCAAAATGCTGTCGTTTTATTTAAAATAATGAAATAATTAGACCAGTTCCGAAAGTACCGGGAAATCCCGGTTCTTTAAAACAGTACCGGTTCTGCAATCCCTAATAAGGATGTTATGCCCATCACTGTTCCTTCTGTGTACGTATATTTAGAAACTGTCTCCGCCTCCAATTCGTGCGATAAGGACAACTGCAGCTCGGACCGAAATTCACTCGCAAAAAACTCAAAAATCGAGGTTTCGCTCTCGACTGTTTCCTCCTCGAAAACGCAACTAATCATTATGAAATTTTGAAAATTGCAAGAGGAAGAAATAATCTATGCCGCTATGTTTTGATTTTTTGGATATTTTTTGTCATATTTGTATACTGTGCCTTTTTTTACAGCCAATTCAATTTAGCCGTTTTTGCGATTTTCGAGGCGCTGTATCTTTCTTCAAAATAAAATAATCCAAAAAAGCAAAACATAGCGGCACAGATATTGATGATATTGATCTTATTTGAAAAAATCACTGCTCTAGGTTGAAAATCCAGGGAGGAATCAGTCGAGAGCGTTTGTATGGAAAAATCGCAACTAGGAATTCCTCTTTAATATCTAGGATTAAGAGCAATTCCTAGCTGAGCAACTTTTCAAATCTCGAATTTTTGAAGCTATGTTTCTGTCGCGCTGCGGTGGGCGGGAGCCGGAGCTATCTAAGTGTGAGTGCGCGCACACAGACGCGAGACTCGTGCGCTCGCTCATTGCGCGCCGTTCCGTCGACATCGCCCGCGAGCCAGACGGAATTTATTCTGCGCTGCCCGACGCAAGTTGTTTTTGTTGTTACCACGTAATATTGTTTTTCATTTTTATATTATACTGTATCTATTACACCCTAATACCAAACACCCTATCACCTGTACTAAATGTATTTTACACCTATGATGACGAAATAATAAATGATTGATTGATTGATTGATATTAATTACCATATAGGTAAAAACTGCAAAAAATAATGATGTCTCAGCTTCGGTTGTCGTTGTACAGTCAAGTGCAAAAATATGTATCGAAAGAATCGTCTCATAAATATGTTACTATGCTCTTATTACACTGGAATAAGATGCTATGGGACATATTTTTGAGTAAGATGTGTACACCCATATTTTTTTTTACACTTGACTGTACCTATCCGTATCAGTAAGTTGGGAGTTATCATGGTGTGTTGTGAAATTTTGTAAGTAGGTATAAATATACCTATGGTTAAACTACAATCTATTTAACTTGTAGTACGATGGGGCTAAACTTGGGCCGCCTTATTGAAGAACGTATCGCAATGACAATCTGGGTAAAGTATGTTGGGATAATGCCGAACAATTTTGGGACCAATTGAGAGAACTCGTGAAAAAATGTTTTTTCGAGATCTCAACACGTGACAGATTCTTGAAGTACGTAGCGAATCGTTAAATAATAACCGTAGATTCGGCCTGAATTTTGGTAATCTTCAATATAGAACGGTTTTAGTTTTGTACCTGTGTAAAGATGAGACATACTTTTTTTTAGGGTAACGAGTGTTTTGCCATCAAGGGAGAACATTGGATGGTGAAAAAAAGTTGCTTCTAATGGAAAGAGAATAAGGTATCACAAAGAAATAGGTCCGGTGTCTACCCTTTTGTATCCGATCTTAACCCTGATACAAAAATTGGTAAAATTGTGACTCTCAAACTTTGATACCTATGTCATAAGGCAATTTGATAAGTAAACAATGTGCTAAGAAACCTCTTATTGTAAGGTTTACCCGAAGTAATAAAAAAAAACCACTAAAATAATAGATACGTTGCGAAGTTTTGACAATTTAAGATTTCGGTTTAGGGAAAGTGTAAATGTATTGTTTATTGAATGGAATGTACTGGAAGATATTAAGTACTTAAGTAGGAGGGACAAAAATCAAAATAAAAAATAATCGTGCCCAGTCATTTTTAATGAAGGTCGCCAAAAAAATAAGAATCAAACTTAGAAATCAAAAAGACTAAGCAGTTCTTTAAAAAGGTCAAGGTCACTGAGAGCCCATCTTGAAGTATGGAAAATAATTAAAATTGCGATTTTGTTGGTTTAATTTTGCAATATATAGTTGATATACAATCTTTTTTTTTTGATAAAATGTAAGGATCGTATGTAAAGAGTAAAGTAAATAATTAAATATATAGGAAAAGAGAGCCCTCTTGAAGAATTTTAAGGAAACTAATTTCGAAGCCCTATCTCTATTTTGTATCCGAAACTAGCAATGTATGTATGCGTGCACATCTACATATGCATCCGTATGTGTAGGTACTTTATTGCGAAAAATTGCTCATTTGCTATCTATTTTACTCGATTTTGTTATAAATTTCAACATGTATCATCATCCCTATACAATATAAATACTCTTTATTGCACACCTCAATAAAAGAAAACAATACAAAAGAAAACATACACATAAGCACAAGGAAACAACATGCGGTCTTATCGCTAAAAGGCAACCTTTGGGTTGCGGAAATTAAAAAAATTACATTGTCAGTAACCGTCGCGCTGGTAGTGGTACTGGATAAAAATAATGGTACGAAAGTGTGATCAAGAAAACAATAAATGTGATAATTAAGGTCAGTAGGTAAATTGAAGAAAATTTAAAGTTTGATAATCACTGCTGTTTTTTAAGTAGGTAAAGATCTGATTGTTTCTGGTCCGATCTTTACCTGGAAGGGTCAAGATCGGATATCGGTCTACAGCAGTGCTAGGTCTGTTAACACAATTACAAAAACAAACACAGTTTCATCACAATACGCAAAATAAATTACAGAGCGAAGATCGGATAGAAGGAAGAATTCGCGAAATTTACCTTGCTCTCTGTGATTGCACATAGCACAAGCCCGACTCCCTGAGCGACGCGGGGACACTGACAGTCGAGGCGCAATGAAATGGCGTCTTACACAATGTTATTAACATTAAAAAATAAAGCCAAATTAGGGGGAAATGAATGTCCTACGTTCTTCACCCGCATCCGGTATTTACCCAACATACCTTAATCGTTGAACCGCCGCATTTCAAAATGGCCCTTATTTTGATATCGGCTAGCCGTAATGTAATACGGCGGATTATACAATACGACTGCGATACTTATATATAAATCCCCTCGTCAATGTAATTTCATTAAATTTGCTATCTAGTGGCAAACATCAAAGTAGTTATCTTTTACTTGTGACGCACAAGTGTGAGCAATGTAAAATACTATATTTCTAAAAAAAATTGCCTACTACGTAATAAAAGAAAATGTGATTATTGAATTATAATACGAAAGGTGGTCAAATCGCAAAATGCTGTCGTTTTATTTAAAATAATGAAATAATTAGACCAGTTCCGAAAGTACCGGGAAATCCCGGTTCTTTAAAACAGTACCGGTTCTGCAATCCCTAATAAGGATGTTATGCCCATCACTGTTCCTTCTGTGTACGTATATTTAGAAACTGTCTCCGCCTCCAATTCGTGCGATAAGGACAACTGCAGCTCGGACCGAAATTCACTCGCAAAAAACTCAAAAATCGAGGTTTCGCTCTCGACTGTTTCCTCCTCGAAAACGCAACTAATCATTATGAAATTTTGAAAATTGCAAGAGGAAGAAATAATCTATGCCGCTATGTTTTGATTTTTTGGATATTTTTTGTCATATTTGTATACTGTGCCTTTTTTACAGCCAATTCAATTTAGCCGTTTTTTGCGATTTTCGAGGCGCTGTATCTTTCTTCAAAATAAAATAATCCAAAAAAGCAAAACATAGCGGCACAGATATTGATGATATTGATCTTATTTGAAAAAATCACTGCTCTAGGTTGAAAATCCAGGGAGGAATCAGTCGAGAGCGTTTGTATGGAAAAATCGCAACTAGGAATTCCTCTTAAGAGCCAAAAATCGGTGGAATAAATACGTCGTTTTGAGCAAGTGTGTTGAAATAGTACATTACGGATACAAGTGCGAAAAATAGGAAAATCGAAACGAGTGGCGATACTGCGATACACACGACCGAAGGGAGACACGAGTTGCGAATTTCCTATTGTAAAAATGCCCAAAAAGAAAAGCACTCTTGTTGACTATACAATAATGTAATAAATTCAATAGAGGTACAACTGTTATAAAAGCTAGACAATGTTTAGTACAGGCCAGATGTCATGTTTCTCGGAAAAATCTTAACATCGCGATCTAGGATTTTCAACACATGGTATAGCGACATCTAGCAGGCAATTTGACAACTAAAATTAACTTCTTGCAAATAAAGTTAGGAAATACATACAGAGGTTGGACACCTATTCGCACATGTATCGTACAACGTTTCACAGTACATATGTCCCTTTAAATGTTCGACACAGTAACATAATATGCTAATTTTCGCACTAGTGCGGTAAAGTAGCACCATATGTACTGTAAAATATATTATAGGTATTATTTACACCAGCTGATAGCCATACAATGTTTGGAAGTTGTAGGCACTTACGTTAGAACTTTTGAACACGACATTGCCTTCGTGGTCCCAAAGAAAGACTGGCTAAATTCGACAGTTTTTTGAACTTGGTATGTTTTATAGATTTGACTTGAACTGGAATTACCAAACTTTAATAAATAATTAAGGATATTTTTATGGTCCTTTTTCCTTTTTATTTGTCGACTCCAAGGAAAAATAATCGAAAATGTAGTTCCGTGTAAAAGAAGTAACCACAAAATGTTTATCAATACGCCCAGGAACCAACTTTATCAGAATTTTATTTAAATCCCGGCACATCGCAATGCCTGGCTTTGGCAGTGACTGCTGGCCATTAGATTTACTTTCAATTACACCAGCTGACCCCAAGACCTCGGATAGTATGGACTAGTAGGTAGTCACTCCTGAACAAGGCTCGTGCATTCTAAGTAAAATAACAATAATAAAAGTATATTCTCACCACACTAGCTCACGAAGGCTTTCTTGATTGTTTATTTTATCCCCAAGTGTGGCAAAGTAATTACAATTTTGAGTTGTTCTATTATGTTGGCTCATAGAATTGACTTTAGAATGATAAATAGTTATTAAAAGAAAAGCATGGCATTCAAAAGTGATATTAATTACTCCAAAAAGCAAAACAGTCGTACACAGATAATTTCATTACCATATACATGTCCCAATTTCGTTTCGCTTGGTAAGTTTTGGCGGAGGAAAGAGTCGAGTACGTAACCTCGATTTTTGAGATTTTTACGGAGGAATTTTCGCCTAAGCTGCAGTTGTCCTTATCGCAACTAATTTTAAGAGAAGAGATTTTTTCCAAAAATTCACAAATAATAAATGGGGCTTACGGGCACACCAATTTTACGGTTTTGGTGGCACTAGTGGAAGCTTCCACATTGTCGTTAAAGAATCAGTGCAGAGTTGGCTTGGGCCGACTATGGTAAATATAAAAATGTAGGTAAATAACCTAAAATAGTGTCCAATAGTTATTTATGTCTTTGGCATCACCTGGCTCTGATTGCGAATGCGACAATAACTCGATTTGCATCCAACCTCGTTCAGGATTCAAGCTGTTTTATTCTTGTAACAACTTCCAATCCATAAAACTATGCAAAGAGCAAAAACAGAGACCAAAGAGAAACTCGGTCAAACGCAATCTTTCTGTAAGATTGCTTGTTATTGTAATTGCTATTTACCTACGCTATAAAATTATTGTATAGGTGGCAGAGATGAACAAAAGGACTTGCATTTATTTGTTTTTGTGGTATGTTTTTTTTTATACGAATAGGTAAGTATTTGACTACAATCTCTCCCGATGGTAAGTGACGATGAAGTCGAGGAGGAAACATGCTTTGGTTGATTAATCATCCACCGCTAAACTACTCGTGTAGTGCTACGTCGTAGCCCGTAGCATAGATTTCCCGGCATGTAGTTAACTGTCGTGATTAGCACTGAATGGGTTAAGTGATAACAATTCATTTTTGTTCATTGTTTGAATACTTATTTTTCATCACACCAGCTCACCAGTTCTCAGTTCTCTTTATTTTTAAAACTGACAAGTAAGTTGCATTTTATCCACAAAAGTCGTAAAGTAACTGGATACAAATTCTGAGGTTTCTTCATGTTGACTGATGGATTTGACTATTATTAAATGATGGCTTTGAATGATAAATATTTAATAATTTTCATTTGCAATGTTTTTCAGTTAGTAGATGTCACGCGCGATTGCTTGGATATCAATATCAGCACTAACTTAAATAACAACTTTTCCCTTTTGTAAAACAAATTACTTAGACCTCAAACGATATGTCATATTGAACGCGTGACTGCATCCTAATTATCTAAGTATTGATTATTAACTTCTATTACACTTTGATAAATTAGTACTACATAATATTGGTATAATCTGTCTTATACGGCTAACGGCTCTAACGATTTAGATGAAATTCGCTGTATGGGGTTTTCGGGCGCGAAAAATCAATCTAGCTAGGTCTTATCCCCGGGAAAATGCGCATTTACCTATATGTTTTCCGAGCAAAGCTCGGTCTCCCAGATATTGTATTTAATAACACCTTTTCATCCAAACCTCTCATTCTATTTCAGAGAACGTGAAGAAAAATGTTGCCATAACTGAGCCTGGCGCCGAGCGACGGCGCGAATACAAATCCGAGACAAGTTGCATATTTCCATATTAAGCAAGCATTTTGTCTGGCAGCGCGTGTTCTCACTGAATGTGCAAGCTTGGCTGAATCGAGTTCGCGGCCACACCAGTATAAAACGAACTCAAGAAGGGTACGTCCACATTTAGAAACCGCGCCGCGAATGCACCCCGAGTGGTATTAGAACTTAGAATCGTTTTTACAAGCTTTTATTTCACTTGCCCTGTGTTAGTGTGGGTCAAATCTTGAAAGCTAATTTTGACCTATTGCCCAATTTCCGATTGAGATGAAATTTTGCATACGTATGTAAATCATGGATGATAATGCAATATCATGATGATATTGAGCTGATATGATGATGGAGACATGAGGTGGCCATAGGATCTCTGTGATAAAACAAAGACAAAACTCGATGAGTGTTAGTTACCCGAAGAGAAAAAAATAGTCAGTGATAAAAGCTTGTATTAAAAATGAAATTTTTGCCAGACTTATTTTGATATTTTGTTATTTCCCGGTTCCATTATCGAACCAGGTAAAAAATCTTGGAGTTATATTTGATCGCACACTGTCTTGGGTACCACAGATAAGTGAGATCAGTAGGAAGATGTTTGCTTCTCTGGGGTCACTTCGCAGGCTTCGTAGCTTCTTGCCGCTCGCTACCAGAATTGCGCTTGCTCAATCTCTTCTTCTCCCTATATTGGATTATGCCGATATTTGCTATCTTGATCTTACAGAGGACCAGCTAAATAAACTTGAGCGCCTTCAAAACGTCTGTATAAGATTCATATTTGGATTACGCAAATATGACCACGTCTCTGAATTTCGTACCCAGCTCAAGTGGCTCCCTATTCGTCATCGCCGTAACTCTCATATTCTTGTACTTCTTTATAACATTCTTTTCAACCCCTCCACCCCTCTATATCTTAAAAAGCGTTTCAACTATCTTTCCTCGGTCCGCTGTGCGGAGATGCATCTCCTTGCTCCACCACCTTCATCATCAAAATTTTATAGCAACTCTTTTTCTTTTCGTGCTGTTCGGTTGTGGAATGCTTTGCCATTAGACATTAGACGTGCTAAATCCCTTCCCGTTTTCAAAAATCTTTTGAAGACTCACTACCTTTCGCTGCCTTAACTTGCCTTTATTTATGATTGTATAATATATAATGTATGTATGTATATATGTATTTATTTTATTAGTATGTAGGTATGTATTATATTGTTTGCGTCTTCATTTTGTTGAATTATATGTATATCGGCACTACCCGTTCAATGTTGTAAGTTCATTGTTTCCTGCTACCCAAAGGTTGTCTGGAAGAGATCGCTTCTTAGCGATAAGACCGCCTGTTGTTACCTAACTTTTACGTGTTTTTTTCATTTCCTGTCTATTTTTAAATGTATGGTGCACAATAAAGAATATTTACTTACTTACTTACTTACTTATTTTAACTTGCAGACCATCTCGCTAGTGTCAATGTGCATGGATGTAACGATCCTCTGAACCGATTAAGATATACAAAGCGTGCATAACTTATGTTTGCAAATTTTAATACGCAATTTACAAAATTTTAGAATTCAACTAGGTATATTCCTGTGACTTTTAGGACAAACAACACTTCGCGGATTAGCAAAGTAAATATTTTTTGTTTTAATTCGTATGGATTTCCGCAAAGTAACGCCTGATTCTATTCATTAACTAAGAGGATAGTAAAGCCCGACCAGAAATATATTATCATTGTCAAGAGGGCGCTTTTATTCTCATGTATAGGATGACAGTTCAGTTTAGTATGAAAAATTTAGTTCCAATGAAATTCCGCAATATGGCCCGGCTCGGTCAGGCTTTTGGGATGATCGCTTCTCTAGACAAACGTAGTCCCTTTTTTCTTTCCTAGATGATGACTTTAGGGAAAAATATTTCGACACAATTTATTGGATAATTGACCATAGGCTATGTCCCTTCGTTAGACTTTTTTCAAATTAAAAATCGAAAAAATCTAACGCCCCTTCGTTAGCTAATAAAATAGCTATGGTTACTACACCTACATCAAATCGCGTAGAAATATTTGGTATAATATTAATATCCAGACAGGAAAATGAGGACTACGGTTGGATGGAGCTATGCCTGTCACCTTGAACCATCGATTCGCCCGTGCTCGGTAAGCAATTGGAATTGACATCCCAGGAACCTACACGCGGTGTTACGTATGCATGCCATGTTTATGTCATTATCGGAGAAGTAAAAGCAAGTAAATAAGTCAATTTATACTGAAAAGTGAAACATACTAAAGTATTTTTTTAATGGGATGCCGACATATTCATTAGGTGTCTAATGGAGTACCGCTGCGTGTTCTACATGTTATATGAGCTCACAGGCAAGAATGTCTTAATGAAGGTCACAGTGTTAGTATAAAAACCAATTGTACTATTTTATGAGTGATGTATTTTAGTAGCACAAGACGGAGATAGCTCTGATTGTTATACCTCTCTTCTTCCTCGTGTTGTCCCGGCATTTTACCATGGCTCATGGGAGCCTGGGGTCCGCTTGGCAACTAATCCCCATAATTGGTGTAAGCACTAGTTTTTACGAAAGCAACTGCCATCTGACCTTCCAACCCAGAGGGTAAACTAGGCCTTATTGGGATTAGTCCGGTTTCCTCACGATGTTTTCCTTCACCGAAAAGCGCTTGGTAAATATCAAATGATATTTCGTACACAAGTTCCGAAAAACTCATTGGTACGAGCCGGGGTTTGAACCCGCGACCTCCGGATTGCAAGTCGCACGCTCTTACCGCTAGGCCACCAGCGCTCTCCTACCTACAATACCTCCCCTCCCTACCTTACCTACTCCTCGTATTATTTGAATTTAAACCTTGAAATGATCAGATACAAGAGAAAACAATCCGATAATCGGACGAGTGCGAGTCGGACTCGCCCACCGAGGGTTCCGTACAAATGTAACTATCTTACTTTTTTAGTATAGAGTTTTTTCCATGTACTTATGGTAAAAAACGATACTTGCCAAATTTCATAGTTCTAGGCCAACGGGCAGTACCTTTTGTTGATTCCCTTGAGACTTGAGAGTGTCTAAATATGCGTTTTTTGGGGCATAGATGGCCATATTTTTTTTTACGTTTATTTAGAAGTATGATTTTTTTATAGCTTCAAGGGAGTGTAAACCTGCGTAAGATAATGGGTCTTGTCAGACAGACGGACGGCCGGACGGACAATAAAGTGATCCTATAAGGGCATTGTTTTTTCCTCCGTCTGTCCTCGGCTTTGCTCCGTGGTCGTTAGTGCTAATTTGACATCGATACATAAATATGCATGGCGCCAAATGGTAAAAAAAACTACAAGAAAATTTTTTTTTAGGTACGGAACTCTACTCTGAGCATAGCCCCGACCTGCTCTGGCCGATTTTTTCGTTTTTATTAAATTTTTTAGTTTTACTAAGTAGATCCTTAGAGGAGAGTAGCAAAAGCTCTATAACTACTAGCATTTCAATATTTCATTTCATTGCAGATAAATAAACTGCGCTCGGCGACCATCTGCCGGCTTACACGGGCTTTTATAACTCTTCTATTTCACGTTACATTTTTATAAAGCTTTACTCTAGGCTATATATATATATATATTTATTTTCATGGAATTGAAAAATCGAAGTAGATTCGTGTTTCAGTATCGAGTCTTTGTATCGCGATTCGGTACATTTCATCACACTTCATCTTAACGGTTTCCCGGTTGCATTACATGAGGTTCACTAATTGTCACTTTCACTAGTTAGTTGCTCGTGTAACCTTAGGGATAAAAATAAATCGATTGATACCTCACTCATTAAAGTATTATTATGTAGTGTATTTATTGTGAACTCAGGTGTTTGGACGCTACTGTAACACACGTAATAAGAACGTAAACTAATACATAAATATACGCATAGATTGAGTGCTAAAACATAACCGTGGACGCTTATACGTAGGGTGTTCAATAAATTTTGTCGTGTGATCATATAAATTTATATTTTTTCAAAATAAGCCCCACTACAATTAATACATTTATTTATACACACAAACCACTCATTTATCCAACCCTCCCACTTTTCTTTATTAATTAATTCTAATTCTTCATCAAACGCACCAACCACCTGCTCGTCCGTAGAAAACTTGCGCCCTTTTATGCGGTTTTTCACAAACGGAAATAACCCGAAGTCACATGGTGCAAGGTCAGGACTGTAGGCAGGGTGTTCCAGTACTTTGATGCCAGATGCTCTCAAAAATCGCGAAGTATCGCCAGCTCTATGGGCTGGTGCATTGTCGTGATGTAGGAACCACGAGCCTAGTCCCGAGGTAGGTCGTCGATTTCTCAGTTCTTCGAACAATTGAGGCAGGCAAATGTCAGTATACCATTCACTTGTCTGTCCACTAAGCATCACTGATTTTACTAATCCTTGTTTGTAAAAAAAAACGGTCATCATTATTTTTTTTCACCGATTTCGATTTCCGCACTTGTATTGGTTGCTCTTCGTCTTCGAAGACCCATATTTTGCTTTGTGATTTAGTTGGCACGTTGTAATAATAAATCCAGATTTCGTCACCCGTGATAATTGAACTGACACTCTTGGATTAGCCATTGTCAAATTGTTTCACCATAGATTGCGCCCATTGTACGCGTTGTTGTTTCTGGTGCTGACTTAAGGTGTGGGGTACCCCCAATGTACAAAGTTTTTTTAGATTTAAATGCTTCTTCACAATGTTGTGCAAAGAGGATATAGGAATTTTTAAGAGTTCTTCTAACTGACGATATGTGATTCGGCGATCTTCTCCAATAGCTTTTTCCACACGAGTTATGTTTTCCCGCACTTGTATTTCCGCGGGTCGTCGTCTAGTTCAAATTCCCCACATTTGAACTGTAAATATCATCGTTCCACAGTCCTTACAGAAGGTACTTCCTGACCAAGAACAGAACACATCTCGTCATAATATTCTTGTTTAGATAAACCCCGTTTGAAGTTATAGTAGATAATAACACGAACGTCTCGTTTATTCAACGACGTCATCTCAATTTTTTTTAATTTTTCCCTTAAACTAAAATATTAATTATAGTAAACTGAAACAAATGTGTTCACTCTTGTAATTGAGAACACTTAATAATAGACACAAAAACGTCAAGACTTGTTGAACACCTTACGTATTACAAAAGATACTGAATCCAACCTCTACCTACGGTTTGGATTAAACCAAAACGAATTCAAAGAAAGTTATGAACCAATCAAAAAGTTTGCTAAACCAACGGCGATTCTGCAAATTTCTCTTTGCATTGAGTAGCGAGATAGGCCACCGGAGATCAAATATAACGATAGATCACGTCTGGAATTGAATTTTCCGTGTCAGCTGTTCCTCACTAGATAGAGATGTAACTATATTATTGTGTCTTGCTACATTAGATCTAGTATTGTATTGTTACACTAGATAGTTCAGTCAACTAGAGTTTAGGAGGCGAGGCGCGACACACTATTGTTAAAGTCGAATTACCTGATAGTATCAAATTTCGCACTGATTTGAATTGCCCAGCAGCCGAAACTAAATATATTGAATATATATAAATAAATATTATATGACATTCTTACACAGATTGACTAATCCCACGGTAAGCTCAAGAAGGCTTGTGTTATATTATGTTCTCAGAAAACGATATATATATATATATATATGTAATATACATATACATACCAACTTACTTTGACTTGAACAAATATCTGTGGTAATCACACAAATACATGCTCTTTTCGGAATTAGAACCCAGGACCACCGTATTCATAGGCAGGGTGACTACTCACTAGGCCAGACCGGTCGTCATATATAATGATGAATCATGTCTAAAATTTATTTTAATTGTCATTCGCTGTGTGTTGTACATAGGGTACTTGCTCTGTTTACGTAAACCCGAAACTTTATATACTTAAGTTACTCTATGCAGATATTAATGTATTGAGATATATATGTAAAATAAGTAGGCCAAGTTTATTTTCAATAAGAAAACCGGACAAGAGCATGTCGGGCCACGCTCAGTGTACGGTTCCGTAGTTACTCTTCCGTCACAATAAGCTAAACTGGAGCTTAAAGTATAGTAAATTGTTAACCAAGGGATGAAACGGTACCTTTCACGCGAGTTAAACAAATAGGCAAATTTGCATAATCAGTACCTAATTAAAGTAAGTCTTTTTACTATGAAGGGAAAACTTTTTGCGATAACTCAAAAACAGCTAAACTGATCATGTCCGCTACAGTTTTCATTTAATGTCTTTCTTAAGCTCTACTTCTACGATTTTTTTCATATTTTTTAGACCTATGGTTCAAAAGTTAGAGGGGGATTATGATGGGGGGGGGAGGGGGATGGGGGCGATTATCTCCGAATATATTCACTTAATCAAAAAATGTTTCTTAAAAACCCCTATTAGTTTTGAAAGACCTTTCCAAAGATACCCCACACTCTAGGGTTGAAACGGAAAAAAATTTCACCCGCACTACGTGTAGAGGAGGTACCCTAAAACAAATTAAATTTTTAGATTTTATTGTACGACTTTGTCGGCTTTATTAATTTATATATCCATGCCAAATTTCAGCTTTCTAGCACTAACGACCACGGAGTAAAGCCTCGGACAGACAGACAGACGGACATGGCGAAACTATAAGGGTTCCTAGTTGACTACGGAACCCTAAAAAGCTAGTTAATCAAAGGGCCACATGGATATTTCCCCCTCTTTGTAAAATAATTGAGGCGTGTTTATTTTTACAAACAATGTTGATTCCCTGATATCTTATATACATGTGAGCAAAGCGTGACTATCGTTGTCTAATGGGTACCTAGGTATTGTATTGGGCTGGACAGTTTGATTCTAAAGGTGACATTCGGATGTCAACTACAGCTGCAGTACTATTGCGAAATTACTACTGCGGCATCTACACCGCCTCTATTTTATAATAGTATTTTGTGTAACAGATACATTATAAGGGTTCTCGACTCGACTTCGTCTCGTTTTGTAACTTCGCCAACTTCGGCCCTTGAATTTTAAGACTAAATTTTGTACTTACACTTGCACACAATATTTTTTCTAAAACAGCAGCAAACACCTGAAATGATAAATGTAATCTAAGTAAATACCTATACCAGAGTAAATCTATTTGGTTTGTAGATCTTTGCCTAGGAGTTAGCATAAAAAAATACAACAGTTGTACTATACGGATCTTCATAGTAACAGTGCTATTATGATCATAGTACCTGGGCGACCGAGCATTGCTCGGTTATAACTATTTATTGTAATATGGTGGTGTATAGGTGATAATCTTATCTACATTTTTTTACTACATTAAACTTGTCTAAAACAATAAAAATTAAAAAATTATATATAAACTTGAACATATAAAAAAAAAAAGTTAGTCACCGGGCGAGATTCGAACTCGTAACACTCGTTTAGCAGTCCGCGTCTTAACCCGCTGGACCAGACGGACAGTGGCCGGCAACAAGAAATTAGCGACCATATTCTGCGACGAAAGAAAAACGCATGAAAACTCGAAAACACGCGTTTTCCCAAACATAAGACTAATCTAGATCGATTGTTTACCCCCAAAAACCCCCATATACCAAATTTCAGCAAAATCGTTAGAGCCGTTTCCGAGATCCCGGAAATATATATACATATATATATACAAGAATTGCTCGTTTAAAGGTATAAGATAGACAAGCGCCGGCTGCGCCCGTGAGCTGTGATTTTATACTTACATTATTTACAAATATCACAATAATAACATTGACAAAGGCAATAGTGGGTAGTTATTGCACTACGACAAATAGAGGGATGGGTAGAAAACTATTAAATATTGTAATACAAGAAAAGTATATTATCACCGTGTAAAAAAACTACACTCGTATGACAATACCTATTCACGGGCGGTCATTATAGCCTAAGTACATAAATGTCAAACAATTTTTCTTCCAGAATTCGTACACTAAATGTAAAAGGGCCTTTACTTTACAATCTAATTGTATTAAATTGCTGGAAAACCCACATTAGTGCAATACCTTTCAAGGAAAGTCGGCATAATATATGCAGTTTATGGCCGGTAACGCACAGGTGAAGGCTCTCACGATATCCGGGTATCGGAGGTTCATTAAGAGTTCCCTCCATGTTAAATATTAATACGTGGCGTGCAAGCTATTAGTCATGTGCGTTTAGTGGGAATATTTCGGGAACATTTTGAGAATATTTCGGACTTTCGGGAATATTGGATAGGGTGATGATCATATGTATCCCATCGAAACATTTTTATGTAAAATGTTGCCAAGACGAAACCGTAAGGCTTGCACCGTCAAAAAGTTATCAGATCTCTTGTAGAGCCATGCTTTTAACTCCACAAACTAAACACCTTAGTCAAAATATATGGCTTAGCCGTTTCGCTACCGTAACATGGGCGTAAGGTAAAAATTTTATTCATTATTTTATATTATACAATACTTCTTGTAGTAAATTCTTCGTCATGGTGGCGGCACTACCGTGCCCCCAGATGAGAATATATTACTGTTAAACGGTTGTTAAAAGCAGGTTTAATATTCCTTATAAAATGACCACACCGTAAGAGTAGGTTTAGTTTAGTAATTTTTATTCATGTACTGCTTTTCGTTCCAGGTGGAGACATTTTTCGGGAATATTTTTGAGATATATTTTCGAACTTTGTAGAAATAGATACCAGAAAATTATTATATAATATTTTTATAAAAGTTTATAAAAACACACAATGACACACAAAAATCTAAATCTGTCTGGGGAATGTTTCTACGGCACAAGGCGGCACATCACTACGCGCCATCCCCATCGTTACCTTTAGGCCTCGACCACATCAAATATTTACATGAATATGAACCCTATCCTTGGTGCACAAGTTCTAAAGTGCTTGTGTTACGGTGTATTTATCATTTACGCAATTATTGGAAATGTTACTAAAAACATATTTATTTATGAATGGCAGAAAGCTATTGTGAGTCGACATATTAAGTTAAAGTATGTACACGATGGCAATAAAAAAAAAAACAGAGTCGGCCCTGTTACCTTAGAACTCTTAAGTCTCACATTTCATTATATTGAAACCAAGTACCTAACTACATATTTCATTAAACATGTCGAAAATAATAAAAGGTGAAAGGACATTCAACTCAAATTTTAACGCCCAAAGCGGTAGAAATTTTTCAATTATCGGTGAAGTGTCAGCAATTATCCAATTGTTCTCTTAAATGTCTAATGAATGGTGCCATTACCATACCTGCTCATACCTAACAGGTCAAACTGCTCAAACCTAAGTTTAAGTTAAACAAGAGGTTTAACTATAATCTATATTTAGGTACCTATACGTTATGTTAATTTTGATATTTATATTTGATTATGTAGGGGACAAGGTACTTTACCTACGTGTTTAGATTTAGTTGCCTGACCAATCTTTGATATAAATTAAATAAAATCATGCACTAATAAACATTTACGACATTTTGAATTAAAATTTGCTGGTCAATTTGTGTTGTGACCCAGGATACATCCTTTCAAACAGCGACTTTATCACAGATTCAAATCATGCTGTTGATCAACAATTCATTAACAAAATAATTAACATTTTAATATTAAAATAATAAGAATCAAAATCTCTCATTCATTGTTCTGTTTGGCGGAATAGTTGTTATAGTTAATAGTATCAAATTTAAAGTTTATTTATCATGCGGATAGTGATATAATGCCTTGCCGACTGTTGTTGCTTACAAACCAGTTTAGGTCTGACCCCCGATTTGGTATATTTTCTGTAACTTCGGGATCTAGTTATATTGGTGTTTATAACATTTTGTGAAAAGGACCATAATCTCTTA
Organism: Cydia pomonella; assembly: GCF_033807575.1. NCBI lineage: Eukaryota > Metazoa > Arthropoda > Insecta > Lepidoptera > Tortricidae > Cydia > Cydia pomonella. The sequence goes on from NC_084708.1 coordinate 11,884,375, forward strand.
TGAATGATGCTTTTGTATAACACGCATTGCTTGCAGAATATCCGCTTTATCACAAATTATCAGCTCAGCCCTGATTTGACTCGTCGTGTGCGCAAGTGTGCGTGGTGGATGGAAACAATTTATACTGCGTGTCTTTTTAGAAAACGAATGTATCATGTTTAACGTATTAGGTAGGAACCAGATTTAACATTCGTTCGATATACTTATATGATCCATAAATATTCTCTTAGAATGAAACAAAATTTATTTTATCAAGATTAATAAAATAATACAGTACAAATATTCTTTGTTGCTCACCAATATAAAAACGAAAATAACATACAGATTAAGCACATAACTCAAACTATGGTGCACAACAAGCGGTCTTATCGCTGAAGAGCGACATCTTCCAAACAACCAAACTAGGCTATTATAATCGTATGTTTTGCGCATCCATATCTTCACTAAGCTAAAATCAGAAGCATTCGCATTGCGTGTAATTCAAAATTCGAAATCAACCCTTTCACTTCGTTTGAAGGACTAGAACCACTCATAACATAAGAGATGTTAAGGAATGTCTTGCCTCATTGTTGTTTGTTGTTACAGTTGTAAGGTATTGGTACGGGTTGGTTTCTTAGAAGTTATAGGTATCATTTAGATGTAGTAACCTGTAACGTGCCTTAATGAAAATGCAGGAGGCACTTGAAATCAGATTACAATTTGATGTCATAATATGTACATGGCTACCCAAACTCAAAGGACCAGGACCATCATTGAGACCCAATCAGAATCGCGCAGCCACTCCAATGGCACCAGCAAACTGCCAATATGGGGCTCTCGCTAGATTTTACAGTTGGCATGCATGATATTGCTGTCCTAAAAAATAAACGGTTAAAAGGATTGTAAACGAATAAAGAACTGCCGAATATAAATATTATGTTTAAATAATATTCACTTACTTTTTCTGTTCATGTAACTCAGCACAGTATCTTGATTCAATCCCAATTAACATTCCAATCTAGAGATTGTCATCAGAGAATCAATAAATATCAACTTGTATAACAGTAAATTGCAAACGCAAAACTGTTTACTATAAGCCACCAGGCTATTATATATGTTTGCACCTAAGCCATACCCTATAGGTATAAGGACTTCCTATTATTATTCAACCATTGATTCATAGTGTGGACAGTCACAGATTAGCGATTTGATATAAACTAATTAGATAAATATTAACTTAACTTCTGAATTGTGTATGTATCTATGTCATGTACATGCGATGACCCAAACCTAGGGTTAAAAATATTAAAATATATTATTATTGAGAAGACTTCAAATGAATTGCATACTAATTGAATGGGCTAGTGGTTTCTTTATTATGTATTTTATTCCAACAAAAACAGGTAAGGGAGTGGTAGATAATTTAAAGAATAGTCACTAGCCATGCAAAACTATTTTAATTTTGTTAAATGAAAGTGGAATCGAGCAGTAGATGTTAATTGATGTCGCCAACTCAATCGAGTCTACTCGTCGTAGATGTACATATTAAGTACCTTCAACCTTCATACTCATAGTAATAATTACAAAGGCGGTAGAAGACCATGGTGGATACATTTCTGAATAAGATCAGAATTTCTCAAGTATTGTGTTATTTTAATAAATGTAATGACAGAAGTAATTCAGATATAATATCATCTATTTTGTATAATATCATCTTTAGAAACAATAAAAAGGACTTTATTATTAATTATTTTAGTATGCAAAAGCTCAGACCATTAAACCTTTAAAAGGAAGAGATTAATCATAAGCCAAATAATTATTGATAATAATTGATCGGGACACCTCAGCTTGTTAGCTTGTTTATCAGATTTAATCGGATTGAAATGCAGACTGGAGCTACACTATGATCCCAAGAATCATAATCACAATTAGAATCAGATGTCATATAAGGAAGTTCGATATCTTTCTTGATTCATTTTAATATTGCCGTGAAATATCGTAGTGTTAAGGCTGCACTCGACGCCAATGACCTCGCGCGTGTGGGCGGAGCTTTATACCCCTCACCGCACCACCCACTGCAAAAGATCGAGCGCGCAGAGCTATGCGTTCGAAATAGAATATCGCTTGCTCGCGCGTGCAATGCAGCACAGGTCCGTCTAGCAATACGACTTGCCTCGCACTGCCTCCGCAGAGGGGGGTAATGGTAGGAATCTAGGCGGAATTTAGGCTTATTGTTTTTAGAAATTGAGGCATAGTTTTATGAAATTGCAAAAAGCAAGAAAACCAAATCATTTTATAGTGTCTTGTGAGAATGATTGTAAAGTTCCATATTTTTGCAGAAGTAATACCGATCTAACTGAAAGAAATATAGTTGTGTAAATTAAAATAGATTTCCAGAAAAATATATCGTTGGTCATATCTTGTAGATTGTTATATGTTTTTTGCTGCTCAGAAAGTATCAATGTTTAATATAAAATATGGTTCTGAATAACTTAGTTTTACGGTATTTTGCGGGAAGAGGAGCCTTAATTGTTTTATGTACGACTCCTACAGTAGCAATAGTCACAAGACAGATTTATCAAAGTCTTATTCGTTGCCGTATCGTCATAAGTCACTGTGGACACCTGTCCTGTGTGGTTCTTCACCAGTGCACTCGAAGCCGCTCTTTCTTGGGCGGTGTATGCTAGCCTGTAATGTGGATTTATCTTTAATGTTATTCTGTTCGCCCAACGACGTGTGACCATACGTCCATCCCTACGCTTCCTTGGCTCTTCCTTTCTTGGTTCGGCCTCGATAGCCGAAGAAACTAAGAACGCTATGGGTACTAACAGTGGATAACCTCGGTGATGTCGAGTTTGTCAAGAGTTGAAGCAGTTGCACCGTAGTAACGTTCAAGCTTTCTTCGCCAGCATCATATCTCAAATGCATCTGTCCTATGATGGGTTTCAGTTTCAATGGTCTAGGTTTCGGACATGTAAAGAATATGATCGAGAAACCAAGGCGCCCGCATTAGTCTGATCCTTGTTTTATGTTATTCCATATGCATATCCTGGCGAGTCGTTTCACCGCAGCTTTGGCCACATGAGCTCTTCTGATCACCTTTTAGTCGCAGATGCCATCATCACTTATTTAAAATACCAAGTAAACCAACAACTTGCCTCAAGATCGTGCAATTCATTGATTCTCTTAATTTTACAAGGAAGATCGACATGCATCATCTTCGTCTCATTTCTATTGATCATAAGGTATGGATCTGCATCCTGAAAATGGACTCATTACTGGCATACCCAATCTTTTGTAGCAGAACCGAAATTCATTTTCCACGGACACTTAACCTAATATAGTCATGTCATCTGCAAAACTGAGTTTATTGATTAGTTGGCCACCAACTTGGACATCACCCTCACAACCTTCCTATACTCATTGTCTATTCACAGATCTCAGTGAACAGTTGCACTCCTCGTTCAACTATAAAAGGATTACGTGTTACGGTATCCCCATTTCTCATAACTCTGAACATTTAACTCCAGTTAAAGAAATCAAAAGCCTTTGCGAATGCGAAGTCAATAAAGCGCAAAGCCTTAAAGAGTATACGCCGCACCCACTGTATTCTTTATTAATTGGCACACGTTGATAATTTGCTACTGAGTACCCATCTATATGTCTCGCATGGTTGTTAAAGTTGTGAAGTGATTATTCGTGAATAAAAGAAACAGATTGGGTCAATTTGATGGACACAGCAGTTAAAACACTGTGGTGCGGAAGGCTGGCGATATTTTGCTTAATTTAAGATCTGATCGGAATGAGGAAGATGGATCGGTACCTCGGATGTACAGTATATGTATTGCTGTTTCTACCATCCTTAGCAGGACTGATGCATGTGCACGGGGATGTAATCAAAGAGTAAACATATCGAAAGCTGCCACGAAAAGCGGACTTACTGTGTTGCGTGCCGTTAAGCCTGAGGACACCACGTATATGACCCTTCGAAATCTTAAGTTTTTCAAATAGATAAGACGGCTGTTAATCGCGAATGACTCCAAAAAGCAATGATGCAAAGTGTAAGGTAGGTCTGGCAGACATATTTAATAGGTTATAACGGTTTAAAAATGGTGTGATGTGAGAACGGCAAGAAACAGAAAAGAAAAGCATTTTGAATGCGTTGAATTAATACCGAGGTACTCGCCAGCATCCACCCCCCAAAGGCGGTATCAGTGTAGCTCAATTTAGACAGAATAAAGTGTGGCAAAAATGTTTATGCGTAAATCGACGTGAATAAAATCACGGACGCGATATAATACTTTTAAAACTGTTGCTGACAACTTGACTGTCCCAACATATTTAAACAAGATTATTTCACACCAGGCGCGATATAAACGCACCAGAGAATGATAAGAAGAATAAAAACCACTTTGCAAACAAAAAAAACAGAGTTCATTTTGACTCAATATCTGCTTGATAAATCGAAATGAACGGTAAGAAAAGGTGCCTTGAATATCACATCACTTGTTTTGGATTTGACGGTTCGAAGTGGGAGCCTGATTTGACAAGTCTGTTGAATGTCCAATTAGCATAAAAAAAGGAGTGTGGTCGAGTTGTAAATAGATTCTATTTTACATTCTGATTTGTGATTATATAAAAATAGCGTGATTCTCCCTTGGCTGGGGAGGGCTGCCGGACATGAAGTGGGTGCACCCAGAGATGGACATGTCAACAGTGGCCTTAATGGATAAGCGAATAGATGTAAAGCGAATACTTAACATAGTAGATTACTGCGAGTAATATTCAGTAAAGAGAAGTAGTGGGAATTTAGGTTACATACACCCGTTCGGATAAGATGGCCGCATTTGTCTGTGTGGTAACTATCATTGCATATAAAAAACGTATGTTCTTTTCGTTCTCGCGGTCGTCGCAGTGTTCAAAACAGTTACAGTTGTTTACGTCTGCTGTAGTAATAGTTGTGACACTTGAAGTGGTGAAATAGGTTATTATGTTAATAACGATGTCAAAAGAGCAAAGTGACAAAGTGACAGAGCGAATCACAGATGGTAGTTACACATGGGATAAACCTATCGCGAACGGAGCTCTCACTGTTTAATAATACCGATATTTGATATCAGATCGCATTGCCACTCTCTGACACATGGGCCGCATGACGCGGTCTCTTCTCGTGACCTAAATTGCAACTAGAGACTGCTCGGAGCAATCGAGAACCGTACGCGCTGGAGTGTAAGAAATAACATTGGTCATGGGTTGACGGAGAGACCAGTAATGGACCAAATATGACAGGTCGCAGCCGTGATCCCACTCAGCTTAGCTCAGACATCGATGGACGCTCACACCAGTTTCAGAATCCTGCTTTCAATCAGTTTAGCACGGAAATTGATCAGTATTCAGATCAGTCTTAGGATCCTGTTATTATTTGGCTCAGCACAAACATTGATGAATGCTCAGACCAGACTCAGAATCCTGTTCTTTATCAGCTCAAGACAGATCACTCACAATCACAACTCAACTCAGACCAGATGCACGATTGGATCGATCTCAGAAACGCAGTGTCTCAGCACATTTCTGTAACGTCATCAGAAATTGCACAAAGTCTCAGGCCGTGCCGATTCACGACGCAAAGGGTGAACCATGCGGTTTGAGAAAACACATTGTTATTCACAAGTGTTCTTATTATCTAGTTGTTGATTTATTTATATGTTTGCCTATAGACATCTAATTTCAATTAAGAGTAGCATTTTCTTTCTGGGCGGGAGTGTCGCCAACGTATTGCGAACCCGCTAATATTTGCCAACGTCATGGAGTAGATGGCGCTAGTAGTCACGTTTAACTTAAGTAACCGCTTCGAGGTTATTGGGATTTTTTGAGGGAAGGTGAGAGGGTAGATGAGAACGACAGTAGGAAAAAGGAGGTTGTGTGCGAACAGATCGACGCGGCAGTGATATTTGTTTTTAGATCAAGTCAAGAACGTTCTTATGGTGTTATTAGAATAATGATGTGTCTCTAGTATATTGTGACCAACGTTATCAGTACTCAGAGTGAACAGTGATCCAGTGAGGCTAATATGAACTTAAGGTAAACTTTGTGTGAGGAAAGGGGTCGCTATAAGGGGAGGTTTGGAGGCGACTATTAAGCTCAAGAAACCAGGTGGATAATCATGTGATACTCATGTTATATGTAGGTAATAAAGTCGGACACCAGCACAACTCATATCGTCATCTCACTAACATCCAGGCCTCGTATAGGTATGTAGTACATTTACATATCGCTTTCCAGTATCCGTAAAACCATTAGCTCATTCGATAGGTTAATAAGTATGGTGAGCTTGACGACAGGGGCCAATAATAAAACGATGTGTTGCAGATTATATATCTGTATGTAACATATTGTTCGCTATAGTCAATCTTTAATTATTATTATTAAACATGTTAACGCAAACTAATAAAAGGTATTAAATGGTTGTGCTTGTACTGGACAGCAGGTAGGTTAGCCATCTCATCTAACCACGCTTCGAGCACATTATTGGCACACATAATAAATAGCGGCCAAGTGCGAGTCGGACTCGCCCATGAAGGGTTCCGTACCATTTATGACGTACACGATGGCAATAAAAAAAAAACAGAGTCGGCCCTGTTACAGGGGCCAATAATAAAACGATGTGTTGCAGATTATATATCTGTATGTAACATATTGTTCGCTATAGTCAATCTTTAATTATTATTATTAAACATGTTAACGCAAACTAATAAAAGGTATTAAATGGTTGTGCTTGTACTGGACAGCAGGTAGGTTAGCCATCTCATCTAACCACGCTTCGAGCACATTATTGGCACACATAATAAATAGCGGCCAAGTGCGAGTCGGACTCGCCCATGAAGGGTTCCGTACCATTTATGACGTATTAAAAATACTACTTACTAGATCTGGTTCAAACCAATTTTCGGTGAAAGTTTGCATGGTAATGTATATAATTATTTTTTTTAGATTTTTCATTCTGTTATTTTAGAAGTTACACACACACTACACACACTTGGGGGGGGGGGGGGGACACACTTTTTTTCACTTTGGAAGTGTCTATCGCGCAAACAATTTAGTTTAGAAAAAAATGATATTAGAAACCTAAATATCATTTTTGAAGACCTGTCCGTAGATACCCCACACGTATGGGTTTGATGAAAAAATTTTTTTATTTATTTTATGACGTATAAAAAAAAAACTACTTACTAGATCTCGTTCAAACCAATTTTCGGTGGAAGTTTGCATGGTAATGTATATCATATATTTTTTTTTAGATTTTTCATTCTGTTATTTTAGAAGTTACAGGGGGGGGGGGGGGGCACACTTTTTTCACTTTGGAAGTGTCTCTCGCGCAAACTATTCAATATCATTTCTAAAGACCTATCCATAGATACCCCACACGTATGGGTTTGATGAAAAAAGATTTTTTGAGTTTCAGTTCTAAGTATGGGGAACCCCGAAAATTTATTGTTTTTTTTTTCTATTTTTGTGTAAACATCTTAATGCGGTTTATAGAATACATCTACTTACCAAGTTTGAACAGTATAGCTCTTATAGTTTCGGAAAAAAGTGGCTGTGACATAATCGGACAGACAGACGGACATGACGAATCTATAAGGGTTCCGTTTTTTGCCATTTGGCTACGGAACCCTAAAAACACTGTACTCAATTTCATAAAACCTCCATTCCGTGGCGGAAATTAAATTCGATGAATTGAGCACTTTTTATTAGTATCCAGTGAGATGAGAATAATCTGACGCAGAACACTGACTCAGGCCAAACAATGTTGCACACTTTGTTCGCTTGCATCCGCTTTGTCTTCAGCGGGGTGTCAAACACCAGCAAGTGCGATTCGTGGGCTCCAAGGTGAACCAGTTGAAGTGCGCTCTACGATTACGATTAATTTTGCTGATGGAAAATTTAGTTTTTGGAGTCATCTTGAAGCTTCTATTCAGTTTTTTTTACTGTTTTAAAGATTCTAAAAAAGCGCTGGTGGCCTAGCTGTAAGAGCGTGCGACTTGCAATCCGGAGGTCGCGGGTTCAAACCCCGGCTCGTACCAATGAGTTTTCCGGAACTTATGTACGAAATATCATCTGATATTTACCAGTCGCTTTTCGGTGAAGGAAAACATCGTGAGGAAACCGGACTAATCCCAACAAGGCCTATTTTACCCTCTGGGTTGGAAAGTCAGATGGCAGTCGCTTTCGTAAAAACTAGTGCGTACGTCAAATCTTGGGATTAGTTGCCAAGCGGACCCCAGGGTCCCCCGATGAGCCGTGGCAAAATGCCGGGACAGCGCGAGGAAGAAGAAGCACTGTTTCAAATGTTCTATGAATACGACTTCTAAGACAGACTGGTAAAAACAACTTTTAATTGGGACAACTTATTACTCTTAAATTTGACTAGGACTTCTTTATTGTAGGACTCCATTGGAAACAAACAAACATCATCCGTCTAAAGCTCTTTAAACTCACTCTAAAAGTCTTGAAAAAGGCTTCGACACCTTACTTAGAATTTGGCTTAGGAATATTACCATTAAAGAGGGGGCTAATAACGCAAAATAAAATCGTACCTAGTTAATAAACAAATAATATTGATATTTATTACTATAATAATATTGATTTTTATGTTTTAATCAAATGTCATGAAAAAAAAAACTTATAAACTAGATCATATTTGCGAGGGCATACTCTGAGTAAAAAATTAAAACTTTAGAGTTGGCTTGATGGAAAAAACCACGTAAATATGTGAAATTTCCTTTTTTTTTTGTCTATTATATATCGATACACTGCATACCATACCATACCATAGTAGCTAATAATATTCCCAACCGATAGATTTGGCTAGCAAATTTTAATCTGATGTATATTTTTAGAGATATAATATACTGATATTCATAACAAGTAGAAACAGGGCTTGTTCGGCACTGGTCATAAATAGGGAAATACACAATAGTAACTATTAGATGCACAACTAAAAAAGTACCTTAGTATTAATCATGCTCTCAAACATACATACGTTGTTGTTGTTGAATATTGAGACAGAATGTTAAAATCCGCGAGATCGCCATGTTGCTGTTGCATATTGAGACAAAACGTTAAAATCCGCGCGATCGCCAAATCTTGTCGCAAGCTTCGCGCTGGGCGCCATATCTTTTGTTATTTTCTAATTTCCTAGTTTTACGCCCCCTCTTAAGCGCAGTCTTGCAAAACTGGCTCAAGTTCTTCTAATTAAGATTAATAGGAATCGAGTTATTACCGTCTCCAATTACCCATAGTTGTCATCTTGCAGGTCAGTTAATACTGGATGACAGGAAATGCTCCACCTACCCGCGACGCGAATGAGATCGCGCGGCCAGCTCGACCAAGAGGATTTGTGTGCATTACTTACTAGGGCATGACTAGGGCACTAAATTAGTTTTCAAGCATTTGTCGGTCTGTGTCTTTTCAGGGCAATGTAGGTCTGACCTGGTCGGTAGTGACCCGATGGTCCTGGATTAGAATCTCAGGAAGGGCATTTATTAGTGTGATAAATAAATAAATAAATATTATAGGACATTATTACACAAATTGACTAAGTCCCACAGTAAGCTCAATAAGGCTTGTGTTGAGGGTACTTAGACAACGATATATATAATATATAAAATAATAATAATTCAGCCTATATACGTCCCACTGCTGGGCACAGGCCTCCTCTCATGTGCAAGAGGGCTCGGGCTATAGTCCCCACGCTAGCCCAATGCGGATTGGGGACTTCACATACACCTTTGAATTTCTTCGCAGATCTGCGATATAATATATAAATATTTATAAATACTTAAATACATAGAAAACACCCATGACTCATGCCCTTACCAGGATTTGAACCCGGGACCATCAGCTTCGTAGGCAGGGTCACTACCCACTAGGCCAAATCGGTCGTCAAAATGTGATGAGCAATATATTTGTCCCTCAGTTATGGGTGTTTTCTATTTAAGCATTTTTCCCCCTATATCGTTATCTGAGTACCTAACCTACACAACACAAGCTTTTTTGAGCTTACGGGTTTAGTATATTTGTGTAAGAATGTCCTATAATATTAAATAATACTTTAGCATAACAACCGCTTTATTTTTTTAAACAATCCACCATTTGCCCTCACGCTGTCACGTACACTACTCGCCAGCGGACCGTGATTTTGTATTAAAGGAGCTACTGATGATGAAGAAAGTTGTTAAAGATGACTTACGCTATAACGGCCGGGGTCCGGGCCGGGGCAACCGACACTTCGTTTTCTATGATAGGTGACCGGTGATCACGTGATGCTTGCTATGGCACACGAAGTGTCGGAAGCCTCGGCCCGGACATGGGCCGTTCTAACGTGAGTCATCCTTTAGGTCTGATTTTTAAACGAAGTGGTTTTTAAATCCCGTTTTTTATTTTCGAGGTATTGTGAGCCATGTTGTTCATATGGAGAGTCCTAAATAAATTAGCTAAAATTATTTATAATGTGTCATAATAAAACTGTCACCTAACCTAACCTAACCATATTTTCTCATTTAATCGAAATTCCTGAGATCTTGTAACAATCTATCTATCTATTAGATATTTATGCATATACAGTTTAAACCCTCTATAACGATAAACACCCTATGACGTAGAAGTGGGCACAATTTGTATGATTTAACTTAAAACCCATACATTGATAAACTCTCTATAGCGCAACTGCCATTCTCTGTTACGAAGGAATGCGTTCATTTATGACGCAGTAAATATTTATTATTGGTGTTTTCATTTAACAAAAGAAGCCGACAAAACCTTTGAGTCTCCGAAACTTCTGAGGCTATAAACACGTGCATCATTACGTTACGTGCATATCGATTACTTGGAAATGATGGCCTCAAACTAAACAAACCAGGTGTCTCGTGTATTAGTCGTAAACCAACTTTGAAACTGTAAAATCAGACAAGTACATACTTATTTGTGAATTTATTAGTTTTTTTCTTCACTCCATATAACAATAAGAAATGTTCGAACCCTTGAGATTCGTTATAGACAGTTTACACTATAATTAACGTTGTAATGAGGCCTCAAAATAGTATAATTTATGCTACAATTTAAAACACCATCTGTTTAATGAATAAAAATTAGTCGGATTGCAAAATGGCGCTTCCTCTGATGAGATTTATTTTCAATTAGACCCGCCGGGTCGATCACAGCGCCTCTAATGACATGATTTACATCCTGCCTTATTTACCCCCGCACCGCGTATCCCTATTGGTTGGCGAGTCGAGACGTCGAAAACTACTGTAACATGATCCTGAGGTCTTTAAGGCTGCGTTATGAGGTTCCTCATTATATTAGCAGTTTTTCGATTCCTGTAGCCCATTAACAATCACCGAGATCACTGGCATTTGACCTTTTAACGGAGAGTGGGCTTTCTTAGGATTATTAGAGTGGTTTCCCCATATCGTTTTCTTTCACAGACGAGCAGTTTCTCGAAGCTTACTTAGGTATTTACTTCGGGTTCAAACCTACGACCTCTTGTTTGAAAGTTTGAGATTTGAAGCAAATGAGAATCGAAAAGTGCTCTCAGGGACGATTACACAAAACCGTCCGTTATCGTTATAACGCTCACTAAAATGCTATTAAATTTATTGCACGTTATACATCAAAATAAAGTTGAAATAGCGGACTTAATGCCTACAAGCATTCTCTACCGGTCAACCTTCACACCAAACAGAAACAGTAGTAGGAGCAGGCATTAAACAAAAAACAAACAGAAAATAATAAAACCTTTATAACTATTAGTATGCTGAGTTACGTTTATCAGCGATGGGTGCCTTGCCAACGTGCCAATCGTTAACGCTCCGTAGCGTAGCGTAGTCCTCTCTCTCTCTCTGTTACCCTTCCATGCGCATGTTAGTGCGGCAGTGACAAGTTGCGTTTCGTTCGTTACGCAGCATAAATTGGCATGTTGGCTACGCAGCCTGTGATTAGGTTTGGTTCAGACCATATATGCATGCTGCTGTTCTATCCGAGACCTCGACTCGCTTGTACAATAAGCCATTAGAATATCCCCCTGCCACTGGTAAACGCAGCGGAAATTGCTGTAAATAAAATATACGAATCAGTATAGTTAGGTAGCTTACGCACCGGTGCCATTTAATTACCATCGGAGGCGTTCCAGGCTTGGCCTCCGTTCGGCACAGGCACGTTTGTTTGGTTACTCACTTTGAGATCGATTCTATTTTACAACATTGATATGGGTTTCATCTTCTTTTGATACGACCTTAATAGCGAGCAGTGACCACAAAACGCTGCTGCTGACGCAATGCGTAGTGAATACACAAGCATAGAGAAATAAGAAGTAATAGAGTGCTCACTCCATACATCAGTTTTGGTACCAAAATGATTATTATATTCGCAGTCGACATCTAGCATCAAGTAACGGAACTCTCAATACTGCTACTCGACAATAGATATCGCGGCAAACAAAAAGTCTAATGCTCAACGTTCCGGTTAATCTGGTTATAATATGGGCGGAAAATCGTTGAGCATTAGATTTTTTGTTTGCCGCGATATCTATTGTCGAGTAGCAGTACTGAGAGTTCCGCTACTCGATGCTAGATGTCAACTGCGTATATAATAAGCATTTTGGTACCAAAACTGGTGTATGGAGTGAGCACTTTATTACTTCTTATTTCTCTATATAAGGTATCTTCTGATTAGGCATCTCGCTTGCAATACTGGTGCGCGTGGGATACCTGTTTGAAACTACTCAAGAGCGTGTCAAAATGAGATGAAACCCATATCAAAATGTTAAAACATAATTGGCCTCCGTTTGTGTCCTATCTGTGTCCGCTTTGTGAAACCGTGCTTATTAGTCATTGTATTCCTGTGCGCGTATTGGGTTTTGTAATCTGGTGTACTTAGACGCTTGGTGAGGTTTAGCAAGCTCCCACTAATGCTGGCGTGTAAAACGAGGTGTTCGCTTTGGCATTAGTGAGATTCTCTTAGCTTAGATTGTGGCTGGTTGAACAGTAACTATACTATGCATCTCGCTGGTACTGGCATATTAGTGCGAGCGAGATGTATAGAAAGTAAGTTACGCAGACGTTAGCGAATATGTCAGTTTGACACTGATAAAATAGCCTTGATAAGGAGGATGTTAGTTTATCATGGATTGACATTTCACGACGTATGGTTTGAATAATGTAATTATTTAAATTCAAGTACTACAACAACAGAAATAGCTAAACAGGTTCAATTTCCAACATACTTGCTCTGCTCGACAGCATTGTTTTGGCAATTACTCTGGTAGCATAAAATAAAAGGAATAGTTGCAATAATAATGTAGGCTTGTGTAGCGTGCCGTTCATCGTAACTTAATTACAGTCTGTCTTTTACCAGATCAATTGGAATATCTTTCCGTACAGAAAAAGTTAAAATTTCAAATCAACGCTATGTACGTTCTGTTATTAATATATGACGGTCATTTCTTTGCATATGTGACAAGTTAAATACTCGTACCTCCGTCGACTATTTTGCATCAACCATCTTACATGGTTACAAACATCATCGAAGCGTTCGTCTATGAAAGTGAAATTGATGAAATATATATTAGTTTATTCTGTGTGAAGGATCAACAACATGTTTCCGGCAATTTACGGGGCTCAGATATGAGGGCAATATTTCTGCGCTATCTGGCCCTGTATAACGAACGCATACAGAGTGTAGGCTAGCATTTGATGAAAACATTTACACAAAAACCTATGAATAAATAAACATTTCACAGTTACGATTTTTAATTACTGAGGACTACATTATTATTAAAATGTTAAAGTAAATTATTAAAATTTGTCTTCAATATCTAAAAGGATGCAATATAGCTTAAACAGATAGAACCATCATAGTTACCAATTTGGCTTATCTATATTGAAATCAGTACCCCTAGTGTAACTTTGATCGACATCATAACGTGACGAACGCGTTTGCGTTAAGTCTCATTTTGTATAGGATTTTGAGGTTCCAAAACGTCCCGCTTGGCGCGCTCTTCCTAAATCCAATACAAAATGAGACTAAACGCAAACGCGTACGTCAAGTTTCAAAATCGAATTTAGTTACACTAGGGGTACTGATGAAAATTGTGGAAAAAAGAACATGTAATTTTGGTTTTAGTTTAAGTTTCCTATTAAGTGATCACAATTGAATTCACCTCCAAATTATACTAACAAGGTATTTGGTTAACAATTTTGCTTTTAGGAAAAGTTAGGTAATGTACGATATCTTATGATTTTTAATAAACACTATTATGATTTTTAAATTAATATCCATTAAAATAATAAAAACAACGGGTGATCGAATTATGTCCAATTGGATGCGCCTATTTATATTCCATGACACGAGTCATGGAATATAACTAGGCGCTGCAAGAATGATCTTGCAGTACTTACCTACTTGCCTACGAATTAAAATGAATATTTCTTTTCTATATAAAAATCATGTTAGGTATGTTAGGTGGTGTGGTTTCCACGTCCCAATAGTGGTTGTTCATGGCGCAGTCGCTAGGATATGATATAACTAAAATCAAGTTAACATTGATTAAAATTCGACTTTGAGATTCATAAACAATATTATTATCTGATATCAGTATTACAGTTAAGGATGACTCAGGTTAGAACGACCCGGGCCCGGGCCGAGACCTCTGACACTTCATTTTCTATAGAAAGCATCAAGTGATCACCAGTCACCTGTCATAAAAATGAAGTGTCGGTTGCCTCGGCCCGGATTCGGGCCATTCTAGCGTGAGTTATCTTTTACGCTGGTTTATAAAAAGTAAACGTTTACCTATGCTCTGTAAGGGATGCGAATAATAGCCCTGCGGAGGGCTGAGATTGCATTATTACGGAGATTTTATTATGAGTAAACATTCCGAGGAGGAGAGCGCTCTTCTATCCATTTTATGCCTGTTTTAGTGCAGTCTGTTGTTTTGAAAGCTAAATCAAGCAAACTTTTTATTATTGCCAGTTATAATTCTGCCTAGAAAGGCTGCCTTTGAAATATGTAGGAAATTTGTCATGACGCCTATCTAGATACCTCGTGGTAAAATAAAAACAGACTCTCTGCTCAAGTAACAATTGGGTGTAATGCTAATCAAGTATCATCACCGTTTAGCTACTTTGATCTTATTGGGTACGGAGTTTTGACAGTTGGTTGTGTTGTGTCGTGTTGGATAAACTTGTTGTTTGAGCGACCAAGTAATTGAAAACAATGATCTTTTCATTTCAACCATGTAACTGAACAAAGTGAGGGCAGAAATTACAAACTGCATAATACATTAATATAGTACCTTACGCACCTATAATAAAATAAATACCTGCCAAAACTAATTATAGTGAAAAAAAATCGGGTCAAATATATTTATTATACCTTTAAATTACTTAACATAATCCACAGCGCAGGTTTCGTCAATAGTTGCTACACCCAAAAATAGTATCCAGTCCACAAAATGCTTCGTCAAAAAATACAACAACAAACAAAATCCGCAAACAAGCCTTGTCGAAAATTACCTATTCTAGCCCTTTTAACAATTAAGCGCCGAATGACGCCCTGCCTGGTCCAAACGTTCCAAATACGCCAGATGTGTTTTCACGCTAAAGATATAATTTCGACCAGATAATATCCAGCCCGGGGGTCGCAGTCCCTGTCCCGTAACCGGCCCAATCTCACTAATCAGCTTCTTAGCCTCGGCGCACCATGGCCCAGCTGTTTTGACAGCCACCGGAACTGGAATTTATTAAACAATGATGACAAAGTTCCTGGAAAGCAAGATATTTTCTCATTTCGTATGCATACAGTTAAAATGAATGGAATGAATAAAACATGCATATTGCATTTTAATACTGTTTTCTCACAATTTTTTGCATTTCAATGTGTCTGCAGCGATTGGGTAAGAATAGTGAGGACTGAGGATTTTGTATAAAACCATATCCATCATAGTGTCGGTCCTAAATATTTGACACTACACAATCCTGATTTCGTTTATAAATAATGTTAACCTAAAATAACTGTGGCAGCTAGGGCTACTCACTGAAATCTTACGGAATTTATCGACGTTATGCAGATCCAGGTATGGACCTACTCCAGATATTCCCGGCAGCACTTGAATTTTTCATGAGTTTTCAAAGGCCGGAGGCTACCTCTAGTCGCGCCATAGATTATCAAGTCTGCGGTGAAGAGTGGCGAAAAAATTGTACTTATAACTATGATCCTCTCGTATCATACTTTTTTTTTAACTTTGAGCTTTACTATTTTTAAGATAAAGTTCTCGTTTCAACTGAATATTTTTACATCACTGGGATTTGTAAAAAAAATCCACTGAATTGTCTCTGTTTTATGACTATTTTCACCGTTCTCACCCCTCGGGGGGTGCGTAGACGTTCTCGTACTAGGAAATGTTTACGCGCCTGCGAATGTGAACCGTTGTATTTATATCTGTGTACAATATACGAGGTCGATGAACGGGGAATGCCGGCTTTTACGTGATATTAATTTAGTGATATTCAAATGTGTTTACTTTAGTCGTCAAAAGTGTTATACATTAATAACATTTATAATAATGAAGTTAGGTTTGGTTGGCTAAGCGGTATACTGTGACATTGTTTAGTAGTAATTATAAAGCGTGACTTTTTTGATGATCGCGCATTTATGTGCCTAATTAACAGGCTGGCTGGCTCAACCTCTACCATGCCCTAAAGTGCATCCGAGCGCTGCTCTAAACGGGCCGAACCGTGCATATGTACTCCGACGTTGTATGCACATTATCCTGCCTAAGCATGTACCTGTCCTTCGTCTTGTTGACGCATCATAACTGCACTGATATCTTGAACAAATTTTCATTGCAAACATTGTCCAGCGACACTTAAATTGCATAGGAAGTTGTGCTGCTATTGCTATTGTAAGTTGTTTGATATGGATGATCTTAAAGAGATAAGTTGACAAGCTTTTACTTATTGAATTGTAAACTTAACACAATTCGGTATGCAGGGTCTATAAGAACTTTTAGACAACAATATAAACTGAAATCAAAAGTATAATCATATCGGTTTTTCAATATCGACAAAACACAAAACTTTTAAATAGGTTGTTGTAGTAAACCTGATCAACACTCATTTTCATGGAGCCCGATTCTGATTTTAATTCCTTGTTTTAAAATACTACTAAATCCATAACAGCAGGTCTACTGCAAAAATCTAAAATCGAAATTTCGTTAGCTTCTCTGTCGCTTGATATCTCCATATAACGTTCTCTGTCGCTTGATATCTCCATATAACGAAAAGTAGATTTTCGAATGTCGCAGTTAAACTCTCAGTTTCAGAACAATCAGAATCGTACTCAAGGGAACACAAAACATATATTACCTAAATCCACGATATAATCTGGGTCGGTTTGCCACTGATATTATTCCAGGAAGTTTTATTATTATTCGATTATAGAGGTTAAAGTTAACTAGGCAGAAGAGGATTGTAAAGTTATTTTAATAAAGTTTAAATCGAACCGAATATACCTAGCCCTTTTGCCACTTCCTAAAATATTTGCCATGGTGTAGCCGCCGTGTAGGTCAGGATCTCGATAACTCAAATATAACTTCGATTTATAATGAAGTGTTAGGTATAATCTTCCAAAGGGTACTGGTTTAGACATAGACATAGACATTCTTTATTGGTAATAATAACTTACAGATCACAACTTACATATTATTCAATTATTATAAATTAGTCATTATATATATATATATATATATATATATATACATGTGTGTGTGTCGTTGTGCTAAGCGCGGGCCAGGGTGCGTACAGCGCGCTTTTGCAAGTGGAACACGCGTTCCTACTCAGCAGCTCGGCCCCAGAACTCCAGGCCGTATTGCATTAGGGATTGTATGCTTGCGAAGTAGCACGACCGCATTGCATGACCTTGTAATGTCTGGCTAAGCCTCGCCAGCGCAGAGCAAGCCTTGATCAGTTTGCCACATGCCGCACTGATGTGGAATTCCCGTGTGAGGCCTTGGTCGAGCTGGAACCCCAAAAATGTGGTAGTTTGAACTTGTTGAATGGTATTGCCTTGATGATTTATATTGAGTAGACGACGTTGTCTACCCGACAAGTCAAATTGCATGAATTGCGTTTTAGTTAAGTTCAGTAGTAGTCCGTTCATTCGGCACCAATCTAAAATTTGTTGTGCGGATGTGTTCAATTTCGATTCCAGCTCGTTGAGGCTCTCAGCAGTGACAACGGCCGCCACGTCATCCGCGTACATGAAGACTTCGCCAACCTTTACGGTATTCGGGAGGTCGTTAAGCATAAGTGAGAACGCCAGATTCGACAACGACGAGCCTTGCGGGACACTTATTTCCGTGGACAAGCCATCCGATTTTAGGTTATCTCCTTGACTCACAACGTATTGTCGTTTCTCGTGCAGGAATTCTACCATGAACTTTAAGGCCTGTCCTCGTATGCCGTAGTGATGCAGCTTTTCTGATAAGGCTTCGTGGTCCACCACATCGAAAGCTTTGAGAGGTCACAAAAGAGTACCGCAACCTCCCTCTTTTCCTCTCGTGTGGTAAGGATCCGACGTATCACTTCACGAGCCGTCATCAAGGTAGATCTCCCTGCACGGCAAGCGTATTGCCTTTCGGATAACTGCCCTGTTTTGTTCAGGAAGGCTATCATGCGAGATGTTATCCCGTTTTCCAGGATTTTAGCAACCGCTGGCATAATGCAAATTGGTATATAACAATTAAATTCACTCGTTTTTCCTTTCCCTTGCAAGGGTTCTTGCCAAAACTGTTAAATGTAGACAGTGGGTGTTGATAAATGGAGGATGATGAAAGAGTGATTTTGCAATATTTGATCAGAAGATACAAAAGGTGGTTTAAATTTAGATGTTTCAAATGGCCGCGATACAGAATATGTGGAGCGCTCCTATTGGTGCTTTTGAAAAGCCTCTGATTTTTTCTATGCTCCGAATACTAGCCGAGCCCGACGGCTGCGTTTAGCTACTGCTTTGGAAATATTTTTATATAATAACAAGTTGCATTCGTAACAGGAGGTGTTCAACTTAAATCAACTATAACGTCCGTAGATAATATAGTTAGTCTGTGCGGAAAGAGAAGTGTCGTGTAATGTATGGGGCCTAATACATACCACGACTCTGCTCTTTCTCTACTTTTGGACGCTTACTCATAGCATACTTGCAATTCATATTATTTGTCATTTAATTACATTTCGGAGTATATACAACAAAACTATGAGCCGTTACATCTAAACAGAGATAAAACAATTGGCAACATATATATACGTTCTACGGTGATGAAACAAGGTGATCTGGCGACGCGTAACTTAGCAATGCTTGTGAGACACTAATTTAGTTGGTGGTGTGCAAATATGGCGCGGTCGCTCCCCGGAGCAGCTAGGGCATTCGCAAAGCTTACAATATTACTTGACGAGCAATCTTCTCAACATAATCTTAAGTGTAGCCAATTTATCGAAGTTACTAGTAATTTTTAGGTCAAATGATGGACGTTGATGGATTCGAACAAAATCTTTTTAGGGTTCCGTAAACAACCAGGAACACTTATAGTATCGCCATGTTCGTCTACCTGTCTGTATGTCCAAGGCTTTGCTCCGTGATCGTTAGTGCTTGAAAGCAACCATTGCGACTGAATGTTAAAATAAAAACTGCAATAAAGAAACTTTTAGGGTACCTCCCATACAAAATGTTTTTTTTTTCTTTAACCCAATGCTGTGAGGTATCGATAGGTCTTTCAAAACGAATAATGATCTCCAAGGGTCTTTCTTCGTAACGTCGGGGTATATTATTATATAATCTGTGCTTCGAGTAAGTCCTCCTCGCACGTGCTCGATAAGCGATTGCAATAACAACTCCAGGTCGGTCTCAGGTCGTCGGTCGCCGGTCGCCGGGTCGTCGCTCCGGACTCGGAGCAATGTCGGAACGAGGTGATCGAATTCTAGCAGGTCGGTTACCTTTCATCTTCAGACAGAATTAGTCTGGATCATTTAAAACATTGTAATAGAAATTGGCAATCCAGGATAATCCCTTAAAATACACAATATTAAGATATTTCAAAATAACATCTATTTGTAAATATATAATTACATACAAAATTTACTTTCTATTCCATTAACCCTTTGAGTCTTAAGAGCCTTTATGGTACCTAAAATACATTTTTTTAGCCTATGATATTCGCGAGTGCGAGACTTTGAATAATATGGAGAAGTACTGTCAAAATGTTGAATTACGTGTTGGCCAATTAACGACAACAGGTCATATGTACTTGTTTATTAGTGTCCCGTAGCAAAAGTGTAAAAAATGGAGCACTTATGGGAATACGGTGTAGACACTTCGTGCACAGGCGTAGGTATCTTTTAGAAGTTATCAGGAACTTTTGCAGCCAATTTTACTTGTCATGATGAAGATGCTTAATATCAGCATCTTTATAAGATGAAAACTTCACTGTGTGAGATAAGAATAAATATACATACCTATATTATCTTACAGAGTACAAATAGTAGCAAACTGATTTTTGCTTGCAAACCGACGGCAATTGGTATGTTATAACAATGAAGTTTCGTGAAAAACTGTCTTGTATAATGTATATCATCAGGCGGGTAGTGTAATTGATAGCAAAGAGGCAATTAATACCAGCTTCTTAAATAACTGAGTACATTAGCTTAAGCAAACATATTTTAGCATACTTTTTAGGTGACATTCGGATGGCAACTGCCGCTGCATTCCTGTTGCGGATCCCTATTACGAATTCCTGTTGCGGCATTATTGGTCCGGGGTTGACATGGGCGCTGTACCTAAGTGTAAATTTCCTTGATACACTAAGTGACGTCCGTTGCCGCGTTACTGCCGTGATTAGAACATTCAATCCGCCACCTGTCCGCCATGTAATGGTTACACGAACATTACACCCGTATACATACATATATAAGCGGTTACAGTCTACATTTTTCAGGCGGATCGGTTGGCCGTATTTCCCACCAACGTGTTAAAAAAGGTAGGGAAAGGATGCCAAAAATGCCAGCATCTTTATTTAGGGCACTCCCAGAAGGCGAATAGTTGAGGAGCGAAACAGCCATTCTACCCACAGTGTAGGTGTACTCGTACTGTATCGCTTAATTATGTATTCTGATTTATGTTATTGCGGACGTTCAAATGGGGTTGTTAGCTTACAAAATGTATGCTACCTAGTTAAGGTGCTAAACTAGACTAACTAGGTATACTTAAGAGGGAAGTATACCACGTACTCGTCTATACAAAAAGAGAAAATGATTTTTAGGGTTCCGTGCCTAAGGAACCTTTATGGTGCGACTCCGTCCGTCCGTCCGTCTGTCTATCTGTCTGTCTGTCTGTCACATCGCTAAATATCTCGAGAACCACTTAAGTTATCGATTTGAAATTTGGAATACTTATGAAGAATGCTAACCCAGACACATTGAAAGATTTTTTTTATGGAAAATGTCCATTATGAAGAGGGGGCAAAATTTCAAACTCTAGTGACTACGTATCTACGTACTACGGTCAAGTGGGATATCATTTGAAAGAGTTTTTATATTTTTATATTTTTTTAGTAGAGGAAAAAAATTGGTTTATGAAGGAAAATGTGAAAAAAAATACCATCCCCCCACTTATCACCGAAGTTTACCGAAGAAAAATTATGTAATTTTGAAATAATATTAACATTACTCTAAATTTTACAGAAAAAATATAATCAGACTTCTATCTTGATAACTTTTTATTTAATTAACAAAAATCATTTCCGAATTAGTCTGCAATTTAACCAACTTGTATTTATTACACTTGAAATTTCTATGAGATTACATTTAGGACTCGACGACACTTTATTAAATAAAAGAACAATTTTTACATGATAGAGAATTATCGGCAAAAAACCAACATACTTGCATTATATCGCGCAAATTAGTTATACATTTGCCGATAGATGGTGCTGTACACAATTATAATTAGTATAGGTACTTCTGATCAAAAGTCTTTCGCCTTTATAGTTACACTAGATAATTCAAAATTTGTACGGAACCCTCGGTGCGCGAGTAAAACAAACTGGCGCTTGACCGGTTTTTTAGTAAGTGCTTATGTCATTGACACAATGCAATAGGTATTCATTATAAGATTTCTTTTTTTTAATTTGCAATACGAAAAAACCTAAATACCTAGAATATACCTATATAATGCTGAAGCGATCGACATCAAAATGAAAGTGATTTGTTAAGATTTAGTTAGTGGAAACCGTTTTCTCCCGAAATGGAAATTTCATAGAAAAAGTACTGTTATTTCGTTAGGATCGCAAAACTATTCTTCCCTCTTAAGATAAATGCACCGCTCAATTGTTTCTTTTATACATTTTAGTTTCCTTTTAGTTTATTTACCCTATAATTTTGTGATAGAGAGCATTCCAGTGTTGGGCAAGTGAAGCTATTTTTTAACACTTCAGATAAAGATAAGAAGCCGATAACGTTTGATAAATTAGCTTTAACTTCAACGGTATAATACAGATTACTTAAGTAGCTGCCATACACGTCCTGTCCCTGACAAAGTCGACCTTTTTGTGAAATGCCCTTGAAGTTTTCTAGCCCTATTAACTAGAACCAATAATTCTGTTAGGTCTGTTTAATAGGGCTTCTATCTATTTTAGGGGTTCTAGTTATTCAAATACCTGGTGTTTACTGCAGCAAGGTGTGGAGAAGAGATGTGTAGTACGAATGTTATTCGAATTTAAATATTATTTTCTTCAGTTTAACCCAATACCTACAGTTCTTGAAAATATTGACGAGAAGCCACAGTACCCAGTAAGAAATATCGATTAAACTGCAGTGTTGCATATCTTTCATGTATGAAAGAGTTCGAACTAGCCTTGACCGTGTTTGAAAAGCCCGAAACATTTCGTGTGAATGGTTGGCAGCGCCCCAGCGCCTTCTGCGATGTCATTCCGATTGTTCGACAAGCGTGGGACAATTGATCGCTCGAATAAACCAGAAGGCACAAAATGTTAAATGGTAAATGTTGTTGTATTGTATGTATGTTGCTCACTTGCATAGTTGTAACTTTTTACATTATATATGGTGCTACTTTACCGCCCTAGTGCGGCAGCAAGCACTATACGTGCGTAAGTCGAAAATTACAAGGGCCATATGTACCTACCTACGTTGTACAATAGAGGTGCGAAAAGTAAATCGCAACTAGTGGCGATAATTAAAACACGACCGAAGGGAGTGTTTTAAATCGACACTAGTTCCTACTTCTCGCACTTGTATCGTAATTTATTATTATATAAACGCATACTTAAATAAATACTTGATATTGACCACCGCTTAATGTTACACGTCGATTAAATTATAAAGCACGGACGGACAGCGGAGTTTTAGTAATAGGGTCCCGTTTTTACCCTCTGGGTACGGAACCCTAAAAATCGCAGTTAAATATTACTGGTTAAGTCGGTGTCTCTATCCTTCTTTCTTAATAAAAAAAAAAAACATTTATTAGAAAATATATATGGCAAACTACGTTACCTATATATTATAAGAAAAAATATATTTTAATGCGAGCGTGATGGGCACCTTTGCATCGGGGACGGCCCGGTAGCCAATAGGTAGGTAGTTTTTTTATACATATTTAGTTTATATTTATATTTAAGTTCTGATATATTTAGGTTTAGTTTTTAATTAGTTTTATGTTTAGATATATTTTAGTATGTATCTTGTTCGTTTATAAGTTTAATATATCATTTGTACTAATATTATTTCTAAATTATAACACTTCCGTTTGCACTTTAGTATACAATTTTCAAAAAGGAATTTGCATTAAATATTTCTGAATAAAATATTAATAAATATAATTCCACATTAAAAAAAATCTAATACTAATCTACTACATACATCGTACGCTCCGCTGAACTTAGTATTTTATTCAATAAAACTTATGACATTCATACCCGCAATCTAAAAATTATTTTCTTGGATCCAGCGCTGTCCAATGTCACCTATTGTAACAGATTTCGAGGTCCACTGGTCCATCCAAGACTTAGGCTCGCCATGCTCGTCCAACTAATGAGAATACACGACCTGTTTTAAAGTGAAGGGAATAAAACATTTCAAAGAACTGGAGTAAAGAGTGTTTGGCTACGCTTGGTTTATATTGCACCGTGTAAGAGAGAAGTCGCCCTGCTGCTTATTTATGCATTGACTATGAAAGGGGAGTGGCATACCTACTCTACTACACAGATGGATAATACCTCAATACTCGTAAAATGCTTCTCGTTCATTGCTATTTCAATAACTATTTTAGGTGGAGTACAATATACATTTTCTACTTTAACTAATTATTAAGGTTAGTTTTAATTAGGCACTTACACTTACTTTACATTTCACATACCAAAGTAAAACTATTAATTTATTGCTAAATTCTTGAGGCTGGTAAAAAATATATATATCTATAGGCAAGTTAAAATGAATTGTCATAGGAGGAGTCAGATTAATAAAAATTTAGTACTAGTATATATGAATGTAGAGTGTATTATAGTCGCCATACGACAAATAAATGAAAATAAAAAAGGAAAAAGTTGCCAGGTCACCTTCAAGGTAATTTTTTCCACATTTCGTTAGCCACACTCTAATATCGGTGCTGATAAACGGCAAGAATAAGCTAAAGTGTATAGTAAACACTGTATGTACTTAGAAAACTTATTTAATGAATTCTTTGTTTAAGTTATAACTTTAGGTACCTTTAACGAAGTCTACATTAGAATTAATATTTTCAAGATGGCTGCGTGCCTCACGCGACATTAACTATGCGTGAGTTTCATACAATTGTAACACTGAAACTTTGTTTTACAAATAGGCTTTTTTCGTGACAGTAGGCACAGTGCGATAACATAATGTTAATAATAACCATGTACCAAAAAACTTAAACTGTACCTTAGTGAGTATTCTTATTTCATTTAACTTATTGACTCTCGTTTTGGATTCTGAATTACCTTTTATGCCAATGACATTATTCATACGGATTATGCACATTTCATTTGCGAACAATTTACCGCGCATTATAATCAATCCATTGCTAACTTTTGTTCCGCGTATTTAGAATCAAGTAAAATGCAAATCAGTTTGCTTCTGCCTTTATGGTTATCTACATTAACAGAGCTCTTTCACACCAATACATAATACGAGCAAGATGTACTGCTAGTAATATCAAGTCAATATCAATAAAGTCAACATAAAAATAATAATTTCAAATGCTTGTGCACTTTGTAAGTAATCTATAGAAGCATCGGGAGGCTGTCGCTCCGTCTCGGTTCGCCTCTCTCATCGCTATTTTCCGAGAGATGTACGCTCAACAACCCCCAAACGCTATACTTATGTTGATCAATTGCGCAGGTATTCCATTCCATCACAAAAATATATCGATTTTGGAGACATACATAGACATAGACTTTGCATAATTCACTTGAAACAATTTTTACATATACAATGAAATTGGCTGCGATGTGGCATAGTTTATTAACATGTTTAGTGCCAAGAAGTTAAAAGAAAATTTGAATTGCAATTAGGACTGAAGAGAATGAGACTATACGAGTACAAGACACCTTGTAGGTAACTACAGTATGTAGACGAGTGACTAGAAAATTAAATAATTTTCAGAAATTAAATCTGAGTTACTTACTTACATGCCTAGTTAATTTTCTTTAGTCTTTGAATGTGAAATTGATCAAAATAGTGCGTAATACTAATAGTAGGTCGTAGACATTAAATCGCGTTTTTCCATAAAAGTATTTTATGGAAAGATCAATTTAAGTTTTTTCAGTTTTCTATTCGGGTAGTTACCTAATTAGGAAATGAATTACAATATAAACCTATCCTATAACACAGCCTTGAGTAATTAGCTTCGAGCTAGACTTACATTTTAACCAAACCGGTATTTAAATTAGCTCTGCACACGGTCTTCGTCGACATTAAGGAAGATTAATAAGAAACCGGAAAACCAAAACGGCCACATTACCGGGACCTGGGGATAAATTACAGCTAATTCACGTAAGATAAAGGAGAAAATGGTTTTCCTTGGATTTAAAGACATTTCATTTCGGAATCCTTTAGCTAGAAGTTCTTCAATTTTTGGTAAACCGTTACAGAATATTTTTTAAAGAGTTTCTTAATTCTGTTACATACAACTCAAACGGAGAACCTCCTTTTTTTGAAGTAAAGAAAATGTATGAATTAATATACACTCTTAACTGATATTCTAGTTTAATTACTATTTGGGTGAATTGCAAAAAAAAGTAAATAGTTAAGGACCTGTAATTAGTCTGAAGTTATTTGATTCGATTGTCTAACGACAATTAAACCATTTCTATTTAAGTTATATGCATAAAAATATGTTCGCGTAATATGCTATAGACTTATATGTGTATGATTACATAATTTATATACTTAATTTTCGTAGTACAATTGAATCAATTACTTAAGACTAATCACATAGCTTCTTAACTACGCTTAAATACGTACATTGTTTTTGCAATTCACCCTTACTATATATACTCATACTCATACACTCATACTTACTATATATACTCATACTCATACACTCATACTTACTATATATACTTATTTACTCTTTGCTTACTATTCTTACTGACGCTTTCCTATCCTAATAGTCCTCTTTGCTTGCATTTGATTAAGAGCAATTCCTAGCTGAGCAACTTTTCAAATCTCGAATTTCTGAAGCTATGTTTCTGTAGGGAGCCGGAGCTATCTAAGTGTGAGTGCGCGCACACAGACGCGAGACTCGTGCGCTCGCTCATTGCGCGCCGTTCCGTCGACATCGCCCGCGAGCCAGACGGAATTTATTCTGCGCTGCCCGACGCAAGTTGTTTTTGTTGTCACCACGTAATATTGTTTTTCATTTTTATATTATACTGTATCTATTACACCCTAATACCAAACACCCTATCACCTGTACTAAATGTATTTTACACCTATGATGACGAAATAATAAATGATTGATTGATTGATTGATATTAATTACCATATAGGTAAAAACTGCAAAAAAGAATGATGTCTCAGCTTCGGTTGTCGTCGTACAGTCAAGTGCAAAAATATGTATCGAAAGAATCGTCTCATAAATAAATATGGTACTACGCTCTTATTACACTGGAATAAGATGCTATGGGACATATTTTTGAGTAAGATGTGTACACCCATATTTTTACACTTGACTGTATCTATCCGTATCAGTAAGTTGGGAGTGATCATGGTGTGTTGTGAAATTTTGTAAGTAGGTATAAATATACCTATGGTTAAACTACAATCTATTTAACTTGTAGTACGATGGGGCTAAACTTGGGCCGCCTTATTGAAGAACGTATCGCAATGACAATTTGGGTAAAGTATGTTGAGATAATGCCGGACAATTTTGGGACCAATTGAGAGAACTCGTGAAAAAATGTTTTTTCGAGATCTCAACACGTGACAGATTCTTGAAGTACGTAGCGAATCGTTAAATAATAACCGTAGATTCGGCCTGAATTTTGGTAATCTTCAATTAAATTAAATTAAATTAAATAAATTAAATTATTGTTATTTATATATAATATTATTGTTTGTGAATGGAATGTACTGGAAGATATTAAGTACTTAAGTAGGAGGGACAAAAATCAAAATAAAAAATAATCGTGCCCAGTCATTTTTAATGAAGGTTGCCAAAAAAATAAGAATCAAACTTAGAAATCAAAAAGACTAAGTAGTTCTTTAAAAAGGTCAAGGTCACTGAGAGCCCATCTTGAAGTATGGAAAATAATTAAAATTGCGATTTTGTTGGTTTAATTTTGCAATTATATATATATATATATATATATATATATATTTATACTACGTCGGTGGCAAACAAGCATACGGCTCGCCTGATGGTAAGCAGTCTCCGTAGCCTATGTACGCCTGCAACTCCAGAGGAGTTACATACGCGTTGCCGACCCTAAACCCGCCCCCCCTCGATGAGCTCTGGCAACCTTACTCACCGGCAGGAACACAACACTATGAGTAGGGTCTAGTGTTATTTGGCTGCGGTTTTCTGTAAGGTGGAGGTACTTCCCCAGTTGGGCTCTGCTCTAGATCTGGAATGACATCCACTGGCTGTGCCCTACCACACAAAGTCAGATGACATTCACAATGCCCATACCTCTCTTTTGGACGTAGTTTAAGGACGTACCCGGGTCCATAGTTCATATACAATTGATATATATATATAGTTGATATACAATCTTTTTCACTCTTTTTCAATCTTTATAAAATGTAAGGATCGTATGTAAAGAGTAAAGTAAATATATAGGAAAAGAGAGCCCTCTTGAAGCATTTTAAGGAAACTAATTTCGAAGCCCTATCTCTATTTTGTATCCGAAACTAGCAATGTATGTATGCGTGCACATCTACATATGCATCCGTATGTGTAGGTACTTTATTGCGAAAAATTGCTCATTTGCTATCTATTTTACTCGATTTTATTATAAATTTCAACATGTATCATCATCCCTATACAATATAAATACTCTTTATTGCACACCTCAATAAAAGAAAACAATACAAAAGAAAACATACACATAAGCACAGGTAAACAACATGCGGTCTTATCGCTAAAAGGCAACCTTTGGGTTGCGGAAATTAAAAAAATTACATTGTCAGTAACCGTCACGCTGGTAGTGCTACTGGATAAAAATAATGGTACGAAAGTGTGATCAAGAAAACAATAAATGTGATAATTAAGGTCAGTAGGTAAATTGAAGAAAATTTAAAGTTTGATAATCACTGCTGTTTTTTAAATAGGTAAAGATCTGATTGTTTCTGGTCCGATCTTTACCTGGATAGGGTCTTTCGATTCTTTAGGGTCAAGATCGGATATCGGTCTACAGCAGTGCTAGGTCTGTTAACACAATTACAAAAACAAACACAGTTTCATCACAATACGCAAAATAAATTACAGAGCGAAGATCGGATAGAAGGAAGAATTCGCGAAATTTACCTTGCTCTCTGTGATTGCACATAGCACAAGCCCGACTCCCTGAGCGACGCGGGGACACTGACAGTCGAGGCGCAATGAAATGGCGTCTTACACAATGTTGCCAACATTAAAAAATAAAGCCAAATTAGGGGGAAATGAATGTCCTACGTTCTTCACCCGCATCCGGTATTTACCCAACATACCTTAATCGTTGAACCGCCGCATTTCAAAATGGCCCTTATTTGCCGTAATGTAATACGGCGGATTATACAATACGACTGCGATATTTATATATAAATCCCCTCGTCAATGTAATTTCATTAAATTTGCTATCTAATGGCAAACATCAAAGTAGTTAATCTTATACTTGTGACGCACAAGTGTGAGCAATGTAAAATACTATATTTCAAAAAAAAATTGCCTACTACGTAATAAAAGAAAATGTGATTATTAAATTATAATACGAAAGGTAGTCAAATCGCAAAATGCTGTCGTTTTATTTAAAATAATGAAATAATTAGACCAGTTCCGAAAGTACTGGGAAATCCCGGTTCTTTAAAACAGTACCGGTTCTGCAATCCCTAATAAGGATGTTATGCCCATCACTATTTCTTCTGTGTACGTATATTTAGAAACTGTCTCCGCCTCCAATTCGTGCGATAAGGACAACTGCAGCTCGGACCAAAATTCACTCGCAAAAAACTCAAAAATCGAGGTTTCGCTCTCGACTGTTTCCTCCTCCAAAACGCAACTAATCATTATGAAATTTTGGAAATTTCAAGAGGAAGAAATAATCTATGCCGCTATGTTTTGATTTTTTGAATATTTTTTGTCATATTTGTATACTGTGCCTTTTTTTACAGCCAATTCAATTTAGCCGTTTTTGCGATTTTCGAGGCGCTATATCTTTCTTCAAAATAAAATAATCCAAAAAAGCAAAACATAGCGGCACAGATATTGATGATATTGATCTTATTTGAAAAAATCACTGCTCTAGGTTAAAAATCCAGGGAGGAATCAGTCGAGAGCGTTTGTATGGAAAAATCGCTACTAGGAATTCCTCTTAATGTTTCATGGGACAATAAGGCACCCTTCAGCGGCTGCAGCAGGGTCGCATTTTTATCGCCTGTCACATGTCTGTCACGTTCTAACAAGAATGTAAGTGCGAAAGTGACAGGCATAGTGACAAGTTATAAAAATGCAAACATGGCTGCCATGACAGGGCAAAGTTGGACGGTTTTGTTATGCAATAAAGTTTTAGTGACGTGTCATTCTGGCTTATCAAAATTAGCCTTAGTTTAGGTAAAATTTTCGACGATTCCCTAGAAAACATATTATTACATATTTCAAAACATGGAAATATTAGAGAATTCTAATGCGACTGACTTCATTGTTGCAGATTGCAGTTGGTTGGTGTAGTTGTATGTAGTATATTACAGCGCCATCGCCATTGAACTGTTTCCGGCGGCAAATCGCCGCACGGAAATGTGCGGCGGACGCTTGCACCGCTCCACCGCGCCCACCCGCGGTAACCATAGACCTGCGATATCTGTCACATCATCAAGAATTGGATTTTTGGAATATTTCGACCCAAACTACATTACCTAAAAATGAAAAGTAGTATCTACGAAATTATTTATCAGGTATGCAATGTTAAAGTACTAACCACATATTGGAAAGCATTGTGGATTTTCTAACTTTCTATTTATATATATATATATATACTCGTACATCCAAAATAAACTAGTATTTTCTCTGTTCTGAGTATAAAAATCCACAAACCAAGCTGAAAAAAGAAGTCGGTACGAAATACGAATAAATAACTCTTTGAAGACGTCATGAAGCGAAAAACTTATGACCAGGCCCCTGTTTCACCAACCTGACAAGTGCGACATATGTCAAGAAAAAATGACATTGACATATTGTTTCTGTTTCACCAAAGTCTACAAATTGTGACTACACTATGAATTTAGCCCGTAGATGCATCTGTCTCGCTCTAATTATATACAACAAGCGCATAATTATTATTAGAGCGAGATACATGTAGTAAGAATGCATCCCGCTCTTATTGGTGTACTTTGCGCTACTATGAATGAAACTAAATATTAAACGTTTACACTGAGCGTAGCCCGACATGCTCAAGACCGATTTATTTTATCACATACATATTTAGTAGCTGTATTAGACCGGTTTCTTGTAATAACACAAAATTCATTTCTCACATTTCCTTCTTATTCTCTGTGGCTAGGGTTAAATTACCGCGAGGCCAACAATGGCAACATACCTACACTTTAATGTCAAAAAGGTATCATTTTGTTATCATTAGTCCGTGAGTCTCACATACGCCAATACATGTACAAACATGTATGAGCGAAATGGACGCGCAAATGATAACAAAATCACATATTTGTGATAGCAAAACATACAAGATCGAATTGGCTTCGAGTCCGTTACTGTAGGCAATAACGAGGGTGATCCCCGCACAAATTCCTGTCAAAAACCTTTACAGTATGATAAAAGAAATAATAAATAAAATGTTTCATTGTATTCATGTCTTCAAAACTAGCTTAATTTTAACTAATGAAAGTATAAATTAGCATAAGTGTAAGTTAAGTTTATCGTCTATATTTTCAGTCGGTAATATGCTTAACCAAATATTATTTTAACTAAAATCCGGTATATGAGCCGGCCATTACTATTGTTACGTGTAGCTCTGTAACCAATATGAATACCGCCCAATCGCAAAACATGACAATCGTCACGCGAGCCCGACAGTGCTCTCATCTCATGTCAAGAATTACCGACATTTCTACAAATATGTCAACTTAGAAAAATTACCTCTGTTTCACCAAACATTTGTCCGCGACATATGTCACAACTTTTCTATGAACTTGTCACCTGTCACTTGACATATGTCGAATTTCACTTTGGTGAAATAGGGGCCTGTATGTAAAATGTGGAACAGTGTTCTAATAGTACTCTTATTTTATAGCGATATATAGTAGGGACACAGAATAAATACTAGTAATACGGTAGGGAGCAAGAAAGATATTCTCCTCTACGCAGGCAATGTTACTTTGTAAATATTGTACGAATATTTCAAGTTTCAAACGTCTACCTGTATATTGCGGTTCAAATGTCTAACAATACGGCGATATCCTCTTTATCAAAATGACACAGTATAAGGAACTTATATTATGGGAACAAGATACAGGAAAACTGGCGAGGAAAGCGCATTGACCTGTTATAATTTCATTAGACAACTACTTGTAAGGCACAAGCCTAAGGCTCGAAGACGATATTATGTTCTATTTTCACTATAAATACCCCACAAATACGTTTTAGGTGTATATCAATAATTTGTTGTAAGGTAAGTATTTCTTATGCCTTTGGAGTTGCTAGACTTAGTTATTAAACAAGTTATTACAAATTAATCTAACACTTAGATTATTGTGTTTAGGTACATATTCATAGCTTGGTAGTAATAACAAGCTTATATATTTAATAAATTTAAGTAATAAAATGTGCTCCACATCCGACTGCCACAGGAACTATAAGGATATGTTTACTTTTTAACCCCACTGTGTGATAAGGTAATGCACAATATGTAAGTATAACTACACGAGCAAAAGTAGTCTAATGTATGTGATTCTATAAGACTATTTGCAAAGTTAAATTAATGTAGCACAATGAACAGCTTCAAGTAATGTCATTTTAGTTTTCCCGTGTGTAAAGGTTTTACGAGTGCAATACTTCTCATCCAGTTTCGTAGACGTACCTTAATTAATTGCAGTTCCGTCTGAACTCAATTACTGCTCACGGGCGGGCGCTAGTGTTGAGTAACAGTAACTACTCGTAATGTACGAGGCACTTTCTTTGCCACATATTATTTACTTGCTACTTTACGAGTACCTACAATTCTATTGTGCTGATTAATTTGCGGTGCGCTGAATTATAAACTTCAGTGAATAATCTTTAATTTTTATATATAATTAGATGCTACGTGCAACAAACGCTATTATTTTACTAGCTTCCAAATAAAACCTTTAATCAAAAAGAGTGCCAAAGAAAAAGTGCCATCGTTTTCTGGCCTTAATCAGCAGTTTGATTCAACACATATCGGTTTACGAGAGCAAATATACGCGAGTGTTTATAAATATAGGTAGGTGTGATTTTAATATTTGAAGATTTCCTTTAATTTCTTCAAAATTCCATCATAAGATTCCAACTTGTGACAATATGGGAGTAACTCTGAAGACAGTATTTTTTTAAATCGATCCAGACGTCTTCGGAAAATAGGGGAACATACAAAAAAACAAAGGTCCCGACAAATTTAAGAACCTCTTCTTTTTGAAGTTTAAGATAAACGAAACAAGACGAAACATATTCTAAGGTTGGATCATCTATATTTAGCGAATTCATAACCTTGATAGGATTAATAATAACCTAGTTCTATGACAGACGAAACATTAGAACATGTACAAATTGTGAAATGTATGACAAGAAATACTATCACAAGAAAAAATGCATAAGCTGGATTGGCAACGAATGGCTTCGCGTCGGCCTGGTCTGAGTCAGGAAGATACAACTGACCGCGTAGACAACGTGTCAATCATTAACGCTCCGTAGCGTATCGTAGTCATCTCTCTCTATCACTCTTCCATATTAGTGCGACAGTGATAGTTGCGTTTTGTTTGCTAAGGAGCGTTAACGATTGGCACGTTGGCTACGCAGGCTGACCAACCTCAAAAACCACCGAGGCCAGTGCCCTTATTAACCCTCTGCAACTGTGCTGACTTTTTTAGAGAGATTCTACTGATGTGGAGTCTATCAGACGTCATTTTCGATAATTCATTAAAAATAAAGTAATGACAAAATGGTAGCTATTGTTTTATAAAACATTAATTTCATTAACTAATTAATAAATTAAATTGTAAAATGTGTTTTAAAATAAAACACATAAGAAATATATCATAAACTTTATTGAGACCACACTTTCTTGTAATTTGTACTTAGCCTCACAATTTTTTTTTTTTTTTTAACAATCAACAACTTCTACTAAATTAAATAATTTTCCGTCTTTTTAACATTGTATTTATACCTAGAACAAAAATTGAGAAAATCTAAAGACAGTTTGGGTGATAGGTTAGCCTCGAAGAGAAACAGGTCGGGTTGGAGTAATGCTTGTATTTTCGCATAAACACAATGTCGTGGGGCGATGATGTGATGCGCTCTGTGCGACGGTCGCGAGCAGAAGGGCGGTAAAACCGAGGAATATTCGAGAAGTCTTTTTCTTTAGGGCTGAAACGCCATATTGTGAACCCCGGGTCGCGCGACCAATCAGAGCGACCCGCGGAAGGGTGACGGGCTTTGATTGGTCGCGCGAGTCGACTGGGCACAGATTAAGCAACAAATTGATGAATTGTTATGAATGATTGCGTCAAAGTGGTGGCACAGTGGCGCCACATCACCCCCCCACGGAGAGGACTAATTAAGCTTAAGTTAATTAGAATAGACAGTTTACATACAGTTAGTATCAGTGGTTACAACATAGGTAGAGAATTATAATCGACCTAGAAAAACTACAGTACACTTTTGTACTAAAGTTACATTGCCATACAGTACAGTATTAAAGTACGGTACGGTACACTAGTTACAACGCAGTACACTGGTTACAGCACAGTTCTAAATGGCAGTTAAGTATTATGACAAATCATTTTTCGGCCACGTAGGCAAATTTTATATTATAGTATGCTTTACGCTTATGATACGGGGTAATATAAAGTAGAAATGTACACTTTAGATTAAATGTAGTACAGTTATAAGTTTACACAAAAATATATTAGATTTGATATAGCACAGCATGTAGAGTTATAATAATTATACTTAGGTAGTCTAAGAGATCAAATCAATGCATAACAACTTGTAGCATTGTAGCAACATGTAGTTGAAGATAAATTATATTCAATTATAAGCCCTACTCGTAATAATAATACCTAAGGGCATGAAAAATAAAATGGTTAGTGCGTTAAATGGAGAATAAAAATGACTGAAAAAAATAAAACATGAATTATGTTATGTTATATATCGTATGGCAGTTTGAAACGGACTTTTCTACCCGATCGTGTGGAATACCCGGGCGGGGGCGGATCAGCTGATGGCAGGGAAGGCATTATATCAACTGTTGGAGGCACAACTGGTACCGGGGTCATTGAGACCGGTTTTGGAGGGCTCGACGACGCTGTAGGCGGAGCTGGCGGTACCTGAGAGGGGGCAGCGATGTCGGCCCGGTTAGGTGTGCTCGTGGGGTCCTCCGTTAGAATATAGGCGGGTTTCACACGATCTATACTTACCTCCACTTTTTTTCCCTTTAAGAGGAGAGTGATAGTTTTCGCTTTTAGGTGCAGTATAGGGTGGGGTCCGGTATACGGTGGCTGTAGTGGACGGCGGACCGCATCATCCCTAAGAAAAGCGTGGGTAGCTGTGGAGAGGTCCTTAAAAGTGAATATGTGTTCACGGTTGTGTCGAGATGCTGGAGTCGGGCGGAAATGTGCCATTTTCTTGCGTAGTTGGTTCACAAAGTCTGCGGGGTCAGTGCAGTGTTCTGTTGCAGCAGGTGGGCAAAATAGCTCACCTGGCAGTCGAAGTGGCTCGCCGTACAGCATCTCTGCTGCTGATGACGCGATATCTTCCTTGATGGCGGACCGCATGCCGAGGAGTACCATGGGGAGAGCCCTGGTCCAGGTGTCGTTGTGGCACATCAGGGCCGCCTTAAGCTGGCGATGTTGTCGCTCCACCATACCGTTAGCTTGTGCGTGGTAGCTTGTAGTCCGGTTTCTGGTAATGGCATGCATGTCCATCAGGCGTTTGAAGAGGTTTGATTCGAATTGTCGGCCCTGATCGGTGGTAACTGTCGTGGGGACGCCGTAACGAGCTATCCATTCCTTGGTGAAAGTTTCTGCAACCTCCTCTGCTGTGATTGTGGTCATTGGCCATGCCTCGGGCCAGCGGGTGGCACGGTCAATGGCCGTGAGGCAGTAATGAAAACCATTGCTCGGTGGTAATGGTCCGACTATGTCTATATGGACATGTCTGAGCCTTTCCGATGGAGGAAATTGTCCTAGAGGTGTAGTTGCGTGTCTCGTTACCTTGCAGCATTGGCACCGTTCGCACTGCCTTGACCATTTGTGACAGTCCTTTTTAACACCTGGCCAAACGTAGCGATCGCTGACTAGTTTAGCTGTGGCACGTGCGCCGGGGTGGCTCATGCCGTGGAGCTTATCGAAGATGGCCCGGCGGTAAGGGCGGGTAATGTATGGGCGTGCCTTACCGCTAGATGTGTCACATGTGAGGTTGATGTTCGTGCCTGGTATATTAATCTGCTCCAACCTGAGAGATGAATTGCCCTGACGTAGGCCAGCGAGCTCCTCGTCGGCTTCCTGAGATGCAGCAAGGGCGGCGTAGTCTTCTTCAAGGGAAATAGACTCAATTCTAGACATGGCGTCTGCCACTATGTTATCCTTCCCAGCTACGTGCACTATGTTGGTAGTGAACTGACTGATAAACGAAAGTTGGTTCAGTTGGACCGGTGGCAGCTTCTCTCGGCGTTGGGTGAAAGCGTAGACCAACGGCTTATGGTCGGTGTATATTGTAGTATGCTGAGACTCGAGGATGTGACGAAAATGTTGCACGCTTTCGTAAACAGCGAGTAACTCACGGTAATAAGCGGGCCACTCGGACTGTGCTGGCGTTAGTTTCTTGCTGAAGAATGCGATGGGTTGCCAGTCACCTTCTACATTTTGCTGTAGGCAGGAGCCTACCTGGCTGCATGATGCGTCTGTGAAAAGTCCCAGTGGCGCTGAACCGATCGGGTGGGCTAATAATGTAGCTTGGCTTAGACTTACCTTGCATTCCTCGAATTGCTTTTCCAGGTGTGGCGTCCAAGGGAATGGTTTGGTCCCCTTTCCTTTGGTGGCAGCCAGGGCGTCGATCAGGGGAGCTTGCAGCTCTGCTGCCCTGGGTAAGAAACGACGGTAGTAGTTAATCATACCCAAGAACCTCCGCAGTCCTTGAATGGTCTTGGGTAGTGTGTAGTCGTGGAGGGCTTGGATGCGTTCCGGTGGTGGTTTGGTTCCTTCCGGGCTAATTAGGTAACCTAGGAAAACTACCTGTTTAACACCTAGGTTACATTTGGCTGCGTTCACGACCACACCGTAGTCCTGAAGTCGTTGGAAAAGAATGCGCAGGTGCTCTGCATGCTGGGTAGCATCCCGAGAGAAAACTAAGATGTCATCTATGTAGGCATAAGTAAAATTCAAACCTTGGGTTACCTCATCGATGAAGCGTTGGAAGGTTTGACCTGCGTTTCGGAGCCCGAAGCTCATGTATGGGAACTCGAACATCCCGAATGGGGTAGTAATTGCAGTTTTTTCAATGTCTGCTTCATGAACTGGTATCTGTTGATAAGCTTTTACCAGATCTATGGAACTGAAGATGGTGCTGCCAGCTATCTCTTGATTGTAGTCACCAATGTGGCGGGCGGGGTATTGGTCCGGAATGGTTCTGGCGTTTAGGGCACGATAGTCACCACACGGTCGCCAGGACGAATCCTTTTTCTTAGCGAGGTGTAGTGGTGAGGACCATGGGCTCTTGGATGGGCGGGCAGTCCCACATTGCACCATCTCAGAGAACTCCTTCTTAGCAGCGGCAAGTTTCTGTGGGCCCAGGCGGCGTGGGCGGCAGAAAACTGGGGGCCCTGGAGTCGTGTTGATGTGGTGCACAGTGCTATGCTTCTTCTGTCGCACCACTCCTGCTGGTTTCAGGATCTCCGGGAACTCTGAAAGTATTTGAGTGAACTGTGAGTCGCTTGATTGGATAGCTTTGATACTAGGTTGTGAAATAGAGGCTACTGAGCATGGAGCGGCTGCGCCCGTATTGCCATCTAATAGGCGCTTTCCACGGCCGTCAGGTAGTAAATTGTAATAACACAGAAAATCTATACCGATGATGGGAGTGTCCACATCGGCTACTACAAAGTTCCATTTTAGTAGTCTGATGAAACCTATGTTCAGTGTGATTAGGAGCATACCATATGTTTGAATGGGAGTCCCGTTAGCTGCGCAGAGGTGGTAGTCGGTAGCCTGCCTACATGTTTTG
Organism: Cydia pomonella; assembly: GCF_033807575.1. NCBI lineage: Eukaryota > Metazoa > Arthropoda > Insecta > Lepidoptera > Tortricidae > Cydia > Cydia pomonella. The sequence goes on from NC_084708.1 coordinate 11,922,601, forward strand.
AGAAATCGCCGGGGGAAACAGCACAAGTCTGAGCCAGTATCAATCAGGAAACGGATCTTAGAGGACTTGTCTGTAACAAATAAGCGGCTGCTAGTTATAGGGCAGTCAGTCGCCGCTACTGCTGGCTGCCGGGGGAGTTTGACTGCGTCAGATGCGTGGCAGCTGGCGGGGCCCAAGTGCACGGAGAGGTGCAGTGTTGGGCCTCGGCTTGGTATCTCCTGTGGTACCAGCATATTGTTCCTCTGACATCCCTGGATTGAGAACGATGTCTAGCTTGTGACCGACTGCGAGGCCTTGACCTGGACCTATCCGGGTTGACAGCCGACACTGTTAGTTTCTCGAGTAAAAGGTCAAATTTTGCTGTTAGATCCTGCATCCACTGAGAGTTCTCCGGTGAGCAACTAGGTCTGGGAGCCAGGGCCTGAGCCGCATGAACCATTGGGTTTGAAGGTGACACTTCGAGAATGCTATCGGCCAAGTCAGCTAACTTTTCTAAAGCTATTTCCGAATGGCTGGTGAGGATGGCCTGAACATGGTTGGGTAGGCGTGTCAGCCACAGTTGCTTTAACATACTAGTGTCTGGGGACTCACCGGCTAATGACTTCAGATGGCGAAGAAATTGTGACGGCCGACGGTCACCAAGCTCTTCGTTGCGGATGAGCAGTCGCACCCTCTCGCCGTCCGAGCGCGACAACCTGCGAACCAGCTCCGCCTTCAATGCCTGGTACGCGCTCTCCTTGGGCGGGTTGATTATAATGTCCTCGACCTCCGCTGCCAGTCGTGTGTCGAGCTGAGCTATAACGTGATTGTACTTTGTTAATTCCGTAGTAATGCCTGCCAATGCGAACTGTGCCTCGGCCTGGGCGAACCACACGATCGGTTTGTCTGACCAAAAAGGGGGCAAACGAACTGCTAACTTATTAACAAAACTGAAACTGTCAATTTTGGGCTCTGAACTAGGGGAGCCCTCTGTTTGTTTGGCTACAAGTTGCTGCAATGTATTGTTTTGCTCTTGTAGAGCGTTAATTTTTTCAGTCAACTCTTCTAACGACATTTTTTAACTAAAAACTAACCTATAACCTAAATAATATAAAACTAATGTTACTTTATTCGCCGGGGCGTGGCACCTCGGTTGCGAAAACGTGGCGGCGAAACGCTGCGGGCGCGTGCGAAACACGTAGTCGGGCACTTTAGGGCGTGGTCGTGCGCCTTGCGGCGTGGTCGTGCGCCTTGGGGCGTGGTCGTGCGCCTCCGTCGATGCGGGCGCCTGTGTGAGCGTCGCTGTGATTTGCGCAGGGGCGCGGGGGCTTCGACGTGGGCGCGGGGCCGCCGGTACGGCACACGTGCACACTGACGCGGCGACGATGCGACCTCGAGTCCGCGTGGTGATCGCTGACGCGGCGCGATGCAATCACGCAGGAACTTCTTAAATCTTCGGGGAACGCGAGGGCGTCTCGCTGCCAGCTCGTGGATGATGCACGTGGTGTCCGATTGTGTACGGCGGGGCGGGGCGCGTGCGCGGGCTCCGTTGCTTGACAATCGGCGCGCGGAGGCGGCGGTTTCTATGCACGCCTCCGCAAGCGGAGACAATAGGTATTTCGAAGTTTTCTTCGCTGGATGGACACGGGGCTTCGCTGCCGGCGAGAATCACGTCGGGGTCACCAGATTTGGGTGATAGGTTAGCCTCGAAGAGAAACAGGTCGGGTTGGAGTAATGCTTGTATTTTCGCATAAACACAATGTCGTGGGGCGATGATGTGATGCGCTCTGTGCGACGGTCGCGAGCAGAAGGGCGGTAAAACCGAGGAATATTCGAGAAGTCTTTTTCTTTAGGGCTGAAACGCCATATTGTGAACCCCGGGTCGCGCGACCAATCAGAGCGACCCGCGGAAGGGTGACGGGCTTTGATTGGTCGCGCGAGTCGACTGGGCACAGATTAAGCAACAAATTGATGAATTGTTATGAATGATTGCGTCAAAGTGGTGGCACAGTGGCGCCACAACAGAATAAGAGACAAATCAGTGTTGAAGTTGGCACTTATTTCAGAGATTTATTTTACAATCAACGTATATGTGGTCCAAACATTGAAAACATATTGCTTTGTTGCACACACAACAGGCAAATCTTGTCTGCATCTTGAGTCTAGCAGGGCATATGGTGCGTCCAGATGGACCTGGTGCTGGTCGAGGGGGAGGATTGGGCAAATAATTTCCGAAAACTCTTTTAATTGTTAAGCGTAGTTCTCTCGGTAGTCTGTCATTATATACCCGTTGTTTTAAGCTCGGGAGTACTGATAATCTTGCTAACGACAACAAAAATTCACCTCTCCGTAATTTAGAGCACCTAAGCATCCCTTTTACAGCACATAAGCGTTAGTACCAGCCAGATCTAAAATATGGTCATGGGCCAGCGACATGTCTTTCGGCTGCTCGTATAAGTATATCGATAATCTATTTTTTATCGATTTCGTCCACGCCACCCTTATGTGATTGTAGTCCATGGTCACAGTGGGTGTTTGGGTTACCTCGTCAGTACTTTGTGCGCGATGGTAAGAAGAAATCAAAATCACAGCCTTATGTTTTTCGGCACATATGACCGTAAGCTGAAGTCTTTAGTAAACCCTTACAAAGAGCTCCCCGGTTCTCTGTTCTTATTTGGCTGAAACTCGGGTGGAATTTGTTGATCATTAGCGATAAATGGAGACTCATTATAGTTTCGTTTGAATGGACTTCCTCGATTAGCCATCTTGAAATATAATTATTTATGTGGTTAGGTATCTCAGACACTATAGAAACGTTAATATTTTTCTGAGGTGACGTGTGACAGACACTGTACTAACATTAATATTTTTATGTGGTGACGTCTGATAGACACTATGAACAAGAACATAATTTTATGAAGTGAGGTATGTCAGACCCAGGACTTATTGCTGTACTCACGTCTGTGGGACACCCGTAGCTCGTATCTCCCGGTGTGTGCACCGTGACGCCGCTCAGGAGTCACTGTCCGATGCCGCGAGTCATTTAAGGAAGGTAATGAGCGAGACAGAACTATATCGCGCCGTAGGCCGACATAGCAACAAGAAGTTTATTTGGTGGTGTCTGATATACCGCACATCAGCCGCAGAGGGTGAAGGGTTTAGATTACTTTAGATCAATTACTCAAACTCGGTAAACAAACCCATCACTAGCGGCGAGAAGTCGCGGATTTATTTCCGCATGAACTGCCGAGATCCACCACTCCTCCGCCAATTACTCACTTTGTGCCCGTCTTGCTGCGTTCTTTCACTTTGCCGTTGCTTAGTGTTAACTTGAGATAAAAGTGGAGGAACTTCTTTGTAAACTTGATGTCTGACGGTTGGTAAAAGCCGTTTGATGCTGCTGGGAATATTTTACTAATTAAGGTTATGTTTAACAATGTTGTTTATTTACTTTGGTAACTATTAAATTATAACACTAATATCAATAAATATTAGATACCTACATTATATTTCATTAAAGGCCGATGTTTAAGACGGTGATAAAACTGTATGTCAAACTAATTGCAAGTCCATAAGTAAATATCGCGGATTTAAAAAATCAGCCTCAAATTACCATATATAGGTACATATAGGTATGAAGTAGGTGGTATAGACATTTTCAAGTGTGCGAGATAGATGGTTTTTAACATCTATATATGTATATGTAAGTATGTGTGTATGTCCCGACTGACTGACTCATCAACGTAGAGCCGAACCTACTAAAGCTAGAGATTAGAAATTTGCATATCAAGTTAAATTCATGATGTGCACAAGAAGAAACGATTTTTAAAAATTCAACCTCTAACGATGTGAAGTTTGAATGTATGTTACGATTTTTATTAAAAGCTAGAAACTTGAAACTTCGTAAAAATGTTTTCAGCATTTGGAAAATTCATCCTTTAAGGTGGTCAAAATAGGATGTAATGATTCTAAAGTGTGTACCACAGGTGTGTAATATAATATTATATATTGGATTATTAGACAAACAAACTACTTATGTATTTCTCCGACCAGTGAACACACGATACAGCCCGCAGGCCCATTGAACTGCACTAACTACATGCTTAGAACGCGTTAAGCACCAACATTTGGAGCAAGTTTCTTCGTACTTAACCCATCCATTCGCAATATCCTTTAGAAGTTCGCTACAACGAGAGGTGTTTAATCCTCTCTAAGATGTAATTTATATCTAGTATCTTGGGAAAGACAGCTACTGATGCTTTTGCCGTAATACAAAAGCAAGCGTAATATATAGATATTGAAGATTGAGACCGTGCTACCCGCGGTGCTTTGTAGATTATAAGCTAAAGGATTGTAGCTTTTACAGGTCCCATCGTACAATATTGTGGCTGGAACGTTCACCGGGGCATTCCCATTGTGTGGCACGGGAACATCGCATAAAGCTTTTCAACGATATTTTGATACCACCATTTGCAAAATGTCAGCGGCCAGATGCCGGGCTCCTGTAATATTCCGCCTGGATTGTACAAATAAATTACCTTTTGTTCTGTTTCAAAATACACCTGGTAAACGAATGCGACGTAAAAATAAAATGCTAGTTTTCAGACTTCATTTATGCTTTAATTAATTTGGTGACCGTTGAATGTTTTAATACTTCTTTTCAAATTGTGCAGGACTGAATCGAAAAATAAAGTTGCATGAAAAATGTATTTCGCAAAATCTCCGTTAAAGAGGTGAGGAGGAAAATTCATCTCGTGAAAGAGGATAATCCGGCGAGCAGACTTCGCCGCAAGCTCATTGCGGGTTACCGGCGTTTGATCAACTCGCTGCAAAATGAAATACTTTGATCCATGATCAAAATAAAATTATAAGTTGTACAAATGTTTAAATTTTTTAATACAGTTGCTCAAAAAGTGCTATTTTACGTAGCTGTTTAGCGTGCGGAAAGTTGGTTTTCACGAACTAGTGCTTTTCACTTTTCCAATTTTTATTTATTTATACCTGTTCCAATTCATGACTACTTATTGACAGGTGTTTAAAAAAAAAATAATGTTAGTTTCCTTTAATAGCCGTAATGAACATAAAAACCTGCTGTTAATGTAAGAATAATAAAAATATAAATATTTTATATTTTATTACTTACCTCTTCATCATTATAACACGTTACAATATTGAATTTTGAAAAACCGTTCTTGATAAGTTGTCTGAATGGAACGGAATAGCTGCAGAAACGCCTGTCAAAGAAGAGGCGTTTTTTCTTACTGCAAGCATGTTTTAAGTTTCCAAAGGCAACATTCGATATTGTTTTTATACAATTTAAATATACGATACACAAATAATCCTAAATAACGATACTTAGGTAACAATAGTATGATGTTTTATATTTACAATTGTTTCTGTCTTAGAACATGTATAGAAAAATTACTTGTTGTTTTTCTTATTTTTTCGCAACTGTATTAAAAAACGTCGTTCGATACACGTGCGGAAATGTTATTCTTCCACACTGGCATCGAAATGTACTATTTCGTATGTGTTGTTGTTCAAATAATTATTTTTATATAAGGAGAGTATTTAATCCTGTTATGCCTTACGAGTATCAAATCGATTGAAATAGAAGAGCGTAAATCCTGTAAAATCACCGACTTGAACTGAAGACCGGCCAATACCGTCTTTGTCTGCAAATCCTGGCATTCGCAAGTTAAGTCCCGGCATTTATATGACTTCCTTTAAACACCGATACAACTTATAATGCGCCGTGCGGTCGTCCCTTCTCGTTTTTGCCTAGCTAAGAAGAGAAAGTAGGTGAAGTACCTTTTTTTTTTTATACTACGTCGGTGGCAAACAAGCATACGGCCTGCCTGATGGTAAGCAGTCTCCGTAGCCTATGTACGCCTGCAACTCCAGAGGAGCTACATGCCGACCCTAACCCCCCCCCCCCCCCCCCCCTTGAACAGCTATGGCAACCTTACTCACCGACAGGAACACAACACCACACCTACCTACACCGCACCTATTTCGAGTGTAGTTTTGTACGTATAAAATGCGTGTACGGTACGTATGGTAACGGACCTAGTCTTGCTTAAACAGACTTTTATCGTGTTGTGGGGTAAGTACTAGACCACCACGTTCCTCGCGTCGACCCAGTATTTTGCCACGGCTCATAGGAGCCTACTGGGGTCCGCTTGGCACCTAATCCCGAGAATTGGCGTAGGCACTAGCTTTTACGAAAGCGACTGCCATCTGACCTTCCAACCCAGAGGATGAACTAGGCCTTATTGGGATTCCCCCCGATGGTTGCCCACCTTGTCGTGGTGGAGGGGCTTAGTAGCCGTGGCTTGGTCTCCCACGGTGAAGCGAAGAGGCAACCAGGGCCGGCCTGTTTGAGGTGCTTATTGGGATTAGTCCGGTTTCCTCACGATGTTTTTTCTTCACTGAAAAGTGACTGGTAAATACCTATCAAATTATATTTCGTACGTAAGTTCCGAAAAACTCATTGGTATGAGCGGGGGTTTGATCCCGCGACCTTCGGATTGCAAGTCGCACGCTCTTACCGCTAGGCTACCAGAGCTTCTAAGCATAGGCCATTATACCACGATTGTATAAAATACTATTATTTAATCATGACGAATATTCTAGTTTTAAGGAAGTAAATTGGCGGATTAAAAAGATATATCATAATAACTTTGCCTACCACTATACAATAGAACAACTGGTGCTGACGAGGTTTATACATAAATAATGATATGTTGCCCCCTATCGATAACCATTTAAAACCAAAAGGGCATAAATACTAGTGAGTGCCATTGTCGTCGTTTATGAACCAGTTAGTGACGAAGCCGAACCAGTATAAGAAAGATCTCTAATTTTTTATACCCTGATGGTGACAAATAAGACAAGATGCCAATCGTTCACGCTCCGTAGTGTAGCGTAATAAACTCTATCACTCTTCCGTATTAGTGCGACAGAGATAGTTGCGCTTCGTTCGCTACGGAGTTCAGACAACTAGGTACTCAATAGGTGCACGAAAGTGCACTATATCGTCTGTATGAGCAGGTTATGGGGACGTAATCCGAGAAAAGGGAGTCATAGCTATCCAATAACATTAAAAATGTCTAGGAACTACACGTAATCTGAGAGAGCATTCTGATGTCCTACCGCGAAAACTAAAAATCGAAATTTCTTTACTCATCGTATACTCAATTGACTCCGCGACGATCGTCAAGCCAAGCGATTGTAATGACACCGGAGTTATGCCCTTTGGGCCCTATTCCACAAGGCAGTACGGAGTGCTGTAGACGTCGCACAAATCAATGTAATGCCCTGAACCGAACCGATCTAAATGAGAGCTCCGTCTAGACGGCATTGATGCTGAGCCGGCCTTCTGGTTCCTAGATTTATTTAATTAATCCTATTAAAAAGGAGGTAGAAAAAGCACCTTGGCTATAAAAAATGAAGAAGCTACTAGCTAGAAATACATATTATATATAATATAAGAGACTAAATAGCCATAGTTAAGTTACACCATATTTAAGTAATATAAAAAAAAAAAATGATTTTTTTCTTTTCTAAATGTAGAAGCTGGTTGTTATATTACGATAAGAATATCTGCATAAACTGCTTTCTGACATATTTACGAGTTATACAATGTGTACGGCAAATAGAGGGGTTTTTAGTGGGTACACCATGGGTAGGGAGTCCCACATAACCACCGGGGCCCGTCCCAACGCCTCGGTGGTATGCGTAACGCATTTTCCCCTCTTTAAAAAAAAAAAAAAAGGTTAGGTGTTGTTAAGAGTTCCGGCTGCGTTTTCATAAGTACCATGTAAGTCGATAAAATAACGTTTCTAGTAACAATACTATTAGTTTGTATCTAATAGTAATAGATCAACAACTTATTTGAAAGTATCTACAAACGTGCTTTGGTGTTCTATTGCTCCAAAACTTTTAATAATCTTGTTAGTAAGTAATATTGCATAGGTTGCTAATGTTATCTTGCCAAGTTAGGTAGAGACGAAGACGCAAGTTAATATAATAAAAGAAATATAATTTGTATGTCATTAAAAACCGACGTCAAAAAGTAGGGGAAACTTTCGTAAATCGTACTTGTTTCTAAATCGTACCCTATCAAGTTCTCCCTTTGTAAAACAATAGTGGCGACGCGAGTGCTAGAAAATGGAACTTTTATTCGCCATGTGACCCGAGCAACGACTCGACTCCACGCTTTCTTTAAAATTATTCTAAAAGTAAGTAATTTTGCTGTTCTCTTGTAATGTTTTTCGTTGATTCATGAGGTTTTCAATTTCGATCATGGTGATTTATGTAACTCGGGAGTTTCTTGATTAATTTTATACTTATTTACGTTTTAAATGACTATTTTGTTACCTAGCACAATTAAAATCGATAGTTATCTTGGGCCCAATTCATACTCGTCACTTTGTCCTATTTCGTACCAGTATTTTGTGCACACAGTGTGAAACCTGGATTCACGAACTTTAAGTTTGAGTTGACAAAAATATTCGTAATTTGTGATGATTGCAAAGAATTTAAAAAATGCAAAGGATTTGTTGTGTAATTTTCATTCTGATAATGAACTCCCCAATCCATAAATAACATATATTTTTACCCAAATTGTTAATTAAAAGCACCCTCAAGAAATACTACTGAAGTTTAAACTTACCTACCCATGTTTTCTTTTAATTGCACATGTATTTTACTTTCCTCGTATTAGAAATGAAAAGTCTACTTTTGTCTTTAACTCGGGTGAAAGGCACTATTTCAGTGTCGGAGTATTGGCTACCTCGACAGATATGGGTGCTTTTCTTCCCTTGGTTAACAATCTATAATTTGACGATCACGTTTTTTGAAATTGGTTAAAATTTGCCAGCTGTCTCGTGTCACCTTCACCTTACCTACTCCACTTCATCTTTAGTTCTAAGTCGACATGAAGTTATTCAAATTATGCGACGCGCTTCTGAAAAGCAAAGTAACTAAGTTAAAACATAAAACTTGAAAAATTGAGTTGAAAGTTGTTTCTGTTTGCTCGTCATTTGTACAGACAAATGTATTTGTGTAGGTACAGATCTACACACATATTACACATATATACAGTGTATAAATTAATCTACATACCATAAAATGTATCCGTGTAATCATTAATTAAGAAGTTTTTTTTAATTTCACTTAATTATGACCCCATAATTATTTTTTGTAAATTTTCCGAGTAGCAATGTATGTATCTACTACTACTATCACTATCAACTGCTAACATTACGAGACATAACCACAGAATAACTAATAGTACTACCGTAACATAACATGACATGACATTACGAGCTTTTTAGGGTTCCGTAGCCAAATGGCAAAAAACGGAACCCTTATAGATTCGTCATGTCCGTCTGTCTGTCCGTTTATGTCACAGCCACTTTTTTCCGAAACTATAAGGACTATACTGTTCAAACTTGGTAAGTAGATGTATTCTATGAACCGTATTAAGATTTTCACACAAAAATAGAAAAAAAAAAACAAAAAAATTTGGGGGTTCCCCATACTTAGAACTGAAACTCAAAAATTTTTTTTCATCAAACCCATACGTGTGGGGTATTTATGGATAGGTCTTCAAAATTGATATTGAGGTTTCAAATATATTTTTTTTCTAAACTGAATAGTTTGCGCGAGAGACACTTCCAAAGTGGTAAAATCTGTGTCGTCGTCCGTCCCCCCTGTAACCTCCAAAATAAGAGAATGATAAAACTAAAAAAAATATATATGATATACATTACCATGCAAACTTCCACGGAAAATTGGTTTGAACGAGATCTAGTAAGTAGTTTTATTAAAACATCATAAAATTAAAAAAAAAATCATCAAACCCATACGTGTGGGATATCTATGGATAGGTCTTAATGTTGTAAATGATATTGAGGTTTCTAATATAATTTTTTTCTAAACTTTATAGTTTGCGCGAGAGACACTTCCAAAGGGGGAAAATTGTGCCCTCCCCCCCCCCCTGTAACTTCTAAAATAACCTAATGATAACACTATAAAAAATATATGATATACATTACCATGCAAACTTCCACCGAAAATTGGTTTGAACGAAATCTAGTAAGTAGTTACCTACGTCATAAATGGTACGGAACCCTTCATGGGCGAGTCCGACTCGCACTTGGCCGCTTTTTATAGTAACTGTAAAGCATAGTTATTTATTAGGTACGTTTATGAAAAGAATATTGAATTATTTTTCAAAAGCAAAGCGTTTTTCATTAAAAAGACTCGTCAATTCGCTTACCTTATTTCTAATACTAAAAAAACGAAGAATAGTTAGCTACGTACATCTTTTTTACCCATTAAAGGTACTCGTAGGTACGTACTTATAGTACTACACTTATATATAAATAATAAAGCAAGTAACTTCTTTCTTCTTCTGTTTGTTTTATTAACATCAGTGGGTATGTGAATATTAAATTACGTTTATAAATAAATATACACACCGTGGGCCCATATAACCCGACAGATTTTATATGTGTATTCTTGACCGCATTTAGAGACATTAAAGTTTCAAAGGAAACTCGCAAAATTTATCTGGAAATAAAGAAACTTTACTTGCTTATTCTAATGTATTTTTCGTCAAGATAGAAAAACCAAACACACATTGAAATTGACCAAAAGTTATATAAAACTTTTTCCTCCTTATGACCTCAGCAATGCGTGGTTAAAATCTGTCAGGTATATGGGCAGGTCGGTAGGTTGAGAAATTTCACGACCTTGGTAACAATATTTTTAACCGACTTCAAGATTTCAAAAGAGGAGGTTATCAATTCGGTTGTAATAGTATGTTTTTGTTTAATGTTTGTTACTCCATAACTCCGTCATTTCTGAATCGATTTTGAAAATTATTTTTTTGTTTGAATTTATATATATACACATTGGTTCCGTTTTTGTCAAAGCTCAGTTCTGATGATGGGATGCATGAGGAATCGAGGGAACTCTTCAAATGTGAAAGGCATACATATAGTGATTTTTGTATTTTCTGTAACAAATCAAGCATTTACATTTAAAAAAGAGACATTTGATAAAGTGGAACTGCAGAATGGAACTCTTCAACGACGCATAGTACACTTTTGGCGATTTCTCCTCTTCGCTGTGTTTGTTTAGTAAATTAAAATTTCAAAACAATTTTTTGTCAATTTCGACTTCTGACGATGGGATCCACGAGGAATCGAGGGAACTCTTCAAATATGAAAGGCATACATATAATGATCTTTGTATTTTCTTTGAAAAATCAAGCTTTTACATTTTAAAAAGTGACATTTGATGAAGTGGAACTGCTGATGATGATCAGAATGGTACTCTTCAACGTCGCATAGTAAACGTTTGGCGATTTGTCCTTTTCGCTGTGTTTGTTAAGCAAATTAGATTTTCAAGACAAATTTTTGCCAAGTTCGGGTTCTGACGATGGGGTCCATGAGGACTCGAGGGAACTCCTCAAACATAAAAGGCATATATATAGTGATCTTAGTATTTTCATTAACAAATCAAGTATTTACATTTATAGAAGTGACATTTGATGAAGTGGAACTGCTGATGATGAACAGAACGGAACTCTTCAATTATGCATAGTTCACGTTTGGCAATTTGTTCTCTTTGCCGAGCAGTTAGGTTTTCAAGGCACATTTTTATATTTCTATCCTGTTTAGTTTTTTTTTATAATTATCTGGTGCTTTATTTCATGCATGGTGTGAAATAATTTATCTTAAATACAGTCGAATACCCTAATATAGGGCAAATGCAGTGGCAAAAAAAAACAAGTTACTTCCTTTTCTACTCAATTAGGCGTAGGACGCTGTCTTTTTAATTTCATTGTATGAAACCTAAAATCAACAATAATTGTTCTTTCACCGGGAGACCGTTTTTTTTAAACCGTTTCATTGAAGTCTGTTTTTTTTTTAATTATGTTATATCAAGTAAAGTCGGAGTGTCTCCTAATAGCCGTTCAGAGTCAGCCCGTGTCCTTGTTATAAATTCCTAAACACTGTCTCTGCTCTGAGCACCTCCTTGTAGCGCCACCTGTCGCCTTTTGATTAAATTTCTGAATGAAACTTTGAGACTGCTTTAAATAATTTCGATAAGATTATTAAAATTACTCTCGGCACACTTTTTTCAGACGAGTCCCTAGTTATTATAATAAGTACCTACTTGATCTATTGATCCTTTTCACACTTTATTGTCTAGTCTCAAAATGATACTTAAACGTAAATTATTTATTATTAAAAATAATTAAATATAATACAATGTATAAATGTAACTTTCCGGTTGTCCTAATACCTACCAGATAATAATAAAAACAAAAAAAATACAACTTATCCGATAATTAATGAAACAAATGAATGTTCAACCTATTTACCAACCTTCTGGGTACTTACCATCCATATAAATTCACACAATCATTATTTATTATTATTATTGTATTTTTTCTGCCCTATTACATTAAACGTAAGAGTTTCATGTGATATTTAGATAGCGATTTAGCTCTGAAGACTGGTAAATAGAATTTAAGTATGGTTCATGATTTCATTTTCTTTACGCTGTTAGTATGTATGTTAACTGTAGTATGTATGTATACTTAATAATGAACCTCCAAGTCTATGATCCTTAAGTATTTTAAGTACACTACATTGTACTTTAAATCCATTTGTACATGTGACTGTTTGTGTTCTAAATAAATAAATAAAATGATGTCGGTATTACTAGTACAATTATTTCTGTATTTTTTTGTACATAATTCTTTCCGATCTATTAGAAACAAGCTAGGCTTGAACTCTCGATTTCTTTTTTATTTGACAAGATAATGTTTAAGGAATAATTGACATAACTCTAGTTGGTTTTATAAATGAAATAAAAAATAAAATAAAATAAAGATATCCCAGATTGATGTCGGATCTACATGGGCTTCACGTATGAAATATTCTCTGGCGATGCTCTGGCTTCCAATGGCGATGATTCTATGGAACTTAATTTCCATCGGCTTGTCTATTTCAACAAGTCTTATAAAAGTAATGTACCTAGGTAATTAAATTTGCTGCAGCTTAGACTAGCTTGATGCCATAGCAATAGTATTTATTTATTTTATTTATTTAAACTTTTTTGTACAGTTATAAGTACACAGTTAAAAAGGCGGACTTAATGCCAAACGGTATTCTACCAGTCAACCTTCCTCAGTCTCTGTGGTATCTGTGTAACAATTTAACAAATAATTAACTAATTATCATTAAATAACGTTATAAGTAGATACATATATACCTGTGGTACCCGTGACTTCAATCAAGCAATCTCATTGCGTTTGGGTTTGATAGAAATTTTAGAATCATCTCGATGTGCGGTAGATGATTGTTGGTCGGAACGTAATAGTCGGCGACAAAAGCTTGTATCATTTATATTGACAGAAAAGTTTTTAACTAACTTGAAAAGAAAAGGAGTGAGTACCTCTCAGCTTGTTTGAATATATTTTTTTCGATAACTTTGCTTTGCCATTTTGAGACTAATAGACCGATTTCTTTTTAATTTTGTTTTAAAATATATCCCATAACGCGGGCCTAGAGAAATCCTGGTCTGACAGAAACAGGTCAGTTAGGTTGTGTTGTCGGGTGTCAGACCGTCAACATCTCCAGCATCTCCTGAGGATGCCTCGTAGAGAGGCGAAACACGTGTCGAGTCTTGTACTTTTGGTGATGGGTTGTTATATTTATTTGCGTATTTATTTTTGCGGTGGGAGGGTGAAAACATTAATTGCATGTAAACATACGCAAGTAAGTATAACGGGTTAGCACTGATTGACTAACACGTTATTTTCTCGCGGATTAGCAAAGTAATATTTCTTGCTTTAATTTGTACTTTCTTTGTTCAAAATTATTACCTACTTTATGTTTAAGATAGTCTTAACTATAAAAACGGCTTTACAACATGCTGGCTGTAGAAACTGTTGAAACTACGTAGGTAGGTAGGTACTTTTCTTAGCGTCGTCTCTTTGCAAAATGTAAGGTTATTGTGTTAATAACAATACGTCCTTCAATCGGTCCCCAAACGCACCGAAAGTTGTTACAAATTAGCCTGACAACCATCTAAGAACAATGTCATAGGGCATTTAATTGTTTGCGTTGTAATTTGGGGCCATTTATGAATGGAACCGAGACGAATCGACGAACGCGTCGCTAGGCAACGCGTCCCTTAGTCGGGGACGACATATCTATTACCAAAAGGTTCTAAGTCCCCTACGGTTTGTACGCAATCACTCCTTATTCTTCTGAATGGTGGCTGATGCCTGACGCCCAGAGCTCAAACGTGAAACATGGATACAAAAAATGTAATTTGGTATTAATTAAGTATGTATCTTCTCAGGAAGTTCGGCCTGCGATAGTTTTGGAGTTTTTTCAACGTATGTAAATACCTATGTACACGTAACAAGGACAGTCGCCATCAGATATATTGAAGCGGCTAAGGTGCTCACAAATATCTGAACACTCCTCTATTGTCGGGGAGCTAGAGTGCGTGTTCAGATATTTTTGAGCAGCAGCGGCCGCTGGGATATATCTGATTGCGACTGTACATAAGTAGGTATGTATAGAAAATAGTATGATAGGACTAATAGGACGGTAGGTAGGTAATAAAAATAAATTATTTCACATTACCTCTCTAACACAAGTTGAAAATATACACTAAACCTACTTCCTAAAAAAATGTGAAATGAAACATATTGAATATTGATATCAGCGCCACCTATGGGCGAAGTTAATAATGTTCGTCATATATTCGCATAAGTAAAGCGCACTTGTACTCAAAGCGCCTCTAACCCTAACCCCCCCCCCCCCCCCCCCCTTGAACAGCTATGGCAACCTTACTCACCGACAGGAACACAACACCACACCTACCTACACCGCACCTATTTCGAGTGTAGTTTTGTACGTATAAAATGCGTGTACGGTACGTATGGTAACGGACCTAGTCTTGCTTAAACAGACTTTTATCGTGTTGTGGGGTAAGTACTAGACCACCACGTTCCTCGCGTCGACCCAGTATTTTGCCACGGCTCATAGGAGCCTACTGGGGTCCGCTTGGCACCTAATCCCGAGAATTGGCGTAGGCACTAGCTTTTACGAAAGCGACTGCCATCTGACCTTCCAACCCAGAGGATGAACTAGGCCTTATTGGGATTCCCCCCGATGGTTGCCCACCTTGTCGTGGTGGAGGGGCTTAGTAGCCGTGGCTTGGTCTCCCACGGTGAAGCGAAGAGGCAACCAGGGCCGGCCTGTTTGAGGTGCTTATTGGGATTAGTCCGGTTTCCTCACGATGTTTTTTCTTCACTGAAAAGTGACTGGTAAATACCTATCAAATTATATTTCGTACGTAAGTTCCGAAAAACTCATTGGTATGAGCGGGGGTTTGATCCCGCGACCTTCGGATTGCAAGTCGCACGCTCTTACCGCTAGGCTACCAGAGCTTCTAAGCATAGGCCATTATACCACGATTGTATAAAATACTATTATTTAATCATGACGAATATTCTAGTTTTAAGGAAGTAAATTGGCGGATTAAAAAGATATATCATAATAACTTTGCCTACCACTATACAATAGAACAACTGGTGCTGACGAGGTTTATACATAAATAATGATATGTTGCCCCCTATCGATAACCATTTAAAACCAAAAGGGCATAAATACTAGTGAGTGCCATTGTCGTCGTTTATGAACCAGTTAGTGACGAAGCCGAACCAGTATAAGAAAGATCTCTAATTTTTTATACCCTGATGGTGACAAATAAGACAAGATGCCAATCGTTCACGCTCCGTAGTGTAGCGTAATAAACTCTATCACTCTTCCGTATTAGTGCGACAGAGATAGTTGCGCTTCGTTCGCTACGGAGTTCAGACAACTAGGTACTCAATAGGTGCACGAAAGTGCACTATATCGTCTGTATGAGCAGGTTATGGGGACGTAATCCGAGAAAAGGGAGTCATAGCTATCCAATAACATTAAAAATGTCTAGGAACTACACGTAATCTGAGAGAGCATTCTGATGTCCTACCGCGAAAACTAAAAATCGAAATTTCTTTACTCATCGTATACTCAATTGACTCCGCGACGATCGTCAAGCCAAGCGATTGTAATGACACCGGAGTTATGCCCTTTGGGCCCTATTCCACAAGGCAGTACGGAGTGCTGTAGACGTCGCACAAATCAATGTAATGCCCTGAACCGAACCGATCTAAATGAGAGCTCCGTCTAGACGGCATTGATGCTGAGCCGGCCTTCTGGTTCCTAGATTTATTTAATTAATCCTATTAAAAAGGAGGTAGAAAAAGCACCTTGGCTATAAAAAATGAAGAAGCTACTAGCTAGAAATACATATTATATATAATATAAGAGACTAAATAGCCATAGTTAAGTTACACCATATTTAAGTAATATAAAAAAAAAAAATGATTTTTTTCTTTTCTAAATGTAGAAGCTGGTTGTTATATTACGATAAGAATATCTGCATAAACTGCTTTCTGACATATTTACGAGTTATACAATGTGTACGGCAAATAGAGGGGTTTTTAGTGGGTACACCATGGGTAGGGAGTCCCACATAACCACCGGGGCCCGTCCCAACGCCTCGGTGGTATGCGTAACGCATTTTCCCCTCTTTTAAAAAAAAAAAAAAAGGTTAGGTGTTGTTAAGAGTTCCGGCTGCGTTTTCATAAGTACCATGTAAGTCGATAAAATAACGTTTCTAGTAACAATACTATTAGTTTGTATCTAATAGTAATAGATCAACAACTTATTTGAAAGTATCTACAAACGTGCTTTGGTGTTCTATTGCTCCAAAACTTTTAATAATCTTGTTAGTAAGTAATATTGCATAGGTTGCTAATGTTATCTTGCCAAGTTAGGTAGAGACGAAGACGCAAGTTAATATAATAAAAGAAATATAATTTGTATGTCATTAAAAACCGACGTCAAAAAGTAGGGGAAACTTTCGTAAATCGTACTTGTTTCTAAATCGTACCCTATCAAGTTCTCCCTTTGTAAAACAATAGTGGCGACGCGAGTGCTAGAAAATGGAACTTTTATTCGCCATGTGACCCGAGCAACGACTCGACTCCACGCTTTCTTTAAAATTATTCTAAAAGTAAGTAATTTTGCTGTTCTCTTGTAATGTTTTTCGTTGATTCATGAGGTTTTCAATTTCGATCATGGTGATTTATGTAACTCGGGAGTTTCTTGATTAATTTTATACTTATTTACGTTTTAAATGACTATTTTGTTACCTAGCACAATTAAAATCGATAGTTATCTTGGGCCCAATTCATACTCGTCACTTTGTCCTATTTCGTACCAGTATTTTGTGCACACAGTGTGAAACCTGGATTCACGAACTTTAAGTTTGAGTTGACAAAAATATTCGTAATTTGTGATGATTGCAAAGAATTTAAAAAATGCAAAGGATTTGTTGTGTAATTTTCATTCTGATAATGAACTCCCCAATCCATAAATAACATATATTTTTACCCAAATTGTTAATTAAAAGCACCCTCAAGAAATACTACTGAAGTTTAAACTTACCTACCCATGTTTTCTTTTAATTGCACATGTATTTTACTTTCCTCGTATTAGAAATGAAAAGTCTACTTTTGTCTTTAACTCGGGTGAAAGGCACTATTTCAGTGTCGGAGTATTGGCTACCTCGACAGATATGGGTGCTTTTCTTCCCTTGGTTAACAATCTATAATTTGACGATCACGTTTTTTGAAATTGGTTAAAATTTGCCAGCTGTCTCGTGTCACCTTCACCTTACCTACTCCACTTCATCTTTAGTTCTAAGTCGACATGAAGTTATTCAAATTATGCGACGCGCTTCTGAAAAGCAAAGTAACTAAGTTAAAACATAAAACTTGAAAAATTGAGTTGAAAGTTGTTTCTGTTTGCTCGTCATTTGTACAGACAAATGTATTTGTGTAGGTACAGATCTACACACATATTACACATATATACAGTGTATAAATTAATCTACATACCATAAAATGTATCCGTGTAATCATTAATTAAGAAGTTTTTTTTAATTTCACTTAATTATGACCCCATAATTATTTTTTGTAAATTTTCCGAGTAGCAATGTATGTATCTACTACTACTATCACTATCAACTGCTAACATTACGAGACATAACCACAGAATAACTAATAGTACTACCGTAACATAACATGACATGACATTACGAGCTTTTTAGGGTTCCGTAGCCAAATGGCAAAAAACGGAACCCTTATAGATTCGTCATGTCCGTCTGTCTGTCCGTTTATGTCACAGCCACTTTTTTCCGAAACTATAAGGACTATACTGTTCAAACTTGGTAAGTAGATGTATTCTATGAACCGTATTAAGATTTTCACACAAAAATAGAAAAAAAAAAACAAAAAAATTTGGGGGTTCCCCATACTTAGAACTGAAACTCAAAAATTTTTTTTCATCAAACCCATACGTGTGGGGTATTTATGGATAGGTCTTCAAAATTGATATTGAGGTTTCAAATATATTTTTTTTCTAAACTGAATAGTTTGCGCGAGAGACACTTCCAAAGTGGTAAAATCTGTGTCGTCGTCCGTCCCCCCTGTAACCTCCAAAATAAGAGAATGATAAAACTAAAAAAAATATATATGATATACATTACCATGCAAACTTCCACGGAAAATTGGTTTGAACGAGATCTAGTAAGTAGTTTTATTAAAACATCATAAAATTAAAAAAAAAATCATCAAACCCATACGTGTGGGATATCTATGGATAGGTCTTAATGTTGTAAATGATATTGAGGTTTCTAATATAATTTTTTTCTAAACTTTATAGTTTGCGCGAGAGACACTTCCAAAGGGGGAAAATTGTGCCCTCCCCCCCCCCCTGTAACTTCTAAAATAACCTAATGATAACACTATAAAAAATATATGATATACATTACCATGCAAACTTCCACCGAAAATTGGTTTGAACGAAATCTAGTAAGTAGTTACCTACGTCATAAATGGTACGGAACCCTTCATGGGCGAGTCCGACTCGCACTTGGCCGCTTTTTATAGTAACTGTAAAGCATAGTTATTTATTAGGTACGTTTATGAAAAGAATATTGAATTATTTTTCAAAAGCAAAGCGTTTTTCATTAAAAAGACTCGTCAATTCGCTTACCTTATTTCTAATACTAAAAAAACGAAGAATAGTTAGCTACGTACATCTTTTTTACCCATTAAAGGTACTCGTAGGTACGTACTTATAGTACTACACTTATATATAAATAATAAAGCAAGTAACTTCTTTCTTCTTCTGTTTGTTTTATTAACATCAGTGGGTATGTGAATATTAAATTACGTTTATAAATAAATATACACACCGTGGGCCCATATAACCCGACAGATTTTATATGTGTATTCTTGACCGCATTTAGAGACATTAAAGTTTCAAAGGAAACTCGCAAAATTTATCTGGAAATAAAGAAACTTTACTTGCTTATTCTAATGTATTTTTCGTCAAGATAGAAAAACCAAACACACATTGAAATTGACCAAAAGTTATATAAAACTTTTTCCTCCTTATGACCTCAGCAATGCGTGGTTAAAATCTGTCAGGTATATGGGCAGGTCGGTAGGTTGAGAAATTTCACGACCTTGGTAACAATATTTTTAACCGACTTCAAGATTTCAAAAGAGGAGGTTATCAATTCGGTTGTAATAGTATGTTTTTGTTTAATGTTTGTTACTCCATAACTCCGTCATTTCTGAATCGATTTTGAAAATTATTTTTTTGTTTGAATTTATATATATACACATTGGTTCCGTTTTTGTCAAAGCTCAGTTCTGATGATGGGATGCATGAGGAATCGAGGGAACTCTTCAAATGTGAAAGGCATACATATAGTGATTTTTGTATTTTCTGTAACAAATCAAGCATTTACATTTAAAAAAGAGACATTTGATAAAGTGGAACTGCAGAATGGAACTCTTCAACGACGCATAGTACACTTTTGGCGATTTCTCCTCTTCGCTGTGTTTGTTTAGTAAATTAAAATTTCAAAACAATTTTTTGTCAATTTCGACTTCTGACGATGGGATCCACGAGGAATCGAGGGAACTCTTCAAATATGAAAGGCATACATATAATGATCTTTGTATTTTCTTTGAAAAATCAAGCTTTTACATTTTAAAAAGTGACATTTGATGAAGTGGAACTGCTGATGATGATCAGAATGGTACTCTTCAACGTCGCATAGTAAACGTTTGGCGATTTGTCCTTTTCGCTGTGTTTGTTAAGCAAATTAGATTTTCAAGACAAATTTTTGCCAAGTTCGGGTTCTGACGATGGGGTCCATGAGGACTCGAGGGAACTCCTCAAACATAAAAGGCATATATATAGTGATCTTAGTATTTTCATTAACAAATCAAGTATTTACATTTATAGAAGTGACATTTGATGAAGTGGAACTGCTGATGATGAACAGAACGGAACTCTTCAATTATGCATAGTTCACGTTTGGCAATTTGTTCTCTTTGCCGAGCAGTTAGGTTTTCAAGGCACATTTTTATATTTCTATCCTGTTTAGTTTTTTTTTATAATTATCTGGTGCTTTATTTCATGCATGGTGTGAAATAATTTATCTTAAATACAGTCGAATACCCTAATATAGGGCAAATGCAGTGGCAAAAAAAAAACAAGTTACTTCCTTTTCTACTCAATTAGGCGTAGGACGCTGTCTTTTTAATTTCATTGTATGAAACCTAAAATCAACAATAATTGTTCTTTCACCGGGAGACCGTTTTTTTTAAACCGTTTCATTGAAGTCTGTTTTTTTTTTAATTATGTTATATCAAGTAAAGTCGGAGTGTCTCCTAATAGC
Organism: Cydia pomonella; assembly: GCF_033807575.1. Classification (NCBI taxonomy): domain Eukaryota; kingdom Metazoa; phylum Arthropoda; class Insecta; order Lepidoptera; family Tortricidae; genus Cydia; species Cydia pomonella. The sequence continues at coordinate 11,943,496 of NC_084708.1, forward strand.
CGTTCAGAGTCAGCCCGTGTCCTTGTTATAAATTCCTAAACACTGTCTCTGCTCTGAGCACCTCCTTGTAGCGCCACCTGTCGCCTTTTGATTAAATTTCTGAATGAAACTTTGAGACTGCTTTAAATAATTTCGATAAGATTATTAAAATTACTCTCGGCACACTTTTTTCAGACGAGTCCCTAGTTATTATAATAAGTACCTACTTGATCTATTGATCCTTTTCACACTTTATTGTCTAGTCTCAAAATGATACTTAAACGTAAATTATTTATTATTAAAAATAATTAAATATAATACAATGTATAAATGTAACTTTCCGGTTGTCCTAATACCTACCAGATAATAATAAAAACAAAAAAAATACAACTTATCCGATAATTAATGAAACAAATGAATGTTCAACCTATTTACCAACCTTCTGGGTACTTACCATCCATATAAATTCACACAATCATTATTTATTATTATTATTGTATTTTTTCTGCCCTATTACATTAAACGTAAGAGTTTCATGTGATATTTAGATAGCGATTGAGCTCTGAAGACTGGTAAATAGAATTTAAGTATGGTTCATGATTTCATTTTCTTTACGCTGTTAGTATGTATGTTAACTGTAGTATGTATGTATACTTAATAATGAACCTCCAAGTCTATGATCCTTAAGTATTTTAAGTACACTACATTGTACTTTAAATCCATTTGTACATGTGACTGTTTGTGTTCTAAATAAATAAATAAAATGATGTCGGTATTACTAGTACAATTATTTCTGTATTTTTTTGTACATAATTCTTTCCGATCTATTAGAAACAAGCTAGGCTTGAACTCTCGATTTCTTTTTTATTTGACAAGATAATGTTTAAGGAATAATTGACATAACTCTAGTTGGTTTTATAAATGAAATAAAAAATAAAATAAAATAAAGATATCCCAGATTGATGTCGGATCTACATGGGCTTCACGTATGAAATATTCTCTGGCGATGCTCTGGCTTCCAATGGCGATGATTCTATGGAACTTAATTTCCATCGGCTTGTCTATTTCAACAAGTCTTATAAAAGTAATGTACCTAGGTAATTAAATTTGCTGCAGCTTAGACTAGCTTGATGCCATAGCAATAGTATTTATTTATTTTATTTATTTAAACTTTTTTGTACAGTTATAAGTACACAGTTAAAAAGGCGGACTTAATGCCAAACGGTATTCTACCAGTCAACCTTCCTCAGTCTCTGTGGTATCTGTGTAACAATTTAACAAATAATTAACTAATTATCATTAAATAACGTTATAAGTAGATACATATATACCTGTGGTACCCGTGACTTCAATCAAGCAATCTCATTGCGTTTGGGTTTGATAGAAATTTTAGAATCATCTCGATGTGCGGTAGATGATTGTTGGTCGGAACGTAATAGTCGGCGACAAAAGCTTGTATCATTTATATTGACAGAAAAGTTTTTAACTAACTTGAAAAGAAAAGGAGTGAGTACCTCTCAGCTTGTTTGAATATATTTTTTTCGATAACTTTGCTTTGCCATTTTGAGACTAATAGACCGATTTCTTTTTAATTTTGTTTTAAAATATATCCCATAACGCGGGCCTAGAGAAATCCTGGTCTGACAGAAACAGGTCAGTTAGGTTGTGTTGTCGGGTGTCAGACCGTCAACATCTCCAGCATCTCCTGAGGATGCCTCGTAGAGAGGCGAAACACGTGTCGAGTCTTGTACTTTTGGTGATGGGTTGTTATATTTATTTGCGTATTTATTTTTGCGGTGGGAGGGTGAAAACATTAATTGCATGTAAACATACGCAAGTAAGTATAACGGGTTAGCACTGATTGACTAACACGTTATTTTCTCGCGGATTAGCAAAGTAATATTTCTTGCTTTAATTTGTACTTTCTTTGTTCAAAATTATTACCTACTTTATGTTTAAGATAGTCTTAACTATAAAAACGGCTTTACAACATGCTGGCTGTAGAAACTGTTGAAACTACGTAGGTAGGTAGGTACTTTTCTTAGCGTCGTCTCTTTGCAAAATGTAAGGTTATTGTGTTAATAACAATACGTCCTTCAATCGGTCCCCAAACGCACCGAAAGTTGTTACAAATTAGCCTGACAACCATCTAAGAACAATGTCATAGGGCATTTAATTGTTTGCGTTGTAATTTGGGGCCATTTATGAATGGAACCGAGACGAATCGACGAACGCGTCGCTAGGCAACGCGTCCCTTAGTCGGGGACGACATATCTATTACCAAAAGGTTCTAAGTCCCCTACGGTTTGTACGCAATCACTCCTTATTCTTCTGAATGGTGGCTGATGCCTGACGCCCAGAGCTCAAACGTGAAACATGGATACAAAAAATGTAATTTGGTATTAATTAAGTATGTATCTTCTCAGGAAGTTCGGCCTGCGATAGTTTTGGAGTTTTTTCAACGTATGTAAATACCTATGTACACGTAACAAGGACAGTCGCCATCAGATATATTGAAGCGGCTAAGGTGCTCACAAATATCTGAACACTCCTCTATTGTCGGGGAGCTAGAGTGCGTGTTCAGATATTTTTGAGCAGCAGCGGCCGCTGGGATATATCTGATTGCGACTGTACATAAGTAGGTATGTATAGAAAATAGTATGATAGGACTAATAGGACGGTAGGTAGGTAATAAAAATAAATTATTTCACATTACCTCTCTAACACAAGTTGAAAATATACACTAAACCTACTTCCTAAAAAAATGTGAAATGAAACATATTGAATATTGATATCAGCGCCACCTATGGGCGAAGTTAATAATGTTCGTCATATATTCGCATAAGTAAAGCGCACTTGTACTCAAAGCGCCTCAAAGCAAACTGCCTAGATGGCGTTACAAGGTGTTTAAACGGATGGTTTGATGTCAAGTTTCTTTTTATTATGGGAGCGTAGACATTCACAATAAATTGCTTTTATATGATAAACAAATATTATGGATAAAACAGTAGCAATATGACCTAGTATAAATCATCAAAAATATTCCCTTGACGTACCTCTACTTGCCTTTACTACAGTAACGTTCTAATGTCGGCACTTGTCGCTAGATATCACTAGAAGTTACTTACTCTTACATGCTCATTTGAATTTATAATAAAATAACGTTATATGTGGTGCTGTTTTGTTAATATCTAATGTTAACAACATTATTAAGTGTCATATTAGCTACTATAAAATATAATTTATTTTAAAGAAATAGTAATGGTAGTGATCCTAAAATTTGCCCTCTTGGTCATATGACGAGGTGGCCGAGTGGTTAAGGCGTTGGACTGCTAATCCAATGTGCTCTGCACGCGTGGGTTCGAATCCCATCCTCGTCGATATTTTTTTGTATGTCCATGTCTTAAACAGTTTGATTATTATATATTTTGTTCAATGTTCAGTAGAAAGGTATAGACGTAGTAGACAGGCATATTACGTTTTTTATTGAATAGAATATTTTTTTTGAACAAAGCTCGAGAACGGCACAACAAGTTTATGTTCTAAATATGTAAGTATAATCGAATAATGTGCGACACCTTGTTGATGTTCTATTTTTATTTTACATTTCGATAGTTACATATAAGGAACAGATTGGCTGTGACATAGGTAAAAACCGGCCAAGAGCATGTCGGGCCACGCTCAGTGTAGGGTTCCGTAGTTACTCTTCCGTCACAATAAGCTAAATTGGAGCTTAAAGTATAGTAAATTGTTAACCAAGGGATGAAACGGTACCTTTCACCCGAGTTAAACAAATAGGCAAATTTGCATAATCAGTACCTAATTAAAGTAAGTCTTTTTACTATGAAGGGGAAACTTTTTGCGATAACTCAAAATCAGCTAAAATGATCATGTCCGCTATAGTTTTCATTTAATGTATTTCTTAAGCTCTACTTCCACGATTTTTTTCATATTTTTTGGAGTTATGGTTCAAAAGTTAGAGGGGGGGACACATTTATTTTCCTTTCGGAGCGATTATCTCCGAATATATTCACTTTATCAAAAAATGTTTGTTGAAGACCCCTATTAGTTTTGAAATACCTTTCCAACGATACCCCACATTGTAGGGTTGAAGCAAAAAAAAAAATTCACCCCCAATTTACGTGTAGGGGAGGTACCGTAAAAAAAATTAAATTTTTAGATTTTATTGTACGACTTTGTCGGCTTTATTGATTTATATATCCATGCCAAATTTCAGCTTTCTAGCACTAACGACCACGGAGCAAAGCCTCGGACAGACAGACAGACAGACAGACAGACGGACATGGCGAAACTATAAGGGTTCCTAGTTGACTATGGAACCCTAAAAATAAAGACGACGGACATGACGAAACTATGGGTCCTGTGGTTAGAAACTAGGAACCCTTAAAATGATGTACGGCTTTTCGTGTTTTATTCACAAATAGTCTTGAGAAATTTTAAGATTCTTACTGTGCAAATTACAAAGATGCACAGTAAGAATCTTAAAATATCATATCTAGTTTCAGTAGTTTTAGCACTGCGTTGACTGATGATTGCTATTCTTCAGTCAGGACTAATTAAGACGAAAGTGGAGGACCCGCGTGAAATTACCTTTTCATACAAACGTAGTCCTCATTTTCCTCTGTGGATATTAACATTACTGAAAATATTTGGACACAATTTGTTGTATATCAACCACGGCTGGCCCTACGTTGATTTTTTTCGAGCATTTAATTATTATATGAGTAAGGAGCATTTATGTGCATGAAATCTGTTTTTCGTTCCTACCTTTTACAATATTCACAAGTTTTAATATACCTACATCAAATTATGTACAAACATTTTCAATATCCAGAGAGAAAAATGGGGACTACGTTTTTATGGAAAAGCGACCGTCTCCTTTCCTCTTAACTTTATTATGTTTAGATACATTCTAAAATATTCCATAGAAAGAAATAGATGTAAAGAATTGTTTTCCCTGACGGATTAAGCTAAACTTCATACTCCCACAACAATGTGCGACAAATTTATCTAGACCTGATTTCCATTATCTTATCTTACACTTGATACCCTTTATTTTTACAGTCGACCTAGCATACGGCGTTGGTCGCACCTTGCGCTGATAAAGTCATTCTGCCATTGCTTTTGACGTTGGTCACATATTGTATTATTTATTTCTTAATTAATTTTTTTGCACATGGTGATGTGAAGTGATCTTGAAAAGTTATAGAACGTTATTTAATGTGAAGTGATAAGCTCGCTTTGGATTACTGCAACAACAGGTATCACCTATATATAATATATAGCTTACAGTAACAGCTTTAATATAAAACTGTGTTTGTTAAAATTACAATTGTATACATTATTTAGATAGAAGTGTTAACTATGTAGGTGTTAACGGTGAATAACAAAACTGACATGACTCATGACTTTGTTATTTTAGTTCGCAATATAAACGAATCAACATCAGACACTTTGTTTTAAAAATATTTATTCAATCAATGGATTCAAAAGCTAAATAGAACGCGTTTACTATAACGGTTCTGAAGCCTGTAGCCTACAAATTGTTATCATAACTGGAGCAAGCAAATATCATAACTTGGGCAATCGTTTGTAATCTCTATTCGAATATAGATACGCCGTTTTGTTTAGATATTATTTTGTACTTAAGTATACCAAAATTGTGTACTGCTCTACTTACTGATTTTGCATATAAAAATATCTAACAAACACACTCTGACCGACAAAACGGAGCCTCAACCAAAGGTAGAACGTAGATTTTGTTCTTCAAAATTATAGGCAGTTATTTATACCATATAATGATTCCCTAGAAGAAAATGAATAAAATGCATATAAGTAGCATGAAACAATCAAAGGAAGTGTCTGGAGACAGCCTAAAAATTTACAACACTAAGCTCAAAACTGTAAAATAAACTAAACTGTGTAGGTATAACCTTAATATCATCTATTATCTACCAAATTATGTCATTTCAATACCTGTACCTACAGGATCCATTAAATCGGTATGGGGTTTTATCGCTATAAAATGAATTATTGCTTCAACTACTTATTGCGGTGGTAAAAATATTTAAACCAACCTTACTCTAGCATAAAATAAACTCGAATGTCAAAATTACAAATATTTTGACACTAATGTTAAAACAATTCAAGTGTAAAAGTTACACGATGTAACATCCGCGACCGCTCCCCGTTACTGATAACATGTATAATCGCAGATGCCGAATAGAGTTCGTCATCGATTTTCTTTATCGAAAACCTCATGACTACATTTTCATTTCCGCGAATTCAGAACAAAAGACAAACATTGTACTCGTAAATGCATTTGCGGATATTAAAATCGATTCTGAACAAAACGATTCCACTTTGTTTTTGACAGCTTCAGGTATGCAACTGCTATAACAGTGTTACATTAATTACATGATCAACAACTTGCGAAATTAGTTATTATGTTCGAATTAACTTTCTGTGGGCATTCATAGCAATTCGTTAGTTCAGCGCGATTCATAAAATTGGTAAAATAGTAGGTATGTCAAGAACTTAGAATAAATTTAAAAGGGGAAAAATTATTGCCTTGCGTAGGACTTGAACTCACGGCCTCTACCATCTTTATCATCTAGCCAATTTTGCAATTTTGAGGTCTTGGTGGCTCAGATGGCAGAGCGCTGGAGTAGCGATCCAGAGTCCGTGAGTTCCAGACTCACCCAAAGCAGTAATTTTTCCACTTTTAAATTTATTCTAAGCTTAATAGCATCGTTCGTAGACGTTTCTGCTTGTTAAAAATTAATTTATGTCTAGAACTGTTCTAAAAACAAGTCGAAATTGCCTTCAATTCAGTTAACGAAGTATTAAGCAAGTCAATGTCAAACCTACTTTTGACAAGCTTTTATTTAACTTGCCCTGTTAGTATGTAAAGCTGGCCATACACACTAGGGTATGCCTGCGCAGTTTTGCCTGTACAGTTCAACTGCACAGGCGTAGCTGTATCGGAAACTGCACAGCCGAATGCCACACACGCTCCGTTTTACCTGTGCAGTTGGTAAAACTGCGCAGGCATACCCTAGTGTGTATGGCCAGCTAAGTTTATTAGTTAGTGTATTAAATAGTATAGTATGGGTTGTGGGTCAAATTTCGGAAGCTAAATTTGGAGCTGAAAATTTGCATACATATGTAAGTCGGGTGACAATGCAATATTATTATTATTATGGGGACAGAAATGGGGTCATACAAACTCTGTGATGAAACAACGCAACGTGTTTGGGGTTATGAGACTTGTTATTAACTAATACTCATGGAGACTCAGGCAACTGCCTGTGGAAAGAAAAGTACAGTCATCGATACATTTTTGCCAAAAGCTTATTTAGTCCTATCGATATTCACACAGATCAAGATGTGGTGGTTAGTCCTGGCGGTCGCCATCAGCAGCGCCCACGGGCAGCTCACGGCGCAGACCAGCGTGGCTCCAGAACTCAGGGAGTGCTACACCGACCCCGCCCTCAACCGAAACAACCTGCCCCCTGCCACCATCAGTGTGCTCGTTGATATCATACAGAAGATAGAAGACCACCCTAATGTTAACATGGACCTCAGGCAGATTGCGACTACATTACTACATACGTAAGTTTTTTTTGATTATTTTTATTAACTTCATCCATCACGCGATGCTTGAGAGAAGATACGTAACATAGAAAACGTCAAAAGTCAAACATCAAAAGTATAACTATTAACTACGCGTCAAAAATATGTATACAATTATACATTCCTTTTGCTACCTAAGCTTAAAAAAGATATAAGTACTTAGGTATTTATGGGTAAAAGCATCACTTAGAGTTTGGCAGATACTTTTGAGCGAGAACTATATATTTGTTATACACTTTACAAACACTCTTAGGAGGTCTGGGCGCGTAGCCAAGGTGCTAATGTTTAACACTCCGTAGCGAACGACACGCAACTTTCACTGTAGAACTAATATGAAGGGTGATAGAGAGATATACCTACGCTACGCCAGAGCGTTAACGATTGGCACGTTGGCTACGCAGTTAGGAGGCCTAGCCAAGATGAAAATCGTTAGCAGAAGACGAAACGAAACGCAAATTTCACTCTATCACTCTTCCATATTAATGCGATACGATAGTCGTGTTGGCTAGGCCCCCAGATATTTTTGGCGAGTTAATCAATTTTTTACTGTTATGTATGTTTCATTAAGTTAAAAATTGAGGTAATCAATTTTTTACTGTTAATGAATTTGTTACTGTTATAGGTATTGATGTTGACTGTACCTATTTATTTTAATCAGAAAATCACGGCTTTGACAAAAGTGATATCAATCTACCTACTTAAAAAATAACTCAACACTTTTATTAATTTACAGGTACAGACAAGACGGTACAGAATATCATCAGCCGGACTCAAATTTACTGAATTCCGCCAACATTTTGCCGTGGGCGGCTACTTTCCATTCCTTTTATCGTCATAAGTTACTTTTAACGAGATTGATTCCTAACAATCTCCAAGTATTTGAAAATACTACCCTGTCGTCATCACTAAAGGTAATTATGAGCTTAATTAAAATTACCTAAACACACACAACTAAAAATGCTTTCGAATCTTTAGCAGGAATATCGGGTATTCTGGCCAGTTACAGGCTTACTAGAGAGTGGACCAGCTAAACTCTAATAAACTCTAAGAGGCCGTTATCGATTTTAGTCGCAAAAATATCAAATTGATAGATTTAGTCGATAAAATTGTACACCTTTTGTTAACAATATATTAGAAATAACAAGTACTGGTTTCTATTAGCACTTCTTGTTATCTTTCATTAAAAAAAAAACAGAGTCACTTAATTAGTAAAGCTCTTATTTGTAAATTTCGTAAAATTTGGGCTGCTAAAAATTGTAATTTTGTATTACACATATCCCGTACTTCAACTTTAATAAACTACATTTTTGTTATTATAAATTTGAAGTAGTGTAAATGAAAGTTAGACTATATCAATTTTCTCCAGAAATTACTTCAAAACAAGTGACAATTTCTCTGAAAATCGACTTAATTTCAACGTAATTTTTGATACTTCAACAATCTAAAACATTTGCTGAAACTGTTCTTATACATTATTTTGTATAATTTACCACTATAATTGTTTGATGATTTTTTTATAAAACTGTCCCTTCTCGTCACATATTACTGGGGACGCGCGCTTGCGGCCTCATTATTAAAAGGCAAAATGAGAAGACGTGTAATCGTTACAGGGCTCTTAACGAACTTAATTAATAAAACCTACTCCAGATTACACAATAACAGTGGCCGAAATCGGTCAGGAGAATCATCATCATCAACTTAATTTATTGCAATTTATGGCTCGATTCCTATCATAGCGTTTCCCTAAAATTCGAGATTCATATTTAACTTGTGTTGATGCCCATACTATATAGACTCCTTAATCTTTTTACAACATGACCACCATCCTACTCCTTGGTTATCTACTATTAACTAATTTATTTTCAGTGCGCCATTCATGCCATGCTCTCGACAACTGTGGATGCAAGACTTCATGGAAACGGGAATTGCAATGAATTCTCACAGTACCGTGCTCTGAGGACAGCACGACAGGTTTCCGAAGACATCGACGCAGACGTCGAAATTATAGACCCTGCCTTACTGTATGTGTAAATATTAACTATTAATGAGTAATTTAAATTCTGCTGTTCCACAATCTAATTATGATTTATTTTGTTTTCATAGAAATACTAAGAATAAGATTGGCCAAATGAGACATTACAATCCAAAGAACGATGTTGAGTATAACGATTTTAGCGGCACCAAATCCGAACGTCAACTACTCGGAGAAAGCTTGTGCCCCATACTGAATGGTGTAGTTAAGACTACCTGGGGAGAAGTTTCTGCTGGAAACCTGGTAGCAGGAATTGCCGCTGGTTCGGAGGCCCAACGTGTTCCGACCCAAGAGTTATCAAAGGGTTCAGTCCTTAACTACCCGAATGCCCAACAGACTGTTTCATCGATATACGCGGCAACATTATCAGGTATGTTACCTCTAAATGAGCACATCCAAGTCTACCGCTAGTACAGACATATTGTGTTAATATTATGCTTGAAAAACATGAATTTTTGGTTATTTTCAACCATTCTTGTTTCGACCATGGATTAACAAGCGTTAAATGTATGTTGACAGGCGACTTAGCTGAAGCAGTTTTGATCCAAGGAACCGAGAGAGGAAGTGCCTCAATTTCCGTTGGAGCAACTGGTTACTGGAACAGTACGCAGGCGCCCAAATACTACATGCTGCGCTCTCGTCTAAACATCGAAATGACGGACCCCGAAATCCGTGGCGACATAGACGGTTTTATTTTGGGCCTTAATTTAAATACGCACCTCGGAACATTCAGCTCTTTGAAACTGTCACAATTAATCGACATGTACTACTCAAGTGTAAGAATGTGTATCAAGTTTCTACTTAGTATTAGTTAGTCCTTGTATAACTTGTGGTAACTTTATCCAATCTTTAAGTTGGGGTAAGAGGAACATAGTTTTGCAGGGGTTAAGAAAACGATAACGCTATCTTTTTATAACGCCTACCGATTCCACTTATCAAACCTGACCTTATGCTTCTTTTCATCTAAAAAACGAGGGCTGAGCGGTCAAACCCGATAAGTCTAGATATTTTTGAAGAACTCCACACAAAATTCTTATCTGTTTACAGAACGGAGTCTTCAATCATGACTTTAGGGCATGCAACCGTCGATCACTAATGCAGCAGTACATCACAGCAGAAAACTTAGTACCGGAAACATACACGTTCGCAGCGGCTTTAGATACACAAATGCCTTTGAGAGGAACTATTACTGGTGGATTCGACGATTTGGTCAACAGCGCCGTTACTAACTTCCAGAGTTATGCCTGTAAGTCTCCAAAGTTAATAATTACATTTCATATAAATTAACGTATAATTCGATTGCTTATATGTACTGCTCGTTTAGTCATATTTTCATATATTTAATTTCTGCTGTTTAATAAACTTTACTCTTAAACCAGAGGTTCTCAAAGTACAATAACCCCCAGAGGTTCGCCAGCGATCGTAAAGGGGTCCGCGACAAGTACCAATAACTAGACTTTCTTAACTACAAATTATTATGGTGCTTTTTTTGTCATGTGGTTCGCAGATATCTGAATAATTCATTATTAGGAGTACGCGTCGCAAAAAGCTTGAGAAAACCTTTTGGTCCCTTTATAGTCACATTGATTCCAGTCTACTTTGACACCCGTAGTAGTTATTTTTTAAGTGGGATAAAGAGAGTACTAATGCTTTTATAATTTTACAGCTTCTACCATGAATGATCTTAACTGTGCTAGCACCGATACCGTTGCATCAAGCCATAATTATCGTCTAAAGACAAACCTTTACCTGGTACTCGATGCCGCTTGGCAGTATGAGGTCATCTACCCGGCAGTGTCTTATCTCTTGGACTCTATAGAAGTCGGCAAATTTGGCTCCAGTGTGACACTACTGAATGCCTTTGACGGCCAAGTTGTGATCAACACGACTTGGTCTTTGGCAGACTTCCATTCTGAGTACACTCTTGCCAAACACCAATCAAGTATGTATTAACTAATTACATTGCATTTTGTAACATAGGTAATTGTCAGAGCCAATTGTAACTATACCATATTTCACAGTGTTCACAGGGGTAAACTTGCAGAATACATTCACAAATATCCGTACATATATGCAAGACAAAATGGAAAATGAAACTCTGCACAATTACGTTGGCGGCAACTCGTCGGTGCTTCTGTTCTTGTTAAACAGCGGGAACCTGCAGAATAATGACTTAATTTGGGAGCAAGCACGTATTTTGAACGAAACTGTGCCTGGTAAGACTTTTAGAAAAGCCAAAATGTTAACTAGTAAATATACCTAATAGTATAAAGTGTAATACTGTGGCCCTAATAAAAATGGGTACAAATCTCGCACCTCAGTTGTAAAAGAACACAAGTATTATATGGAACTACCACCCTTTTTTACCGGTGCTACCTGAGACTTGTATCCCTTTTCACAAGATCCACAGCTATAGTATCTAATATCGCTTTTATGTTGTTTTCGTCCGGCTACATTTTATTCTGTTACACTTGTCCCTATAAGAAGATAGTCTAGACTATAATTTAATAATAAATGAAGGAATCCTTATGATTTTTATGTTGACGTTATTTTAATTTTCAGACTTGAGGATTCTATTTGCAACTTCGACAAATCAAATCGATAATCTGTGGAACTTGGTCCGCGATATGCATGAAGATATCCATACAATTTCCTTAACAACCACCGTTAATCACATAGAAGCTTTTGCTCCCACGCTAAATCGTATTCGACAAGGTAAATGTGTTTGCTTATCCTATACTATCGTTTATTTGTATAGAATTATAGATAGTGTGGTACTACTTGCATTGAAGATTGTTTTGAAATGTATCATTTAAAAGTTATAACTATTTTTTATATTTAAACACGGGTCCTTCAATAGTTCAATTCCCATGGAAGCCGTATTAGACATAATTGATATACAATATTAATGTTGTTTTAGCATACATTAAGTAGAAACTAGTGATTTTCGTTACACATAATGTTTCAGTCGGAAGAAGAATAATCAATCCCCTCTGCGGAGCAAGATTCCCCAACGGCGTCAACTCCGGAAGCAGAAACTTCGACGATTATGTGGAGCCTGGCTACATCAACTACTACTCCATCCATCCCAACTATTTCTACACCGATGACGAGAACAGGAGGATCCGCATTGCCCGAACAGGGGCCGGCGTGGGCAGCCTTGTTATTTGCCACTCACGGACTGTTACTCAACCAAGGCAAGTGACTCTAATCTTTTCTATTAAATTTCGGCAGAGGCATTTGATTTTTTTAAATGTGTGCTTATTGTTTGTTTATACAACTTTGCTTGATAATCTTGATATAATTATATTAGCCAGGGAAAGTAAATGTAACTACACTGGCAACATAAAATGTACAAAATAACACAGCCGACCGTTGTATCATTTTCCATTCTAGTGCATTTGACTATGTTGTCTATATTAAATATTCGCTTTATAAACCTTCGGTGTTTTGTAATTTTTAATATGAACAATGCCTATTATAAAACATACATGGTATATATGATTAATCCATAATGTCCATGCGTATTATTTCAGACAAAATGGCACAGCGTTGGGTCTAGATGAGAACGCAATCACGTGCCAAACCATCGCCAACACCGGCAACGTGGAGATCAGCATGCGCAACCTTTGCGACGGCTACTTCACCATCAACTCCTGCCCGCTCCTCTACGTCTCCGTGCAGTCCACCACCACCAGCGTTTCTACCTTCAGTGCCACTTGCACAGGTAACTTGGCGGAATTCCATTTAGTGCATTCAAATGTTTCAATACAGTATACAGTTGTACCTAAAACGTGTATTTTACGAAGTTTATGAAATATTCTATTCGTTACATTTATAACCTTTCGAAGACCTTTCGTGTTGGTATTTTCTAACGATTATTTATGAATGTATGTATTTCCTTACGAAATGAAAATTCTGGTTCAACTAATTGAACTAACTAACCCTCAATCCTGAAACTCAATCCCTGGTGAAAATTTAAATAAAATACTAATAGCTATTAATAAATGTTTTTCGTTTCACAGAAGCTGCGTGTAGATTCCCGTACAACGTGAGGTATTCCGTGCAGATCGAAAGCTTCGGCTGCTACAGCAGCTCGAACAGCATCGCCGCAAGCCTCGTAATGGTCATCTCTGCCCTCATCATCAATTTATTCCGATTGTCTTAGATTGAACAAACATTTGTATGCGTATTAGCTTTATTTAATGCATTTTGGCTACCATGTTGTTTAGATACTAGATTAAGTGATTTTAAGTTTATATTAGTCATCTTAGTTACCAAGCTGCCATATTTGTTTGCTTTGCAACAAGGATTCGCAATTTTCGAACTAGTCGTTTGACTACTAACTCCCATCCCACCTAAGAGTTGTATTTGTAATAATATTTATAATGTAGATTGAGACGTCTGAACTGTAATAAATAATATAATAAGTTGTTTGTTAGAAAAAAATATTAATAAGGATCATTTACTTCAACAGGGTAGCAAATCGTGTGAATAAAATAAAATAATAGCTGATGTAAAATGTTACTTATGCCATATAAACCTATGTTTTTATACAAAAAATAAATATTTTTTAGGAAATTTACAGTTTTTTGTCCCTTGTGGAATTCAAATCGCTTCAATAATTCTGAAAGTTCCTAAATAATCTGTTGATTAACCCATATTGCCCGTATATTTTAATTTATTATAATATAGGTGGCAAACGAGCAGACGAATCGCCTAATAGCAAGTGTCAGATTTTGTGATTTTGGTATTAAGAAAAGATGATAGGGGAGATATGTTCTAAGAGTGGATTTAGTGATACACTATGGAAAATATTTTAAGGGGTTCGCTTGTTTTTTTTTTGATAAGATTTAGGAGCGAAACTTAATTTCCGTACAATTTCTTAAAAACTCCTAACTTTTATAATAATAATAAAATCGGGAAAAAGCAAAAGAATAGGTTGCCTAAAAATATTTTCTATAGCTACTACGTTTCTTTGGAGAAGCAGTCGTTTACCAGCGTCATAAACGCACTTGCAACCCATCTGGTTCTGTAATTTTTTATTTTTAAAAATATACATTTCACATATTGTGACGTATATCACTATATGAAAAGGACATACGAAAAACAATTTTTGGACGCATATGGTCAAGCTTAATACCCTCATAAGAGGTAAATTAAGTGAGTACATAAACACGGTTGTGACTTGGTTGTGACGATGTCCCTCAGTCAGTACTGTCAGTAGGCATTTTGGCGGCCAACTCCACTATTTTGATTTATACCGGGTGTTTTCTGTAAGACGAGCATATAATTAAACCATATATTGTACTCCTAAAACGATATAACTTTTGAGTAACAACTTTTAAAAATTATGAAATCTTTAGACTTTAAATTTTTCATACAAATTTAATATTATTTTCAATGTACGCTGACATCAGTGTGTTTGACGTTGCTTGTCACGCTTTAAACATAACAAAATTCGCAATACATTGCGTCTTAGAATTACGTTCAGGAGTACAGCCTGCAGTTTCATTTATTGCTCCTGTTACGGGAAAAACCCGGTATAATAATTTGAACATAGCCTAAGTTACTCCCATGACTACGACAAACCTACATTAAAATCCACCAGTGACACGGCTGTAGAGCGTGGCAAAGAATTGGATGGGTACACATCATTGTCATAAATGGTACGGAATCCTCCATGGGCGAGTCTGACTCGCACATGGCCGCTTTTTTTTTCTATCGAGCGAAAGTCCAGAAATCAGATTTCGAATCGATGAAATTACTAGAAAACGGCCTCATTGAATTGGTAATTGAATTTTAGATAACCGTATTGTGATCTAAAAAAGCGATACGATTTTTCAAAACTCTGCTAGCTAAACCTACTCGTACTCGTACTGCACCTTGACCTTATTATCTGTGCAAGTAAGGACCTTATGTTAGCTTCTATGTGCCTGAAGTAAGCAAATTTCTACGAGTGCATCAATTCTTCGTTATAACACGTTAAGTAGGGCACACGCTTTACGTGAATTGATTACAATGTAACGTGTATTTTGAATACTATGTTTGGTGGACCTAATAGGGAGTTAAAGCGGCTATCTGTTTTATCAACCTACTCACCTATGTAGATAAGATTGTTTCACTCGAAACCAAACAGTGATAGCAGTGTCCCTTAGTCATACATAGACAATAGCTTCCTACGAAATGAAATAATTACTTCGTTACATAATTTTAGTGTTTTAGTATATAAATTAGACGAAATGAATAAAACTGTGTTAATAACAATACTTCTGTTTGGTTGTGTGGTAAAATCACTCGCTCAGACTGCAGGCAAAACGCTGTCGCCCTTTTTGAGGGATTGTTTTAGTGAACCTAATTTATTGGATAGAAATAACTTACCACCAATGACATTAACAGTGTTGCTAGACATAATAAGGAAAATTGAAGACCATCCTAATGCCGTTGGAGATATACGGCAAATCTCCACTGCCATTGTGCATATGTTAGTGTTTCTCCTTAAAACTATGTACTTACCTTAAAAGATTGTGTTTTGTCTAAACAAGTGATACATTACGAGTATGAGCAATCAAATTGAGCTAACAATACTTAACTCAGTTTCACTTCAGTCACTTTCTGTTTATGAGATTGAAATTATTAAAAGTATTTTGAGAATAATGAAAATATGGTTCACAGTATTTTTATTTAATAATATATTTATTAAGTTTTTCAGGTTTCGACAAGATGGAATAGTATATGATCCAACAGCGATAGTGCAACAGTTCGTAGTACCATACAGTGCTACTGGATTTCCAATATATAAAAACATGCTGTTGTTAAATAAACTTTTGCCAGGGAACCAATTTAATTTGCCTACAGACAGTCTAACGCCTGAA
The DNA here is from genome assembly GCF_033807575.1 of Cydia pomonella. Classification (NCBI taxonomy): domain Eukaryota; kingdom Metazoa; phylum Arthropoda; class Insecta; order Lepidoptera; family Tortricidae; genus Cydia; species Cydia pomonella. The sequence continues at coordinate 11,960,038 of NC_084708.1, forward strand.
GAAAAGGTAACATCAATATTTGTTTGACAATGCAAAGATGCAAAATGCAGAAATAAACGTTGGTCGCAGTTTCTGGCAGAGAACAATCAAGGCTAGGCCAATTAATTTAAACCAAAAATTCTTAAATTTTTACTTAATAATAAGTTTTACCGCAGCATTTTAGTTGCTCGTCTATTATTTATTGTTTATACAACTTTTTTCACACAACATGCCTACACTGCGATTACTATCATTTTACTGTTCTTAACTACTTATATCTCTTTTATCATTAATTAAAGATTAGGTTGCTCCTTAGATATACCGATAGCATATGCATTTTGACTTATAAAAGTGTCTTATACAATGTTTATTGTATTTTCAGTGTGCACTTCATTTCATGGTGTCATCCAGCATATTACTGAACGCGAGAGGCGACGAAGAATGGACGTGCAACAGCATATCGCTGCCCAGCAACCGCAGCGGGCGCCCGGCGGCCTACCGGGAAGCTGACGATATCGAGATCATTGATGTGAAGTGAGTGAGTTAATTATATCGGACTACTGAACTCAAAACACCAGTGATACATCGATTTTGCAACGCAAATTTGAGGATAGTTACAGAACATCCATGTGCTTTAATATTTAATAGATCGTACCAAAATCCAATAGATACTTTTAGTCCTTAGGATTTCATTTCACAGTAATGGCTCTATTAAATTCATGTCGAATCTTTACAAATAATTTATTCTTTTCATCTTGACAATGTATGTATGCATGCAGTTACCAAATACTTGTACTAAACTATTTTCTGGATAACATTTTGAATAGGCAACATATATTAACGGTAACACAATGTAACTGCTTATCAATACATTTAAAAACCTTTTCAGTGGCATCAAGGATCACTTCGGCCGTCAAATTTTAGGAACAACCAATTGCCCAATAGAGACTGGCGTAGTATCTACCCCGTGGGGTGATGTATCCATGGGCCCGGTGATAGCAGGTATTTCTGCAGGGTTGGAGGAACAGAACGTGCTGGTGTCTGACCTGGTCACCCTGAAGTCGGGGTTCACTGACAGCTCGATTGTCGTTAACAATAGATATGCGGCTACAGTCGCAGGTAAGTTTTGAAGTAATTGAGTACTTATTTATAAGAAGAGAAATTAACTATCACAAAATACAATGATGAAATACCTATGGGATCATAAAATAATTACTATTTAATCTAGGTACTAGACAAAAATCTAAAAAAAAGCGGCCAAGTGTGAGTCGGACTCGCCCATGAAGGGTTCCGTACCATTTATGACGTATTAAAAAAACTACTTACTAGATCTCATTCAAACCAATTTTCGGTGGAAGTTTGCATGGTAATGTATATCTTATATTTTTTTTAGTTTTATCATTCTGTTAATTTAGAAGTTACAGGGGGGGGGGGGCACATTTTATCACTTTGGAAGTGTCGCTCGCGCAAACTGTTCAGTTTAGAAAAAAATGATATTAGACACCTCAATATCATTTTTGAAGACCTATCCATAGATACCCCACACGTATGGGTTTGATGAAAAAAAATTTTTTTTAATTCTATGACGTATTAAAAAAAACTACACTAGATCTCGTTCAAACCAATTTTCGGTGGAAGTTTGCATGGTAATGTACATCATATTTTTTTTTAGTTTTATCATTCTCTTATTTTAGAAGTTACAGAGGGGGGGGGGGGGAGGGGAAACATTTTACCACTTTTGAAGTGTCTCTCGTGCAAACTATTCAGTTTAGAAAAAAATGATATTATTAGAAACCTCAATATCATCCTATTAATCCATATCAGACCTATCCATTGAAGACCTACCCATACCCCACACGTATGGGTTTGTACCAAGTTTGAACAGTATAGTTGTTATAATTTCGGAAAAAAGTGGCTGTCACATAATCGGACAGAACGACGGACATGACGAATCTATAAGGGTTCCGTTTTTTGCCATTTGGATACGGAACCCTAAAAAGTGCTGGTGAATACAATAATGAAGGCGGATACGGATAGTTATTTCCTAACTTTCTTATGGCATTAATTGTTCAAGAGTTACCTAAATTATTTTGGGCAATTAAAATTTAAATAAAAATATTTTTAAATCATTTTCTAAAGGAGACATTGCTGAGACTGCAATCAGACAAGGAATGACGCGGAATTCTATAACAGTGGGAGGTACTGGTGGCTGGAACAGTTCCTACGCCAACCAGCACTATTTCCATACCCGCACAACAGATCTGGAACTTACTGACGCTGAGATCCGAGGTGGTTTGGATGGACTCATCCTCAGCGAACTGGGACTGTCTAATGTGAACGTGTTTCCGGAGTTGAGGCTGTCTCAGTTAATAGACATGTATTATACATCGGTAAAATATAAATTTACTATGCTACTTCTCCTTACATACTCTAGTCATTAATACCTACCTAATATATCTATAGATACTTACTTTACAGCTACACCAATTGAACTATCTTCTTTCTTCGCTAGTTATCACCATATTATCAAGGTTTTGTGAATTTTGAAAATTATCGTATTCTAATACTTACCTACATAAGTAATCTGTATAATTTGTATATTTTAGAATGGAATTATGCACGAGCCTCGGTTCCGGGCATGTAATCGCATAGTGCTCATACCAGACATCGCTCCTTCTACGACCCTGATTGAGCGGAGCCTAGGTCCAGCAATTGCCTTATACCACGCTTCCTCACTCTCAGGGACCACCAACATAAGGGGCATAGAGCAGTTCGTTAACAATACTGTGACTGCTTTCCATTCGTACATACGTAAGCATGCTCACGCTCACTTTTTTAAAGCCTGATTCTAATTTAAAAGCATATTTTACAACCTATTTACGTATTTTGCAGCTCTCAACATGAACAGTGATCCTCTCTGCCCCGTATCTGTCAGCCAAATGATAAGACCAAAAGTGAATTTAATTTTGATAACTTCAGAAATAAACCGCAATTTGATATCTTATATAGTTGACAACATTGAAGTCAGCAAATACGGATCTAGTATTACTCTTCTTCAACCAGAAACTGGTGAAGTGATTATTAATAAAACCTTTTCGGCAGCAAAATTCTACACTGATTTCGCTCTAAGATACAGAGCACAGGTAGGTAAGTGAAATGCCTGGTTTACTTTGGAATTTGTTTTGTACATACTTCAATCTGAAAGAATATAATATTTGTTTCTGTTCATGAGAGCATCTACAATTTAATCGAGATTATATGCTATTTCCAGGTACCCTCGATGTAGTAAAGTCGTTAAATTCGATACAAGAATTGATGACAACTCAAGCAGCGTCAGAAATGTCTCTGCAATACTCTGGAGGAAATGCTACAGTAGCTCTCTTTCTCTCCGATACCATACCGCTCACGGGTAACGATTGGAATCAAGCTATGAACCAAATTATTTGGCTACGGCGCTTTGCCCCAGGTAATAATAATCTGAAAATCCCAATTTGTTCATATAAACATATAAAACCCATGAGATATTGACAACGCATAGTTACTACCTATGGTGCTTGTTAGGTTTTGTGTTTGAGATGGCCGAGTTAAAAGTACCCAATAAGTATTAAAATTTTAAATCAAAAGTTATATACGTATTACTTAGGTAAATGTGGTGTGCGTGTTGATTATAATTGTACTATATCATGTGGCGACCGGATATTAGTAATCAAGTACTCGTACTTTGTACGACTACAACGTCCCTAATGTGTTTATAAATAGTAAATTCACAATTATTAGCTCATATTTTTAGTTTGTTACTTGCAGACTTGCGTTTGGTCTTCGCATCATCATCGTCAGGAAGTGAGACCGTTGCTCCATTACTTCGTTCAAGAAGTGATTTTATACCAGTGACGTTGCCTTCGGCCAGAGAATCACCAGAAATTTTATCTAGTTTACTTGAAAACATTAGAAAGAGTATGTATTTTTTTTTTTGAGGATCTTTGAATACTACTTTATATTTATCTTTAATTATCACAATATTTAGTCTGTTTTGTTGTTGTTTTGTTAGTTATTGACCGAATTAGATATTTTTTTATTTAAAATCTTGAAGACCTATGACATTATTATCGCATATGCTCTCAGCATGCGTATTACGGATGGCTTTATCCACTTGACAAAAAAGTGTAACTTTAACACTACGCGGTTGAAAGAGACCACTGTTATTGGGCTCTCACTTAGATAAATACGACCTGCAATCCGTATAGATACTCGTAGCATTATAAATTAAAATCAGTTGTTGGTTAAATAAGCAGCAGAGTATCTCTAACAATTATTTTAAAAACATAGGTCAAAGAAGAATTGTAAACCCTCTATGCAGTACTGATTGGAATGACCGTAACTCTGGAACGATCGGATTTGAAGACTACGTGGACGCCAATGGCATTAATTTGTACAGAATACTACCCAATTACTTCTTTGTAAACAACCCTTTAAGATTGTTGAGAATTCAAACTCAAGATTCATCTACCCTATCGGTATGCTACTCTAGGACGGACTCTTTTCCAAGGTACGTGTGTAGAAGACACTTACAGATACTATAACTTATACCTCACGATGTGTCATTTCCGGAATTATTTTTTCTATACATATTTCTTCGATGGGAAGAACATTCAAAGGAACGGCACATTAGTAGGTTTCAAAAGTTCCCAAATCATTTTTTGACAATTTCAATCTTTCATCAGTCTAAAAAATTATAATGAACAGTCACTTTGTGGATTTTGTAAAAGTAAATGTATTCAATTACACGAAATAATAGGTTTTCTTTGTCAGTACCCGTGGAGCTCATAAGTTACGTCTTCCCTTGACTACGAAGGCCGATTTTTTACCATCTTTACTGTCCACTTACCGACTATAAAAGTAACTATACCATACATAACGATTGTATTTTTTTTATCTATAGGCGTAACCATACCACTGGTTCCGTGCCGGGGGATGTGATATGTCAATCGGCGACTGGTGCCAGCGCAGTGGAAATAAGCCTGGCAGAAGCATGCCACCAAGCGACCTCAGTGGAAAGTTGTCCACCGTTCTATTTGACAGTTGCGTCTGCAACAGTGCCTCTGACACCGCAGTGTAAAGGTAAATGATGTTCTGTCCATCAGTACATTCTGTACCACATGAACTCCGGTTCAGAGCCTGAGATACGTGCCAGTCTGTCACCTTCGCTAGCGTAGCCTAATAAAGCATGATGCTGAGCGTCGTGACAGCTGCCAAGCGTTATATTTAAAAGTTGCGTCTGCGGGAGTTAGTACCTCGCGGCATGTACTACCTATAGGTACTTAATAGTGCTTATCTTCTTATGATGTCTCCTTTTGTCCCTCTTATATATATTTTTTCCGGTCTTGCATTATTTTTTGACCGCTAAGTTTAGCCTGTGCGTTTCTTCTGCTAATATAATTTCGTAAAAAGAATATTTTCATTTGTTTTAGGTTCAGGATGTCGCTACCCAAATGATATCAAGTATTTGGTTGCTGCCCATGAACTTGGATGCTACAGTAATGCAAATAAAATTAATTTAGGTATATTTGTATTAATCTATGTGCTGGTACATACATCAATATAAAAAATAAACTAAAATTTTGACTATTTATGGGCACGGGGGGTCCCTGCTTGAAAGGTCTACCAGGAACGATGCTCGAAACCCAAAACTCAAATTGGTACCTAAAAATTATTTCAACTCTAGAGCATTCAAGTGTGACGACTAACTTTCTAAAATTAAACCGTTTTTAACCACTTCTGAACTGAAATGGTATATGTGTTTTGGGCGAGAGTGAGGCTGTTTGTATGGTGTTATAATTTTGACAGGAGCTTTTAATTTTTATTATTTTTATACTGTAATTTGACACAGCAATTACGAGTATATGCTTTTTGCTGAATTTACCTGGTCTAGAATAACTAGGCAGGGTAAAATAAAAACACATACCTATTTCAAGAATGGGTTTTAATTTATGTTTAACAAAAAATCAGATCTTACCAGATCTATCACCAATTTTAACTTATAACAGTTTTATTTTTATACACATAATTACAAATAGGTATGAAAAAAAAAATATTCATGATGATATTATTAACTTAATACACTAGCTAACACTGTCCAAACGACGGCATATATAAACCTAAATCAAATTCTAAGAAGTGACATCAAATAAACTATATACTTAGTACCTATTTAATTATGAAGATTGTAGATATATAATATTATGAACTTGACATTAGCAAACAATCACATATCAACGCTCAGCATTTGAGACTACTTATACTAATTACGATCAATCATACATTGAGAGGCTCAATCAATCACTACAATATACCACAGTTTGCACTCTGTGTTGAACAATAAGGCACAATATACGCGTAATAACTGTTTTGATAAGAGAAAACTTTTTGTTTTGTACTCGACATCAAGAAATAGTGGCCAAAATAGGCAATTGGCAAGAAGGCCAAATTTGAAGTAAGTACTGTTAAAGCTAAAAAATTAATAAAATCAGGCGAAATAATTCGGGTAGTTTTGTAAATTAGTACAGATATGGTATTCATGAATATATTAAAAGTTCTCGGGGCGGGGGTTGTGCTGACGGTGTAGTCGAAGCTGTCGAAGGTACCTTTTTCTGATTTTTGCTCATATTACTTCTGATACAAGTTTTTACATAAAATTTCCTACAAAATTAGTCATAATTATTTTTACTCTACGATCAATCCTTTAAGAGATACAGGTTTTTCAAGTTAACAAAGAGATAAAAAATAGACGATTTAAGAATTTGCGTAATAGTTCATCATAACTATTTTTTTTTTTTTTCAGAATAAGCAAGCTTAAACCTGCTCGTACCTACACTGTACCAATTTACAAAACTACACGAATTATTTCCCCTGATTGCCCATATTCGGCTTAATTTGACGTGGCTAATATCGAAACAGAGGAACATCTTAACAGCCCGTTAAGATTAAGATTAGGTATACCCGGATGACGACTGCAGGGCTATAACCGCGAAAATGGAAGTTCGTCAATTGCGGACATTTTTCTCTGTCACTCCAATTACGTGTTAATGAGAGTAAAAGAGAAAGATCCCCGCAATTTGCGAATTTCGGTTTCCGCGGTAGGGCCCCAGTAGTATAACTGTAATAACGTTACTGCCACAGATTTGACCCGGCGCGAGCGATCGAGAATTTAATTTATCAAAAATATTTTTTTCTCATTCTAATTAGGTCGCGCGCGCAATACAAAAAAAAACTGTTGAGATTCAATGCCATTTCTAGTTGTTACAATTTTTTTTGTGTTTATAAAATATTAACACCACCTTCCTATTTGCTAATTATTCTAACAAAACAGGACTAGGTAAATATTTCACAAAATATATTTATTAGTTGACTACGAATAATAAGATTAAGTACCTATTTATCTTAGTTATGCATATAATAATGAAATTTTTGCTCAAATAAGCAAAATACTTCAAAATATGTTATTGCTGCACGTAAGTAGCATGTCTCATTAACTTTTTTCTTAATAAACTAATTAACATTACCGATATTGTCATTCGATACCATTTTATTTACTTTTATAAGCCATTACCTATTTCATTATTGTTAACTACTAACAACCACTTGGCAAAGGTTTAATGTTAGCTATCGAACTAAGTCTGCGTGTTCTGCCCTTGGGTCTACCTGTGAGCTTATTCTCAATCTGCTCAAGGCTTTTCCCCCGGGTTTCGGGCACAAACACTACCACAAAGAATAAGCCCAAGAAACAGATACACCCAAATAGCCAGAATGCACCATTAGGACCAATGGCATCTATTAGATTATGGAATGATTTGGTGACTCCGAATGTACATAACCAATTAAAAGCCGTACAGATTGATGCAGCCGGGCCTCTGATTTTTGCTGGCAAAATCTCCCCCATCATTAGCCATGGTATTGGACCGAATCCCATTGAAAAACCTAACAAGTACACCATGAGAGACGTCAGGGGCAACCATCCTAAAGTCGTGACATCCAGGCCCATATTATCTCGAACATGAAAGAAAGTGCCAAGTATGGCCAGAGTAAGTATCATAGTTACGGATGATATATATAAAAGTATTTTTCTCCCACAACGGTCAATTAAGCCAGTCGCTATAAATACGGAGACAAAGTTAACAATCCCAACTATAATTGTTGACAAATTTTCATCAACTGAACTTCCGGACATTTTGAATATTTTTACAGTGTAAAATATAACTGCGTTAATACCAGACAATTGCTGGAACGCCATCAAGCCTAAGGAAATACAAATGGACCTCATGGATTTTTTTGCTGAATAGCTCTCGAATAGTGGACTCGGAATCTTGCGTCTCGGCTTCCGATAGTTGGATCTCTCGGATTTCGTTGTCGATTACAGCATTTTTTCCTCGAAGCCACTGTAAAGCTTTTTTAGCGTCTTCCAAACGATTATTATTTACATACCAGCGCGGAGTCTCCGGGATTAATAGCATGAGAATGAAGAATGGTACAGGCAGGGCTGATCCTAAATACGCTAGTTGCGACCAATTTAAATACTTTCCAGCAGTATAGCATAAAAGTATACCGATATTTCCTATAGCGGTGGGGAAAAGTCCTAATACGCCGCGGACTTCGGGTTGGATTGTTTCTCCAAGATACACGGGAAAAGCCAACGATCCAATGCCTACACATAGACCGCAGACGGCACGTCCCGCTAGAACTAATTGGACACTTGTAGCCGTTGCAATGAGGATCCAGGCCACGAAGAAGGGCGGGGCGGTGAAGAGTATGGTTTTGCGGCGGCCGATGTAGTCGACGAGAGGCCCGCCGATCACCCCGCCCGCTAAGGCCGCTAGTGGCATCAAACCTCCGACCCAGCTTGCCTATCAACAATAAAAGGTACTTTATAGTTATAGTTAATCAATGTGCTGCTAAACAAGCATGCAAGTTCAATCGCATGGTAAACGCGGCAGTGAACTTAAGCAACCTAAAATGTGTGTCTACCTAGTACTTAATGTAAACGCAACGCATTCCTGTACCCCTATCCCTATGTAATCCCTAAACTACTCAAATAAAATTAACTCCTACTTACGGCCCGATTCCAAGAATGATTAAGACACGTTTAAGATCTTTAAAAGATCGATAACTAAACGACATGTCAAAATTGACGTTTATTTCGATTCCGCTGTGATCCCAATAAGATCTATCTACGATATATCTAACGTCAAAGTGACATTGGTTGCCCGAATCGAGCTGCTTCTGTCAATTATACGACATACAAACGATATCAAAATGAGAACTTATCTAAACCAGAGCTTGTCGTTATCGTATCTTATTCTTCGAATCGGGCCGTGTATTACAATTAAAGTTATATTATTTAGGGATGAAAACGTTTTAATTAGGTATAAGGGGTTGTTTATAATCCAACGTAGAAAGGTCGCAAGCATCATGTGCACCGGGAACGGCAACTAGTGAATTGTTTGTGTATGATTTTAATAGTTATAAATTTAAATTTTAGTAAGAATGGTTTCTAATCTCTATGCCTAATAATTTTCAGTGTCTTAATTTGTAAATTACTTGCTCAAAGAAACAAATATTTCAGAAAAATATGCATAAACAATTTGATAAAGTTGTTGTAGACATTGTAGTCAACCCATCAAATTAGGTTTAAATTGACCTAGTCAAAGTAAATATAATTCAATGCTACATTTTTGGAGAAAACGTTTGGTTTTTTAAGTAGAGTTGACCCTTGAGTAAGAAATGGGCAGCTGGGTAGTTTTACTTTCAGTGAAATGTTCACTATTGGACATACTACCAATACTACATCGATACTTCAGCAATTGATAGTTTCTTAAAGCGTACCTCTTCTTCCGAAACGTTTATTGATGTGTCATTTTGCATGGTGACGAGAGCTGGTGAAGTGTAAGCGGACGAAAACCCTACAACCATTGATCCCAGTGACACGGCTATGGCTGCTAGTACCTGTAAAAATTATGTTTATTTATAAAAGAACAAAATTGCACTTATTAAATGTAATTACCAAGCCATTCGATTAGACCTCTGAAGCGTGAAAGCTGAAATTAACCCCCATGTAATAAAAAATATTTGTTGAAATTTAACCCAAAAAAGAGAGGGGGAAGGGCGACAAGAGTAGAGTTAAGGTTAGGCTTGGCCCAAGAGCCAAGAGCCCAAGACTGCCAGACTTACGTCTTAGTATAGCTGAAAGTTTTTCTATAAATGGCTCCTTGATATATAAGAGCGTTTAACCATGTTTTAATCACCACCCGGCAATTCATCATGGCTTTAAGTAAAGTCCAGCTATCTCTTTACTTAAAGCAACTACCGACCAATGTCATGCTTTACGAGCACACTTAAAAGTTACTACTGAACAACGATACTTGACATAGGCAACATCATCATAGATTTGATGGAGAAGAAAGAATAAGAAGCTAAGAGCGATCCCCGATTATGAAGGTAATAAAGGTGTATACATTATATTATGGCTTGAAAACGCCACGATAGTTTAAATAAGTGCGTTAATTTCAAAGATGCATTCCTAAGCTTAAATTGAGTAACTTTCTCAAGAAACTGCCAAAGCCACCACAACCCAGGTTTCATAATCGGGGATCGTTCTTATCTATTAAGGGGCCATTTATAGACAAAAAATCAGCTTTTAAACTAAGACGTAAGTCTGGCAGTCTTGGGCTCTTGCTGTTTTAAAGTCAAGTACCACGCTCCCCCACGGCCGCTGGTTAAAACTTCATTCGTTCTCAAGTAAATAGGTAGAAGATTATAGTATGCTCTTAGCCAGTTTATAAGGTTTAAAATCATTTTATCTACACACATATCATAAACCGTCTATGATGCCTTCAAAATCCGTAAATAATGACCACCTATGGGAAACTGTTTTGTTACAACAAATTTCTTATCTGTGATGATGTTGTAATTGCTTCATAACTACATCAAAATCGATTTGGTTATGAAATTCAAATTTGGAACATCTCTGAAAAAAAAGCTATTCGATTATCATTCGTGATGCCTTTTTGTTCGAAATGAAATGTCAATTGCATACAATTTTGACATATCTCGCATGTTACTTTGTATCGAATGATACGGAAATAGGCCCCCAACTCTCGTTTGTATCTGAACTTAAAAAAACGACGAATACGTGACATGCGTGAAAAAAGTTCTCATTTACCGCCATTTGACGTAGTTTATCTTTTAATTTAATTAGTTTTAAGTATAAAATGAATAAACATGTTTTGTTGTTTTTATTTAAAGTAACTATAGCAAAAGTTTCGTGTAAAATGAGCGAAAAATATTTCGGTGACGTCACCACATATCCGGGAGTTCCGCCAAGAGAGCAACGACGCCCCAACGTTGGCTGTAATTTGGATTAGTGAATATAACATAGAAAGTTTGTAATATGTGTGTAGATAAAATAGTGTATGTAACTGTACATAATTAGGCATTAAAACACTCGTGTGATCCTTTTAATTCTTAAACCCACACTCGTGTATTTTAATGCCTTTTATTATGTAGCAGTCACATAAACTACTATTATATATGATTTTTTAGGGTTCCGTACCCAAAGGATAAAACGGGACCCTATTACTAAGACTCCGTCCGTCCGTCCGTCTGTCACCAGACTGTATCTCATTAACCGTGATAGTTAGACAGTTGAAATTTTCACAGATGATGTATATATCTGTTGCCGCTATAGCAACAAATACTAAAAAACAGAATAAAATAAATATTTAAGGGGCCTCTCATACAACAAAGGATTTTTTTTGCCGTTTTTATAGATAATGGTACGGAACCCTTCGTGCGCGAGTCCCACTCGCACTTGGGCGGTTTTTCAATCATATTATTGAATACATCAATTATTTATTTTTAATATATAGCTACTAAACTACCTAAAACTTAAAATCAAATGATGCAATTCCAAATCCTATTCTCGTCTAAAGGTTAGCAACAAAATAACCCCACTAGTGCACTGACCTAACATGAACGTCATCGCTACAGGCCGAACAACTGCGAGAGGTGTGGTCTGTCTCATTATCATCATCTGAGGCATTACAGCGGCGGGTGGGCCTTAGCCTGGACAAGCAAATCTCTCCAGTTCTTTATATTCGTGGCTTTCCTTCTCTAACTTGTCACTCCTAAGGTTCTGATATCCTGGTATACGTCTATCTGAGCTTGGGCTTGCTTTATCTCTGCGGCGCTCCGGTCGGCCTTCTAGAAGGCGTTTGGGTACTCTGGCCTCGTCCATCACGTGCCCTGCCCATCGCAGGCGTCCGATCTTTATGGTCTTAATGACGTTAGGCTCATTGTACATTTGTAGCTCGTGGTTACACGCGGTCTGTCTGCTCTGTTATTAATTTAGGGTCTAATAAACTCTGATTGTACCCACTTGTGAGTACAGTCCACTAGAACGTATTTTCATGCGTAGCTTTTTTCATGGATAACCAAAACTATAGGTAAACTTGCATATTGCTAAACCAATATCATAATTCTGGTTGACTGCACCGGTCATCAGTAGTTTAGCAGAATCAGTAATCAGTCATTTATTGCTTTCATAAGTAAATCATGTGGTAGCTATATTAGAATTATGAATAATGATCACTTCATTGGCTACGACCACTGCAAGTCACAATTACCCGTATTTTTTTTGCATTATTTTGTATTATGGGAATTTTTACAAACTTCCCATACAAAAAAAGCAGGAGTTTTAGGAGTAACTGTGTCTTGCAGTAGTTGCAGTATTCGTGGCTGATCATTATTTATAATTCACTCGGTCACTGCTGGGTAACGTTGATCAGTCTACAAAGTGTGGCTGGTGCAATTGACAAACTTTATTGATTAGAGTTAGGTAATTGAACGAGGGTAATGAATATCAATTTGGACATAGGTTTTACTCTCTTAGCTACTTTCAGTGCATAGTACTAATAATGTATTTTTTTTTTTTTTTAGGATCACCAACAGACAATACATCAGAGAAAAAATAATCTGTAGCTTACATAACATTAAGGGTAGATGTTTGTCCAATTATAGGTAACCACAGCTTATTTCAGTATTTTTCATGACACTTGCTCGTAAACGGATAATAGTATGCCAGCATACATAGATGGAATGAGCTATATTATGCCCATGGGCGTAATTTTTTTTAATTTCTCTTCGACCTTGAGCATAGGAGTAATGTTTTTTGTCCATGTAGGTTTAAAATGAGTTTTATTTTAAAATACTATTTTTTTTTAAGTATTAATTTTTTGTGTATTATTTAATTGTAGTTTAAAATATTATTACACAATTTTCAATCGTGGCTGAATGGATAGGTCTGTGCCTTTGATGCCTAATAACCTGTCAAAAATTACAATATGGCGTATGAATGTTTGAAATGTCACCGTATTTAAGCTTAAAATTTAATTTTTTCCTCAAAAGTGTGATGGAAATATTGTGATGTGCCCCGAGCGATACAAAATTACATTTGTTTGTAATTCTTCTTCATCTCCCTTAATACACAACGTTATGTACAACTATTATTATGACTTTAAGGATGATGGACTCAGACTAGAAGAGTTGTGGGCCGAGGCAACCGACACTTAATTTTCTATGACAGGTAATCGATGATGACGATGATCATGTGATGGTTTCTGTAGAAAATGAAGTGTCGGATGCCTTGGCCCGGATCCGGGTCGTTCTAATGTGAGTCATCATTTACACTGCTGCACAGCGTTAGTTTATGTAGTAAACTCTGATTTATTATTCAACTAGCGATCCGGCCTGGCTTCGCACGGGTATTAGCAAGCGTCGTATTTCAACCAATTTACACAAAATCTTAAGAGGGAAGAATAGCTTTTCGAATATAACGAAATAACGGTAATTTTTCTATGAAATTCCATTCTGGGAATCGGTTTCTACTAATAACAAATTACTTTGATTTTGATGTCTATCGCTTCAACATAATATATTCTAGGTTTATAATCACATGGTATACTTCCCTCTTAACAAATTATACATTTAACCCCTCCTCAAGAATCACTCTATTGGGACCGTGCGAAGTGCATGGTGGGGGTAAGCAAAGCGATCCCAGCGCATAAGGTGGTAAAAATTTGAACTAACTGCGGATGGCGTCTTTAACATTTCGTACAATTATATGGCTCGAAATGAAACTTTGATTTACGATTACTCCTGAAATATTCATTTGAATTGAATGGTGTAAGGGACCGTTGTAATCTGTATGAAATGCTTAATATAACTAACTTATTTATTTTGATAATTGTTAATAATGTATCCATGTAAATAGCTTTGCAAATGCCACATATTACGTGATCTTTTTCTAGAAGTTAAGAATGGATATAGTAAGTTATCCTTAAAAGATAGACATTTAACATCGCGGACTTTTTTGTAGACCTATGAATGAGAAACAACCTCACCATTTATTGTGTTGTTATAGCTCTAACGGATTAGGCAGCGTTTTCGATTAAAGCTCCTAGCCAGCGTGATTTTTTCCGAAAACATCGTTATATTTCAAACAATTTACACAAAACCTTAACAAGTTATATACTTAAGCCTTCCTCAAGAATCACTCTATTGATAGATGAAAGTCGTATGAAAATCCGTTCAGTAGTTTTTAGTTTTGGAGTAGTTTTATAAGTTGTAGTGAATTGACGTTTTCCCCTAGACTTGCGGACACTAGGTTGCGTGACAGTCGTGCACGCTCCCAATTGACATGTGAAAAACGCATGAAAATCCGTTCCGTAATTTTTGAGTTTATCGCGAACATACAGACAGACACAGACGTGGCGGGGGACTTTATTTTATAAGGTGTAGTGATTTGGAGACGGTCTTCAAATGTGTATAGCTATTTCGTCTACTGGAGGGGTGTGTTTATCAGTAGGTATGCAACATGCAAGAGTTAATTAAAGATAATACTAATTAAAAAGAGAAGAATAAGACGCATTAGAGTAATAAGATTTAAGCTTAATAAGTATTAACGACTATGGAATTCTCTGCCTATAGACTTAAGGCGCGCTCAATGTCCTAATAATTCTTTCAAGAGACTCATTAAACTTCACTTTTTATCTGCTCCGTAATACTTTTATCTGCTTCCTTTTCCATACTTATAGCTGGCATTTATTATATATATAATATGTATTTTAACATATGTATGTATATGTATTTATATATATATATATGTATATGATATATTGTTTTGTTTTGTGTTTATTCTGTGCTAGACTTCTTTTATATGCATCTGGAACACCTATTGACATGACATAATTTTTTTTTAAATTCCGCTACCTAAAGGTTGTCTGGAAGAGATCGCTTTTTAGCGATAAGACCGCCTGTTGTTTACCTCTTCTTTATGTGTTGTATTATTTGTACTGTTTCTGTATTGAGGTGTGCAATAAAGAGTATTTGTATTGTATTTTACTAACTTTTAAGCGAGTTTTAAACTTATTGCGACCGGTCTGGCCTAATGGGTTAGTGACCTTGTCTAAGAGTATAAATAAATAAATATTATAGAGACATTCTTACACAAATTGACTAAGTCCCACCCAGTCCCAGTGGATTGAGTATGGGTCCCGGGTTCGAATTCCGGTGAGCACATTTATAAATTTGTCTGATGAACACAGATATTTGTTCATGAGTAATGGGTGTTTTCTATGTTTATCTATATACGTATATATATCATCGCGTCAAAGCGCTGGTGGCCTAGCGGTAAGAGCGTGCGACTTGCAATCCGGAGGTCGCGGGTTCAAACCCCGGCTCGTACCAATGAGTTTTTTGGAACTTATGTACGAAATATCATTTGATATTTACCAGTCGCTTTTCGGTGAAGGAAAACATGCATCGTGAGGAAACCGGACTAATCCTAACAAGGCCTAGTTTACCCTCTGGGTTGGAAGGTCAGATGGCAGTCGCTTTCGTAAAAACTAGTGCCTACGCCAAATCTTGAGATTAGTTGTCAAGCGGACCCCAGGCTCCCATGAGCCGTGGCAAAAATGCCGGGACAATGCGAGGAAGAAGAGAAAAGAAGATATATCATCGCCTAGTATCCATAGTACAAGCTTTGCTTAGTTTGGGGCTAGGTCGATCTGTGTAAAGATTGTCCCCAAATATTTATTTATTTATAATACGATTACCATGCCTCCTAATCCTATACAACTTATTAGTTATATTTATTTAAACAAATAAAATACAAGTAAGAAAAAGGCACTCAGCAAACGTTCGAGGGAGGCCATAGATGACCCTCGCGCGGCGCGGGCGGCTTTCTCGCGCACAGGGGCGGCCTTTGCCGGCATATGCTGGGCAGCAGAGCTCGGACACAAACAAAAGATGATATGTTTGTCGCATCGCAAGAATGAGCTTCAAGACTAGGTGGTCGAACTCCGCGCTCTACATCAGGCCTAAAGCCCGAAACGTGCAGCCCGAGGCCTAATGCAGATTTACTGCACTTTTTTATCATTTCATATTTATGACTCAAATATGAAATGAAAAAAAAATGCATACGGCTGAAGGCCCAAAACATGCAAGCAAGTCCCGCTTCCATGCGATGCTAAAGGTTGAGTAGCAAGAGAATGGAGATCATATTGATTAACGTCCAGGCTAAGTTCTCCTGCAGCTTGGCCTTGCATGGAAACGCTCCTCGATCGGACGGTTGGGCCTTCGGCCGTTTGTCCGATTTGAAGCTCTGATCTCTCAGCCTTAAGCCTTGTGTTTTAAAAAACTTGGGCATTGCTTTTTGTCGTAACTTGGCCGTTGGTCAACACCAAGCCAAACTTGGCTTTCGGTCTTGCTTACATTTGGCCACTGGTTCAATTCCGAGTAATGCTCTTCTGCTGCTCGACTTCAGACTTGCAGGAAACATTCGGGACTGCCGGATTATCTTTGCGGAGCTTAGCTGTCGGCCTCGCTTATTCAGCGAGTTCGATTCCAAGCTCTGCTTTCCTGCAGCTCAGTCTTCAGCATTACACGGAAAGCCATCGAGATTTGATGCCCCGGATCTTCTGTCCTAGGTGGAGCTCGGCTTTCTGCCTCGCTTCTCGCTTTATAACACATATATAGGTACTTAGTTCGTTAGTGCTTTTCGGTGAAGGAAAACATCGTGAGGAAACTGGACTAATCCCAATAAGGCCTAGTTTACCCTCTGGGTTGGAAGGTCAGATGGCAGTCGCTTTCGTAAAAGCTAGTGTCTACGGCAAATCTTGGGATTAGTTGTCAAGCGCACCCCAGTCTCCCATGAGCAGTGGCAAAATGCCGGGACAACGCGAGGAGAAGAGGTACTAACACGACTGAGGTCCATTCTCTTGAAGGATCCTTTGGACTCTCTACAAGGCGTTTCCCTGATACGACCTACCATTTTTTTTATTTAGTACTAAATACAGGGGCCTCGCAAAGACTTTCCGCCCGGAGCCTCGTAGAGGCTAAGGCCGCCCCTGCTCGCGCAAAGATTGGCCATTGCAATCCAGCGGGGGAATGCCGCCTGCGTGATGGGCACTTTGCCTAGGGAGCAAAATTAGGAAGTTCTTTTAGGTAAGTATTTTTAAGTTAATTTTATTTGTTTTATTTATTTAATATAGTTTTAATATCTTTAAGTATTTATTTTCTTACCTATACAACTTATTATTTATGAAGTAATGAAACTATTGTATGGATCGATACTTATTTCTCAATGGACAAGACCGACAAATTACTTACACAACTTCAGTAAAGTTATTAAACATCGATACGGGCAGAGTGCCAGAAAGATGTACATCTAGCTAGCTTAATAAATGGGCAATATAACGTCGTGTATACATATTTTTGGCACTTTGTCCGTGTCGATATGACTGTACAAAGCAATTACATGTTTTTGTTATCATTAAAATATATTTGAAAACTATAAAGAAAGAGGAAATTGAAGAAAATAAGTAATTATATTCGCTGTAATATAATTGGTTTCATAGGTAGGTATAAATCAATTGCCAAGGGCAACTCGAATCACCGTGTTAAATGCTACATTCGCCATACTTTGCTCATGTAATACAACGCATTGATATTCAGACATTCCTACGGGTTTATTAGCTATTAGAAACTTATGTAGCTAACCTCTAAAAAGTTAAGTCCTACTTATTTATTTCACTACATCGTGACACGAACAAAGTGCCAAGAATATGTGTATCTACATAATCTTATTGCCTGTTTTGAATCTAACGAAATAACGGTATTTTTTCTATGAAATTCCATTTCGGGAGAAAACAGTTTCCACTAACTAAATCACTTTGATTTTGATGTCGATCGCTTCAATATATTATATATTCTAGGTTTATAACTTTCGTTTTTTGAAAAAAAAAATTCGCTCAGATTTTTACCTTTTATCGGACATGGAAGAGAACAATATCACACATGAGGATACCGAAGACCGAGCAAAGTGGAGATGATTGAGTAGGAAAGCGGACCTTGGCGCTAGGCCGGGAATCGGGAAAACGCTAGGTTGAAGAAAAAGAAGACTTACTCTATAAATACAATTCTGATTAAAATGTCGCTCGTCAGATCTCTGCGCTATACAGGATGTTTATTTAGTCACCTGCAATAATTTACAGGGTGAATATAAAGGTGATACTGAGCAACATTCACTATTGACCAACCCCGAAACAGAGAAAACAAATTTACCCTCCCATACAAAATGTCAAGATCAGACAGCCAAAATGTATGAAACAGACAAATTTTTTTCCCGATTTCGTGGTTGGTCCCGTAGTAAAAGTTGCTCAGTATGACCTACATATTCAATCCATAAATTGTTGCAGGTGACTAAATACGAGTAAACATCCTGTATAGCCAAGAGATCGGACGAGCGAAATTTTAATCAGAATTGTATTTATTTATCAGAGTAAGTATTTTTCTTAGGTCATAAACCTATATGTTCATCCCATAATTTTTTACAGGTGACTTAAACACCAATTTATACTGATACTGCTTGTATGTGCTAATAGGGACTCCGTGCACACTAAAAGAGGTAGAGGCAACCCGAAAACATTGCTAGGCTTCGTGAAGGAGCTGGGGTGGTTAGGTAGCGCTACCTCGTTTGATGAAAAATAGGCAAAATGGTTGTCGACTTTCGGAAAATGTCCAGAAACACTAACTAATTAACGAACTGCTACGTCATGCAGAGTACCTAACGATATACAATTGAAAATAAATGAAAATTAGACAAGTTTTCGTGATTCTTTTCTATCGAGCCAACTTTACCCATTTAAAATTTTGGTTGTAGTCTGTCCTTGCAAATATAGTCTTATCTAGTTTTTGTGTGATTTTATTTCTGGCATTTGCCCTTGATTAAAACTTGTAAAAAGGATCCATATATAACAATTGGATTTATGGACATGTGGATATTAAATATTGAAAACCCTTCACGCAGATATAATTACGTAGGACTATTTGCCTAAATATTTTAAAACACGCGCATTTCAGTCCGACTTTTGGTATCTTTTTGGTTCCTACATTAACTTATGTATGTATGTACTTACCTATACCTAGTAGAAGTTTAGTTATAATGTAGGTATACTTACCTTTGTATTGACTACAATTTTGGAACACATCAGAACTACAATGGCAGCGCTTTATGACGAACTACACATGTACATGTATATATGTATATAAGTACATACAATCCACAATTTGAAATCCAAAGCTGTCAACTTCCGGGAAAACGTCATCACTTTTCAAACGGTCATCAGTGTCTTTAGATAATAGATTCAGAGACAGTTTGCCCGCACTCCGCACTCACCTGTGAAAATGTATACTTTGGTTCCTCATAATCACTCCGCACTGCTATGCTGTAATGGGTGTCCGCTCTCATTAATATCTTCATTTTTGTTTAATTATTATCTCACACTGTTAGAAACACTTCACTGGTCAAAGTCAACCGTTTAATTTCCACGCACAATTAATATGTACATATACGTCGCAAGCGTAGGCGACCGAAGAAATGACATCTCAGTACACACGACGCGATTTATATAGGCACAAATTGATTGACAAAACTGATTGGAGCTCGAGGTTGTATGATACAAAACAATGTTTCGCGTTTCAGCCTGTACATGGGGAAAGAAAACAAATGAATTATTATTTTGAATAATGATTGCCGGAAATATAAGTACCTACCTACTTATTTACAAAAATAATTAAATCAGACTTCAATTACCTACTAGGAAAATATTAGCTTACTGATCCGCTAAATGAAACCGTAAGGAGATGTTGATGGCTCGGCGACCGCTAGAAAATAAACCAGCATCTCTTGAGGATGCCTCATGGAGAACGTCGGGACGTTGAAACACGACATAAACATTGGATAGCAAATTGACATTACCTAAATAACAAAATATTATTAAGGTAAGATCAATTTGTGTATAAGTAGGTACAGAGAAGTTACTTCTACTTAGAGAGGCTCTTTTTATATTTCTGAGGAATATTTGTTATTTAAACTGTACGTTTGACACTGGCAATCGATGTTTTGGATACCAATTTCCGGCCATTTCAGGTTTACACAATGAAAACTAAGGAAATGCTTATCAGACATGTCGTTGCCCTACTTACAGTTTCTTTATAATTGAAAATTATAATTCTAGCATTGTACGATCATATAATTAAGTTTTCACTACAGTACCGTCCGCACGCTAATTATCTCCAAAAATATTTACAATGCAAGAATAGCTATAGTACATGGCACTAACAGTTAGATTGTCACTACATTTGGCTCACAGTTGACTCAATTGGGCCCATTTTGAAAACTATTGCAATTCAATATGTCGCCTGCACATACTTACAGTACATACTGTATATACTTTGTCTAGCATTTGATTTAAGACATAGTCATATTCTCATATTAGTCAGACATAGAAATTGTTTATTAAAAATCACAGACAGTGTAATATAAAACAAAAAATATGAAACGACTGCCAAGGATCATGCACTTTCAAAAGTATTAATTACTTATAGGTACTCTGGCAAACCCACTTTGCCAGTAGAAAAAGGCGCGAAATGCAAATTTTCTATGGGACGACCATTCGTGTCTACATTTTTTAAATTGCCACCTTTTTCTACTAACGGAAATGGCTTGCAAAGGTATTATAAAAACTCAATTCGGCGTAGGTACATGACAGGCACAATTACCAATACTGTAAAAAAATACCAAACAGCTATTATAGTTACATTAGTTACTGAAAAAAACAGTGTGTAATATACCTACTTGTAGATTTGTATTTTACAGAAAAACTTAAGTTACAAAACATATTTAAGTTTTAAGCTCCGTGAAAGTAATATGATGCTGGTACCGTACCTACTACCTGTATCTACACCTTATGTCGATCGATATATCTATATCCCTAAGTACTCGGTAATGCGACGTTTCATTAAAATATCATGATTTGATCTCGATCGTTAATTCTCGTTGCACGTGTTGTTTGCAAATGTTTGCGTCCCACTCGGTAAACATACCACACATGCTTTTGCACAACCATTAGGGGCACGTGTTCAGGCCCAGCCCCCGATCCTTCCCTGACGTCACGGCTTCATAGATACAGAGACAACTAAATGGTAGACTGTAAAACAATATACACAGCTGTGTAGTGTATAATAAGACACGCAACTGCGTGCCTTGCAGGCCCTATTGTAGCGAGGCCGAGGCGGCGCGTCCACAAGGCAAGGATACACTATGAGACTGCTCACCGAAATAATATAGTTTCTTAGGACTTAAAAAAATAAATAAATAGATAATACAGGATATTACTACACAAATTAACTTAGCCTTACAATAAGCCCAATAAGACTTGTGTTGTGGGTACTTAGACAGCGTATTTATATATAATATATAAATACACCTGCGTTGGCAGCATAGTTCAATTTTTATCACCCGTTACTATGCCCGTCACTTTCTCGCTTACCATCTTACCATCTTACCAACAGCTTAGACCATTTTAGCCCTGAAGGGTTTTACCATAAATATGAGGGACATTTCACTTTCTTTTTTTTTCTCTTTATTTGGGTAAACAAACAGCCACTACAAGTAATACTTACAAAACTAATTACTATATTGTTTACAATATGTGTGGCCCACAGCGATTACCACTAATTAATATTAATTCAGAGCCAAAGCTAATCACCGACAGTCTTAAGGACTCTTGGTGTCAACAACAACATAGAATGGTTGGTTATGTATTTGGTAGGTACCTACATGAAATACAGTACAAGAAACTAGAAGAAGTACTTAGTTTATAGGGTGTGTTAAAACATTAATAATAAGTTTTTTATAATCATTTAAACTACAACCAAAAATATCTACGTGTTTTTTTTTTTTATTGTAAGTGCTGACAAGTCTGCGCAGAGGAGCGCGCTCACCAGCGTGCGTGCGGCAGCGGCCGGTTAGGCCCTGGTTTCTCTGACCACACGCCGCCGGCGACCGGCGACCGACGCGTGTCCGCGACCGGCGACGTTCGAATGTTATGTTCGGAAATGTTTAAGGGTGGTTTCTCTGAAACTGCTGAAAAGGCTGCTGCAGTGGAATATACACCGCACTAATGTCGTGTTTCTTATGATGACCAACCGATAATTTGACGATTACATTGTCAACAAGAGGCTTCTTTGGCTGAGATTATAAATCTGTACTTTGTATATTTTAAATTGTTTATTGTTATTTTATTTCATTTGTTTTATTTGCAATTAAAACAAATAAATTCAACAAGCTATAAAGGTAAAATTTCATAGTCATATTGGGCCTTATTTATACAGCAAGATGTCTGGTTAGACAAATATTGTTGCCAGATATTTCCTTGTGGTATCACCAATTATCTATTTTTTTTAAAAAAGCTAAAAGTCTGTTGTCAATTTATGTCATTCATTCATATTTTTCGCGGTTTTTAAGGGGTTTATTTTAAATAATATTAATTATGACTATACCGAGTGAGGTTCGCAACCTATTATTTATAGTATTTTATGCAACAGTTGTATAAGAAGGGTCAAAAAAGGCGAGTGGCGTGAGTTACAATGTGAGCCGGAGCCGAAGGCGTAGGCGAACATTGTAAAGGAATACGCCACGAGCATTTTTTGACCGACTTATACAACTTTGCATACAATATTTTTCCTACGACTCAACAAAAATAAATATTAATTTAGGTAAACAAATTACAGCAAAAGTATATAGCCAAGACGCGCGAGCATACCTTGTTACGCGCCCAGCCCGCCCCGGGCCGCGGCCGGCCGGTCAGCGACACCTCCTCGTAACTCATGAGGCCCTGGTACTTGCTACTTGCTAAATTAAATTTTTGGACAGTTTTTTCTCAATTTTGGCCACCGTAGCCTACGGAGACTAACAAGCAACGCTAAGCGGTCTTCGTAGTCTATGGGTGTTGCTATATTATGGGTGTCACATGCGTGTTTCTGACTTATGAAGTACTTAATTATTTTTACTATGCAACCAAATGAATATTTTGTAAGTTGACAGCAATGCACTTAGTTTAAAAC
The DNA here is from genome assembly GCF_033807575.1 of Cydia pomonella. Classification (NCBI taxonomy): domain Eukaryota; kingdom Metazoa; phylum Arthropoda; class Insecta; order Lepidoptera; family Tortricidae; genus Cydia; species Cydia pomonella. Next base: position 11,983,534 of record NC_084708.1, read on the forward strand.
TGTATTCGTATTGGTTTTGTTAGGTTGGTAGCCATTCATCGCAGTAACGTTATAGCGATTAAAAGCACAAGAGCTTTTATGAGGAATAGACAATATAGACTTTTCTTGAAACCTTTTATGTATGTTCTTATATTCGTGTTAATGAATGCATAAATGACAGATAAGAGTAGAGGAGTAGGAAAATAAAATAAAATAATCACGACAATGTGCGAAGTCGACGCGAAGCGTTGTATAACGAAAAACTGCTATGTTTACAAGACGTAAACAATTTAGTAAGTTGGTGCTCTATTAATATTTTGATACTTTAAGTACTAGTTGTAACATTTGCTTATAACTTTGATTAAGTACGTGAATTTATTAATACCTGAATCTCATGAATAATCCTAAGTGTGTAAAGAAACGGATAAACTAAAAGTTCTGGAAAATATCAATAAAATCAAACCATTGGAATGTAACGAGTTACTGAAAACTAATATTTAGAAGAAATCTGTGAAGTGACTGGTCAGTAGTAATTTGATATAAAAATATCTTGGCGAAACATATGTCTATTTATACTTTACATAGTGGTAGAAATTATGTGAGCTGACTTTGAGTGCACGTCAACTTATATTTAACTTATTTCCTTAGGTACCATACGTGTGCACAGAAAATAGAAAATATTTACAAGTATCAAAACTATAATTCCTACTACACAAAGTCTGACCAGCCCAAGATTTTTTGAATTTCCCGCCATAAATTGGTGTAATATTTCAGTACCCAAACTTTAATCTATGCGTTGTACGGCGCCACCTATAACAATTGTCAAATGATTTGCATAATTTTATCTTAAACTTAAAACATAACTCTATGCACGAACCTTAAATACAAAAATAGTACCTAAATAACAACACCTACAACATTACTACAATAAATAATAAAATTACTAACTATGCAATGCGTAATCATGCGGTGTTTTATGCAGGTTAATAATCTTGATTCATTGTATTGTAATATTTTTAATTGAACAAAATGTAAGTACCTAAGTACGTAAAAAATTAAATAATAATAATAAGTAAATAGTACATCATTATGATACAAGTTACACTCGTTTTATACGACGTTTTTCAACACACTTGCGAGGAAAAAACAAAACTTATAAATTGGTTTTTTTTTTGTCAAAACAGTAAAAGTACAATTTTAAAAATGGTGGCTTACAGTTTTAACATTGAATAATTGCACCAAATCGTGCTGGGCTTGTAGGCACTTATTCGCCAGTTCATTGAAGTAAGCTACCAACACGTTTTCCAAGAAAGACTGGCCGTTTTTGCTATATTTTCCCAATATTTTCCATTGAATAAACGTTTCTTATGCCGCCAATTATTTTTCACCCGATTTTGATGGTAAAAGGCTATCGTTCTCGGCTCTTGCCTCTCGTAGTATTACTGGCAGCGTCAATTTTATGTGTTCTTCATTTTCAATGCTTGAAAATGACATTTTGGTCAATATATAAACTAAAAACATGCAAAACTATTCCAATTTTACTCCCTTCGGTCGTGTTTTAATTTATCGTCACTCGTTTCGGATATCCTATTTTTCGCACTTGTATTGTAATTTACTATAACGAGAGTGTTTTAAATCGACACGAGTTGCGAATTACCTATTCGCACGTGTATCGTAGAACGTTTTACAGTACATATGGATGTTTAAAGTTTCAACATATGCACGCTCATGCATGCACCCGTGCGGGAAAGTAGCACATATGTACTGTAAAATTCTTTATTGCAATTGCACCAACAATTATACATTTTACATACATGTAAAACTAAAAATAAATTTTAAAGGAAAATAGAATCGACTGCACGGTACAGCCGAAGCGGCTACACATATTATATATATTACCAAAAATACTGTATATAGTTATTAAGTTAATAAAAAAAATACGATAGTACTATCCTGGAGTTCTTCATTCTTCATCAGAAGAGCTTAATTGAGGAGTATATTGAACAAAAGGTATACGTTAGAAACGGTTAAAACCTGCTTTAGATGCAAAACGGTTAAGGTAACTTTTATTCTATGCTCGATGTATTTATTTATAGTACACGAGCGCCATCTCAATCGTTTCAAAGACATTAAAATGAATTTTGATATTAGAGCCATCTATAAGAACACATTGGCACTTTACGATATGTGTGTGTACTAAGTTTGCTATTTAATCTTATTTAGTGGAAATTGTCTTGATCAACTTTAACAATAGTAGCTAAACAAATGCAAAATAAATTTTATAAATAACAGAAGTAGCAGCAAATATATTTTATTGTTCTGCTAGAATATAATTATAACGAATAGTGGTCGGTAAACTATAGCGCTCTGTAAATGGCTAACTTCGTAAACATGCCGTATGTCAGCTGTCGCAAACAATACATTTCAAAGGTTTCTGTAAAGTTTTTGTAATCCTTACTTTATTTTTGCGAATTCTAAGAATGTCGAATATGTCCGGAGAAGATTGTGACGGTCTAGACCGAGGTGATAACGATGGCCAAAAGTCGGATAAAATGTTCACGTTGAAGAAATGGAATGCGGTGGCTATGTGGAGTTGGGACGTCGAGTGTGATACCTGCGCGATTTGCCGCGTCCAAGTTATGGGTTAGTACAGTATTTTGTTGTTCTAAATATAGCAAACACCCCTTTAATGGACGTGGCACCAATAATGAGACGTAAACCACAAATACTGTAAAATTAGTATATAACATGAGTTTTTAAACACTAGCAACATTTTACCATTAACTCTAGTCATAGAGCTGCTTAAGTTTAATGTTTCATTAATTTCTGTCTGTTTTAAAAGACATGATGCCATAGTCCATGAGTTCGCCTGCCTAATTGTAATTCGTTTATTATGTCGAAACCAATTGCAGTATCTTTCATTAACCGCGTCGAAAACATAAAAGACGAATAGGACATTCAACTTTTGACGCGCATAGCGTTAGAAATTTTACTGGTATCAGTGAAATATAAAAAAAAAATCAAATTTTCTCTTAAATATTAACATATGCATTTTTACGAAATACCAATCAATTAAGACGTGACATGATTCTGCACCCCAACATAAAATTTCAAAACAATGTTTCAAATATGATGCATGTTATCAGCATCACCATCCACTTACATTCTTTACATCTTCCTCCTTTGGAATATCAATCATATTGGATAACAAGGATGTTCGGAAGCAAGCAATGTTCTAGAATCAAGCAATCACTGCTTTATTTTAGAACATTCTTTGCAGTAATGGTTAATAATATACAATACTCTACAAAGCTTTTAAACGGGTATTCACACATGTATTTTTACCTATCTACAAGGAACAAAAATAGTGGGGATCAGATAAATGAAAAATATTGTTGATGCAAAGAAAAAACTTTTATGAGGTAGGTCATCCAAGCTGGCCAATCCTCCATACAGAAATTTTTCTTCTACTATTTCCTAATCAGAACATGGAACATAGCAGCCCTGCCCTTAAACAGGTTCACACTATTTTTGTTACACCTTGTATAACTACTTTGTTGTTGTTTGTTATAAGTCACCTGATATAACTCCTTTAAATATTAAAATCTATGAATGAATGAATGAATGAATAAATTGTTATGAATGAATTGTTTATTGCATATCACAAACCAGTTATAAAGGTGGTACATATTATGTGGTTAGTTTTAGTGATGTCCTGTAAGGACACAGCAACATATAAACTAATGTTAACTTAAAACTAAGAAATAATACATTTCAAATAATTTAACATTCAATATTATTAAGAATACGAGCATTACTAATCAAATTTTTCATCGAAGTAGTCTTTTACATTATAAAAGCACTTATCAGAAAGGAATCTAGTTAGAAACAATGAGTAAGTCTGTTAATAAAAGAAGCTTAAATACAATATCTCTCTTAAAACAATCAAGTGAAAGATGAATTGGGCACTGAACCAGAGTAGCTAGGTTTTTAAAGGATTTTATAATTTTTAAGCTATCAATTTGAACAAAGTATTTAAATAATTATGATAGAATTATATATTATTAATTATTCATACAGGTACTATCTTCCATATTGGATAGTAATAAAACTCAAACTCGGATTTTAGTATAGGACAGGAGTTCTCAATCTTTTTCAGTCCATGTTGCACTTGCAATTTGAATAGCTAGTCTATTCAAAATAGATAGCTAACATGGCGAGGAGGATTCCCTGGTATAAGAATTATATTTATCTACTAGCTGACCCGGTGAACTTCGTATCCCCTATCGTGTTCGTATTATATAAATGTATAGTCCCAAATGTATCCTTTTAGCACGCCGCGGATTATCCAATCATTATTTTACAGATGTTACTGACTTATCAAATAAGTACCCTACGTTCAATTTTTTTTGAGCACAAATGCGAAACACGAAAATCGATATTTCGTTACCTGCCTCTCTATCGGTTGAATATGCAAAAGTGATAGAGGGGCAGAGAATTCCAATGCCGTTTATTCCAATTTTGGCCTCAGATTCATAATAAAGCGCCTCTCAGATCCATGGATAAGTATCGATTTTATTTCATATTTATTTTTTGTGTACATGCACATAGGTTTAATTGCAAATGGAATCGCTTTAGGATTGTGTCCTACATGCTACCTCTCTGTAGAGGTGTTACAATATATTTTCATCTTGATCAGAACAAAAATGCTGAAATTCAAGATAACAAATGTTTAGTCCAATTTAACGTCTGATTCCTAATGAAGCGCCTCTCAGATCCTCAGATATCGATTTTCATTGTGATCAGAGCAGAAATGCAGAAATTCAAGATGGCGGTAGTTATTTTTGTCAATTTTGACCTCAGATTCATAATGAAGGGCCTCTCAGATCTTCAGATATCGATTTTCATCTTGATCAGAACAAAAATGCCGTAATTCAAAATGGCGGCCGATTTTTGCAATTTTGACATCAGATTCATAAAAAAGCGTCTTTCGGATCCTCAGATATAGATTTTTGTCTTGATCAGTGCAAAGATGCAGAAATTCAAAATGGCGGTGGTTTTATTTTTCGTTTTCAGCCTCCTATTCATAATAAAGGGCCTCTCGGATCGTGAGATATCGATTTTCATCTTTTTCAGAGCAAAAATGCAGTAATTCAAGATGGTGTCTTTGTTTTATTAAATTTCGGCCTCAGATTTATTATAAAAGGCCTCTTGGATCCTCAGATATCGATTTTCATCTTGTTCAGAGCAGAAATGCAGAAGTTCAAGATGGCGTTTATTTCAATTTAAACTCTGATTCCTAATAAGGGGCTTCTCAGATCCACAGATATCGATTTTCGTTTTAATCAAAGCAGAAATTCAAGATGGTGGCCGTTTATTCCATTTTAACCTCTCATTCCTAATAAAGGGCCTCTCAGATCCTCAGATATCGATTTTCATCTTGAACAGATGACTGCGAGATCCGCGGATGTCGCAGTCACAAACCCATTCAATTTCTGAATGTTTCATTAAGTTTTAGAGTCAGATCAAGATAAGTTGGCAGCGATTTTGATTTTTTTAAGTGTTAAGTAAACGTCATCATTTCATAGAAGTTAGACGTTAATAAAATACGTGCCCCATGTGGGCTATCAATAGTTTAAATAGTTAGGGTCTCTAATAAATGTAATAATTACCATAGTCCATTTCTGAACGCACCCATAAAGTTCGACAACCAACAATGACAATCCTTTGTGATAATGACACTTTTTATAGTTATTATTATTTGTATTTAAAATCTCCTCCTTCCTTATTTTAATACGTTATTTAATTTGAGGCGACTCGAGTCTACGGCACCGGCGAACGAATCAAATGTTTGACAGGTAGGAACAGTTTGTATGGGAAAAGGATATCGTTGTTTTTAGTATTTTCCTCGCAAATTTTCCATATTTCCTCACCATGCAAACCTCTGGACTTCCACGAGTATTTCAATACTAAAATTAGCCAAATAGGTCTAGTCTTTGAAGTTATGCGATCACATACATTTTGGCGATTCATTTTTATTTATATAGATAGATAGATAGACTTATTGCCAAAATATATATGAATACATTTATATTGTTATCTGCCAGCATTTATTTTATTTATGCTATCATAATTAACAAAACTATGAAACTTTAACATATTTATTAATTAAACTACTGCCATTAATCCTATAATAAGCGTAAACTATCAAAGTTACACATATTTTGTTCTTTCATATAAAAAAACATGTAGAAATGAATTGTGTTGATATGCAAATAAAAAAAAAAATGTTAATTAATGATTGTTTCATATCTTGATCGCCCATAAAACGCAATGCTCCAAGTTTAATTGCTGACTCTAAGGTGTACCTAACTATCAATGATATTTTTTTGGTTGACAGTATAGCTATTCTCAACAAGATTTAAGTAATATAAGAGTAACCTTTAGCGTCCCATGGTCCTATTTAATACTAGTACAGATTAACTCCAACTCTATTCCATTTAATAATTAAATAGTTATTGAATGGAAAAAACGTTGCTTTTGTATTGTTTTGTCAAAAAAAATAATTGCCGAATTTGACTAAAAGTTATGACCTCAGGACTCAGGAATGTGTGGTTAAAATCTGTCGGGTTATATGGACCCACGGTGTATAATATACAAATACGTAACTTTTTATTTGTTTGTTCTGTCTGTTTTATGTTAACTTGTTTATGTGCAATTAAGTGACATACATATATATATATATATATAGAAAACACCGATGACTCTGGAACTAATATCTGTGTCCATTACACAAATAAATGCCCTTACCGGGATTAGGGAATGCAAAAACCGGAGGTTTTTCAAAACCGGTTTTTTCTTCGGTTTAAAAAAAAAAAACCAACAATTCTTAAATTCATCGCCATGGAATAAAGAAAAGATTGCTTTACGTGTAAAAACGAATGCTAGTATAGTATATACACGATTTTGTCACGAAATTAAAGATAGAATATCTGACTATTTTATTTTATTGTATGGGAATTGTCAAATGACTTAATGTTATTTGTAACTAGGAATAGGAACAAACCAATTTTATTAAATTATTTCGTACACCAGCACGGATGTCCTGCCACTGCCAGTACTTTATATTATTTAAATCTTTCGTATTTTTGTATTTTGTACCGTAAAAATTCATTTAGCGTTACAAATTATCAAACTAACACAAGACCACATTATTTGATTTGATGTCGATTCAACCGGTTTAGGACCGATTTAACCCTTATAATGAATAAAACATGCAACTTAGGTAAATAAAAAAAACCGAATTAAACCGAAACCGGTTTTTTCAAATTCTAAAAACCCGGTTTTGGATTTCCGTCAAAAAACCGGTTTTAACCGGTTTTTTCGGTTTCGGTTAAAACCGGTTTGCATTCCCTAACCGGGATTCGAACCCAGGACCATCGGCTTCATAGGTAGGGACACTAGTTTCACTCACTACCGACTGGCCAGATCGGTCGTCCGCGCTATACGACGCCGACGCCATATGTTTGGTGGTAACTGAATTGTCAAACGTCAACTTTTGACAACTAGAGTTACCTTTATGGGCTTTATGTTTTTTCACATAGCTTGGGTACGGTAATAGAGCTGTCATCTCAACACATATTTTTCGTTTTAAGACTATAAAGGTTATTAATTGTATGGATTTGACAGATGTCATCCAAGCTATTTACGGGGTTGTACAGTAACATCTAGCTCAACTACCAAATTAAAGGCACATTTTTTAACTCATTTATGGACAAGTTTTATAGTGAACCGACGTGACGTATCAGTCATCGTCATGACTACCTAATGTACTTACTTTACTCTTACAACGTCATAACGGTGAGACGTGTGAACTCATATATTATGATATTATGAAGATCTACTCGGATGGTAACTTGGAACAATAATTCTGGAATCAATTTGGTTTTTACTTATTCTACTCTGGTAATTATTAAGTGCCTATATATAATGAGCATTTTATGTTCCATTGAATATTTATGAGTTATCAGTTATCACCTGCATGCTGGTTTTACTGTAGTATGTACAATTGGTGAAATAGATTAGGGGATGAAATTAAACAATTTATGAAACTCTTAAAATGCATTTTATTAAATAAAAAAATAACGATATAAATAAAACAATGTCTCCATAATATACGAAGGCATTTGAGTATAATAATCTAAAAGAGTGTCGTATTTCAAATATTTTAAATATAGTTATAGTCCGTCCAAGCTAACTTCGTACCGACTTGAACAGAACAATGTGAGCAATTATAAACGTCATGTTTTCATATACATTTGACATTAATGGTGACATTCTTACACTTTGTCTTTGCAAATTCCATGCAGAGTTAGCTTGGTCCGACTCTATAATCAATTTAAAGATTTACTTACAAATAAACATTTGGTATCTAAAAAAATATGTTTTGTCATGATCAATATAAGGTCTAAGTTCACAGACCATATTACAATCCTTATCCTAAAGGAACTATTATGGACAATTTACATATAAATTTTGTTATACTTATTACTTAAATTAAGTAAATGAGATTTAAATGGCTACAATCCAAATCAGTCTCTTCAATAAATACACCGAACGTAGCTCGGTGCATCCTATTGCAACTCTCGTGGACTTGCCACACAGCCTTCGTGCCTCACGCACTCTGGAAAATATTGACATATCTACCACAAAAAGTAATCTCTTGTATTAACAATCATTTTTAATGTGTCTGCTGGCATTAGCGCTACGTATTTTTACTCGCGAACCACCTGTCAATTTCTTCTCAATCTCCTCCAAGCTCTTGCCTTGTGTTTCGGGGACGAAGAATATTACAAAGAATAAGCCAGCCATACAAATGACAGCGAATAACCACACCGTGCCAGACATCTTGATGGCTGCGTCAATACTTTTAAATGACGTCGTGACAATAAATGTGCAGGTCCAGTTGAATGATGTCGCCGTAGAAGCAGCCATTCCGCGGACCTTTGATGGCAAGATCTCACCTAACATAAGCCATGGAATGGGTCCGAAGCCTACTGAAAATCCGAGCACGTATATGACGAGACTCGTGAGAGGCAGCCATCCAATCGAAGACACGTCGGCTCCGGATTCCAACACGTAGAAATAACCTCCCAGGGCCACCAAAGTGATAATCATAGACACTGATGAGATATACAGTAGTATCTTCCTGCCCAGTCTATCAATAATAGCTGTTGCTATGAAAGTGGATATGAAATTTACAATGCCAATTATAATAGACGCCAAGTTCTTGTCTATGGTACTGCCCGACTTCTTGAAGATATCTGAGGCATAGAACACCACGGCGTTTATTCCACTGAATTGTTGGAACAGCATCAATCCTAACGAGATGCAAACTGCAGGCAAATATTTCCTGGTAAATAGTAAGCTCAAGCCACTGCCGCCGGCCCGATCTGATTCCACTTGCGTCCGTGTCAGGTCTCTCATTTCCTTATCAATGTTAATATTCTTTCCTCTTAACCATTGAAGGGCTTTGTGAGCATCCTCTGGTCGTCCTTTGGTGACGTACCAGCGAGGTGTCTCCGGTATCAAAATCATTAGTAAAAAGAATGGTACTGGAAGCGCAGCTCCGAGGAATGCCAGCTTGTCCCAAGTCAGGTACGCTCCAGCGAGGTAAGCGAGGAGAATTCCTGTGTTGCCGAAGGCAGTCGGGAGTAATCCGAGGGCACCTCTCACTTCCGGTTGGATGGTTTCTCCTAGGTAGACGGGGAAAGCAAGGGAGGAGATTCCAACGCACACGCCACATAGTACCCGGCCGGCAAACACCATAGGCACGTTAATTGCGTTCGCGATGAGCATCCAGCCAAGGAAGAAGGGGATGGCAGTTCCCATTATGGTTAATCTTCTGCCTAGCATTTCGATCATAGGACCCCCGGCGATGCCGCCAACCAGAGCAGCTAAGGGCATGAGACCACCTATCCAGCTTTTCTGTAAAAAAAAAATGTTTTTATTATACCTGATCGATAACCTATTAAATTATTGATATACAGAATGTAAGGCCAGTTCTGAAATAATATCTTTTTTTGTACAGCACGACCGCTAGGTATTATTTATGTCTGTGGAACTGTAGGTTCCGAACGGTGAACTTATTTGTTTTTTTTTAGAGATTGTTGAAGAGTGTCAGACCAAGATAACTTGGCAGCGGTTGTGATAGCCCAGACAGTGAAAGTGTTATTTTAAACGTCAAACTTATATGAAATTACGACTTTTACTTGACGCTTGCACAGGATGCGTGGCTAACTTAGCTTGGTCTGACTCTATTGTAATATATAAAATTCTATGTTTATATTTTTTTATTATGTCATACTAACCTGGGTCTCGTCGATCGACAAGGTCTTATTCATGGAGTCAAAAGCAGGTGAAGTGTAGCCTGATGAAAAACCGACAATCAGAGAGCCCATTGACACAGCAAACGCAGCAACCAGCTATAACAAATATAAACATTAATTTAGCCATATTAAGTTCACGTTTTCGCACAGACCTTCGTTAAACTCGCACCTGGAATGAATTTACTTGAGACATTTTAAAAACAGTTTTTTTTTGTGGTGTCTATTAATTTTCATAAACTTATTTCAACTGTTGATAAAAATGCCGAAAACTATAGAAGTACCGCTACACGTTTTTGCTCTGCCATTTCGCTATACTTTCTGAAGTTCAAGGAGCGAGTCCGACTTCTTATGCCCGCACTTGAGTACACGGGAACCTACGCAGGTCGCTTTAATGTTTGTTTGTATACAATCTAACTCGGTTTTACGGGAAGCTAAAAATATGTGTCGTTTTCAAGCAAAAGGTAAGTTATTGTCGATTGTCCACAAGTCTACCTCCTGACATATAGATGCAATTAAAAGTCGGCCTATACGACTACCGAAAATGTAATTGTAACTAGTATCAACCGTTTGTCTGAAAACGTCACATATATGTCAGCTTTAAAATATAAAAATTGTTTAAAAAGAAACACAAACTTACAACATGCTTAAACTGCCAAAATGTATTCACACAACCAAACATATTTTGCAGCAAAAACGTTTTGACTATCAAGTAATCCACATAACTTTTCGATATTGACTGAAAAACCTTATCAAGAAACTTTATGGCTCGAATTTTAGTGCCAAAAAAGGAAAGTTCTAAAACATTCGTAAATATGCTTATCAGTGTTACAAAAGTGCGATTTACGTACCTGAGTCCACAGATATATGCGCTGAGTAGTCGGAGCATACGTAGGGGTGTCTCCATTGATGCTGAACTCAGGTTTCGCCTTATTACTGTCAAGGCTCAGCTGTTTCACAAACGGCACCGAGTTGCGCAGGTTCTCATCCTTCCTTCCTTCACTCTTTATTTCCATCTCCATCTTGTATTTGAACTCGTTGCCGAGGCTGATCTGGCGAAGCTGCTGGAAGTGCCTGCGGGTCTTGTCGAAGGAGTCCTGTTCGTCTTCGCTACTGCTTTCTGTAGAAACCTGTTCAGGGATGGCCGCGTAGTTAGGCGCGAGTGTCCCTTGTGATCCGCACGAAGTGGCTAGGGAGGTGCATGTAGTCGAGGCGGAGAGGGTCGCTCTAGAAGGAACCCTGGCGTATTTAGGCCCCCGTTGCCTGTACAATCGCTCCTCGTCACTTTGGCCGCGACGGACCTGCTCGCTTCCACCCTACAATAAAACATATTCGTTAATAAAATTAGCCTTGCTCACAATATCATACTGACTGATAACAAAGAGTTTTAAGTTGGCAATATCTGCTGTTCGATACGTACACTATCTTAACTGGCCAAGCGGTCAGCGCGAGATTCTAGACTGAAGTTAATGTCCACAAACGCACCCCATTTATTAACCACCGCTATCTAATTTGCGTAAGTCCAAGACGATAAGACACATTGTGAACTTAGGGAGTCGGGGGTCAAATCGGGAAAACACGATGCTCATTGAACTTGTCATATGGCCACGGCATGATCGGGTAGTGATAAGGGTAACCCGTCTTGACCCCTAGAGTCCTGTTCAAGACAGCCCCGCACACAGAATCAACACAGACTGAAGCCTCGTGAGGAAGGCAGGAGCTGTAATGACCACCCACACAGCGCTTATTATTTGATGTTATTGACGTTATCGGATAATCATCTCACTGTGGTTGTAACGATGTTTATGTTATTCCTACCTTTAGCGTAAAACATCGCTATTGTAGTCTTCATCAATTCAATGTACATCCTTATTAGTTAAATACTTGAGTTTATCACCTAATCGGTAATTACCTCTAGTTCATAAAGAAAAGTATTGTAATTTTTAAACCACTCCAAATTAATTTTGTTCAATTTCATTTCGCTACATATATAGCATGGACATGTCATAATGACAGACCGTAGGTAATGCCACAACAACTCTGAGAAAAGTTTGTTTTATGATCTACATAGCTGTCACCACTTCCCAAATTATTTGATTATCATAATTACTCAACGGAAAAGTAAAGGATAAGCTATCTTTAATTTATTAAATATTTATTATTGGTTTTGATACTGATACTATGACGTACGTCATTGAACCGTCAATGTGGGTCAAGATGAGATGAATATCACGTGGTAGACTCGTATGTTATTATCTTAGGGGAGAGTGGGGTACATTGGATCCATTGCAATAACTTTGCTAATATTACTTGTACAGCATGTGAGCATTACTTGTGAGCATTGGCCACCAAGCAGAGGTTTTTTTTTACATGTTTTGCAAAAAAAAAAAACATTTTTTCTATATGGCTTGTGATAAACATATTTTCATCATTTTGTAAATATATTTTTAAAATATGAAAATTCTATTAATTACATTATTTTAACTTTAAACCGAATAAAAAATCCTGAGTAGATTTTTTTACAACTACTGTCAATGTTAGTGGATCACATGAAATTGGGGTACAGTGAATAAAAGAAAATCAAGTTTTCTTTTAGGAATAAAAGTCGTATAGTATAGTATAAGTAGTCGTATAGTAATATCAGTTGTAACTGAACAGTGCTAATATGAATATCCATGCAAAGAGCGAAATTTCTGTTATTAAAATTGTACTATGCAAAAATCTTATAAAAAAATATCTTATAAAAATTATTTCACACTCTAAAAAGTCATAATTAACAGATGTGTTGATAATTCTTTGGCAGTGGTGTTTGGTATTTGTACTTAGGTGTTGGGATTGTTGCAAATAAAAAGTTCAGACGCGGTAACAATAATAAATCTATATTAACACAACTCAATCAATACTATCATCACAGGTTGAGCTTGATATCGTATCGCTCCCTCGCGTTCTCTTGGTACCTATCTTTAATGGTCGAGCTCGATTATATATCGCTCCCTACTTATTATTGTAATTAGTGTTAGTTTAGTATTGAGTTGTGTTAATATAGATTTATTATTGTTACCGCGTCTGAACTTTTTATTTGCAACAATCCCAACACCTAAGTACAAATACCAAACACCACTGCCAAAATTCTGAACATACATCATAAAACTTAGCATTATATAACGGATAAAGGGTCAAACTCAAACAATGCAGCAGCTCTTTCTCTTTCGTTTAGTAGTACGGTGATCCACTGTTACCCATAGTTTTCTTATATATTACGTTTAAGAGTTAAATATGCCTACTCTAGGCTAAACAAAATAAGAAAACGATATAATTTGAAGTGAAAATGGCACAACAACAGCTCTTCCAAAAAAGGTGATCTACTGTACCCCACTCTCCGCTATATTAAAATAAAAAATTTAATTTTGACAGCTCTGCTTGTTTTACAAAGAATACATTTATTAATTTCTTTATGGCATTATTAATTGATGTGCTTAGCCTTCATTAGCTAATCGATGGCTAGTCGTTTGTGTTAATCTGTCATTTGACTATTTATGTTTGGAAGAAAGGGATAAAACATAAATAAACTAATGGAGGCTTGTAAAGTTTAATGAGGTGTTGAAACTTTATTGCACAATGAAAATAGATACAAATGGCAGACTTAACGCCTTAGGCATTTTCTACCAGTCAGGCATTTCAGGCTACAATTCAAATTTTATGAAGTTTGCGCAGTGAGAAAAATATTATAGTAAACATAGCAATTGTTAATATATATTATAGTACTATATACATATCGTGCAGGGTTGTAGGTATCTAATTTTTAGCTTTGATTGATTGCAGCTACGAAAAAACTTGTCTTTAACTCACAAACAGAATTTTCTCGAAATTCTTATATTTCCTATTAATAACTACACGGTAAATAGCTGTTATTGCCTTTGTTTCTACATCTTGAGATTCCGGGAAGACGCTCGAACATTCCCGAAAAGTCGATATCTTAATTACATATTTATCATATGTTTATATAGGAGGGTCTGTCAATGTTTTACTTGTTCGGATAATTATTTAGGTTATGTATACATTGAAGTCATTTACATAATATTAAAATAACGTTCCGTCCGATAGACACAATACAAAAGTATTTTTAAAACTTTGACCCGGAAACGTCTTTTATACGTATAGAAAATCCTTAAAAGTCGGTTAATGAACGAATCGAATAATCCTGAATAGTTTTGACTAAGGACCGGAAAACCCCTCTTTACGCTTAACCCTATCAATTCGGTAACCTTATCATTCGGTAACCGTATCATACTGTTACCTGGTTGTACTGGTAAGTTTATTGAAAGGTTAACCTTGACCTTTAACTGGGTTAATCTCAAAACCCCATCGGGTATTTGTTGAGGGTTTTTATTCAGTTATCTAACCTTTATTATTGGTTGCTTATTGTTTTGCTACATTTAAAGTAGCTTTCTACACAGGCGTATTGCTGACGCATTAACTCAAAATTTGTGGGGAGGTGTGGGAGTGGGAGTGGAGTGAAAGTAAGTTCTAAGCCAAAAAATATAAGCTAAAGAGCATGATATTGCTAAAAAGGTAAAATATCGGAATTAGGATAGAATGTTCTTTACTTGCAAACCCTTTTTCTAAAAAGTCTAAACTAGAATTGCTCCGAAATTAACAAAAACAATAGGAACACACAGGTATAAAGATACACAAAGGAACGGCCGCGTTGCGGTTGCGCTCCAAACAATACTATAATCGCTTAATAATATTTTCAATTTTAGCCTAAGGACTCAAAGCGCAATATTGTTTGAATTGACAAAAACGACGTTACCGGCAAAAAATTTGTTTGAGGTCCAGGCATCAGAGACAGCCCATACCAATTACGGTTATTTAATAATAAGTTGAATTTAAGCGTGCGTAAAGATTACAATCGTTTGAACTGGTCCAAAACCCTGTTATAAATTAACTGAATAGACTGGGTTTTTATTTCGGTTACCGGTAACACAAGTTAACTCGATCTGTACGGTTACCGAATCAACAATTAACCTTATCAGAAGGTTACCGATATTGTTGGGGTTTTTATAACCACTTCTAAAATAGTCCTATAAAAAACCCCGGTTAAGGTAACCGGTTCCAGTCCCTGGTTTTGACACTACGGTGGTACGCAAATTACAAACAGACAAAGGTTAAACTTCAGAACCCTTCCCAAGGGTATGCAGCATTTCTTTTCCAGGTGTCTATTTCACAAATTTGTCAAAAGTGTTATTTGACTTTAGCGGATACTCTACACTGTGACGTGGCAATGTCGGTACATTTCTGGGCCCACCCCACCATGTCATGTCACCAGATACCGATAGAAAGAGTAAAAAAATAGGGGCCAGATGTCAATAAACAAGCAAATATTCTGATATTAACGTATGCATTTGTCCTGGACCAAAGTGTCTAGTTGTTATTTTAATACAGTTTTTAATCTCCATAAAACTCGTAACGTCGTCGTCCGTAAAAGAAATGGTAGAATGTAATGTCTTGGAAAAATCGATAAAACCCTGAACTTGTCACATTGTCAAGGTCACATCGAACTCTTTAGGGCGGGTTTATGAACACTGCGTTGTGTACGCTTCGATCGTTTCCATACCGGACGCTATGTGTTCATTCAATCGTTTGACACAGGCCGAGCGAGGCAGAGGTGATCGCCAGGGAAAACCAGTTTAATTATTCTACCTGTTGCCGTATAGGAAGGGATCGGTAGGTCAGGTTAAATTAGTACTACCATGAACTAGACTCGATAATCCATGGCCAGTTTAGCCATTGCACAGCCAATATATTAGCCAAGCCTATGTTAACTTTAAGCCAATATTTAGATGGGACATTGTGAAATAATAGCATCACCATTACTTTGTTTTATAGTAATATGTTTTCATGCATACGAACTCTAAAGTGATGCAATGCATTGTTTTTGTTGCGAAAACTATTTTCTTATTGTTTTGTTTAACAATTGATATTTTTAGTTTACCTGTTCAAGGTTACTGAAACGGGACTATATAAATTCAATAAGTAGTAAGTAGATATAGTGAATAGGTATGTTAGGGTTCATAATTCCACATTACTAAAGGCCTATAACTAATTATTCTTCTTCAGGTATCCTAATTTGACTACGGATTCTACAGAACCCTTAAACATTCTTAGTTTAGGGTTTAGTGACATCACAACATTTTTATAATCACAAATCTAAACATTACCATAAAATGCATATTAAGCCCAAATTTGTCATTATAGTTTCGGTTTCATATTCTTATAATCTTTTGTTTATGTCATAGAGTTAAAAGATACCATGTAGGTAATACAATTTTTCCCCGATTGAGAAATACATAATTATTTTTAAACAAAAAATTTTTTTGCATTATTTCACTCATTTATTATTTAGAGTTTTTTATATTTTAATTTTTTTATCAGTAAATAGAGTCCACCTAAGCTAACTTGCCACCTCGAACATAACAAAGGTCATATTTCCATAGAAATTTTACATTAATGATGACATGACCACACTTTGTCATTATAGGTTTTGAAAAATGGACAATGTGCAAGCTAAATTACTTGCTCAAGATACCGTGTGCAAACATAATTTAAAATCATGTTACTTAGCATCGGAAAAAATCAATTCACTAGTGTTTTTATCAAAAAAACATTCGAGATATCTGGTTTAAACAAGAAATAATGAGGCAGATCGGAAAAACTGATAATTGATAAATAATGATCTGTAAACTTATATACATCCGTATATACAACTTTCTTCTCTATTCGATATCGGTTAAAAATAGTATGAGTCTCTTAGCCTTTTCTGTAATGACACAGCAAACCGATAATTATTAAGTATCAAAAACCTTAGTTTTAAAAGCTCCTTAAGTTTCCCAATTCTCGGGAAATTACCCTACCTAAGCAGTATGTCAAAATTAGTTTGAAATATATACTTACACAATCAATAATTTAGCCATTTACCGAAATGATTTCACATATAAAAATTATTAACAAGAAGGGCATCAACTACCCTACTTCTGGGAAATTACCCTGTTTAACTTACTGGTCACACTTCTATTGCGCAGTTTAATGTAGTTTTGTAAACAATATTGATATACTGATTTTACATACAATAACGAGATAATTTATTAACTTACAAATGAAAAGTAATTCTGTCTGTTTTTTTCGTTTGATCATTATTGCAGCATTTAACAACATATGCCGGCATATTCGGGTTTTTTCTTTTAACAAATTCACTGCACTGACGTCTCGGACCGACTGACGGCAGATTGGTACCTATGACATAGCTGTCAATGTTTGTGTGTCGCGATGGTGTCGCGCGTAAATAAATACAAAAGAATTGGCATATATTATGATGGAGTCCCAGTTCTGTATTAGCGACACTACGTTCGTTGTGTTGTAGTTTCAGAGTTTATGTTTTTATTTATTACAATATGATAACATGTAAACACTGCCATCTATGGTAGACTGCAGGAACTACGCAGCCATTTTGACGAAAACGACTACCTCTACTCTAACTGCAGAGATATTGCAAACAATCTCCATAGGTGTCGCTACTTATGATTACCAAACATTAGACATGAAAATTTGGATTTGAAAAACTTCAGCTAGATTTTATTTATATTCAAGGACATTTTTTCATTCTTAAATCTAGAGAGTTTATAATTTTAAATAACATAAACATCGCAAAGCATCGCAAAACGAAACAATGTGATATGTGAGAAAAGCTGTCTTAACTTAAAAAATCTTTTTCTTAACATTTTATCGTTAAAAACTATACTTAACGTTGATGTTGACATCTGTTATTTGAATGATTGAAATCCCTTAGTCGCGAAATAAATTATAACAAAACCAAAGCGATATGGGTAGTTTGAGGATATAGTGGCGATAGAAGTCCGAAACAGCACAAAATAAAAATAACAATATAGTTCTGTTAAATTAAAATATTTTAAAACCCCAACTAACTGATTAAACTGTTTAAGGTCAGAATCTTATTAATTTTATTTTTATTCATCCTTACCGGGTTTGCATGTCTTTGCCTTAATATTCTTTAAAAAAATGATAGTTGGAGGTAGCTGGTAGAGGCAATGGAAAGTAAAGCTGAGCCAAGCCAAGCGATAGCCGCGGGCGAGGCGCCGACCTTGCAAGGCCGTCTGCTTGGTTCAGTTAGGCTGCCGCTATAGTCGCGCGTGCGTTAGATTTGTCATGCTAACTTGATACTTTTATTTAAACTTAGGAGTATTTATTTGATTTAAAAAAATGGCTGCGAATTACGCCTGTTATCATCCCTGCTGTTGAATGCAAATCCCAATAACATCGGCGAATTGTCAAATTTGGCAAAATATTCGAAAATCGTTATAGAAAGTTGAAGTAGCGCCCCGGCATAATTCTAAACATGCCACACGCTAGTAGGTTTAAAATAATAATGATGAATTGGACCCTTAAAATTTTATTTACGTCAAATTAAGATATTGTAGTATTGGGTAATGGTGTGCGTTGCTTAGCAACCATCAAGCCATCGATCGTCTATGTTATGCGCTGCGCATAGCCGAGAGAGCTTTCTGGACCGGCTTTGCGGCGTTCCCCATAGAAACTTCGCGAAGCGCGCTAAACTAAACTCAGTTTCCTAACATTCCACATAACATTGCTTTAGTGTACGTATCGAACCGCGATTGAAATCAAACGGTGACATTTGACAACGGCTATGTTAATCACTAATTAAGTATGCACAAATACCTAGACCATACAAGAATTTGTGTCAGCGGAAAATAACTGTATGTAAAGCTGACTCTGTTTTTTAAATTACTTTATTTATAACTAAGTGAGAAACTTACCATTTCGGTGGACAGCTGTTTGAGGTAGCCCATGATCTTCCCCATGGGGTTCGGATTATTCTTATTAAAACTCATCTTGATTTCTTCCTTTCTTCTTCACGTTCAAAGCACTTGTAACAGTCTGATTAAAAGTTCTTAAATGCACTGAACACGGCGTCAGGGGACGTCGAAATGATAATGTCTATAAAAATATACACTTCGAATTTTCCTATATCTTATTATCTTCTTCAGCTCTTTCTTCAGATCCAGGATCGCAAAAATCACCGGTAAATCACACACATCATGTAGTGTGGAGAAACTTGCTCCCTATTACAGTTTAATAAACGAAATTTAAAGCTATTTCAACACAGTTCTATCACAGACGTTCGTATACGTATTGTTTATTTACAAAAGTCCATGGAATATCACGTTTTCATTGAAAAGTTTAGATCCGGCGCCACGTTCCTGCAACATTCAACTTTTAAGTTCAACAAGCGAAAATGTTGGTAGCGCGTACCTTTTCGTACAGAGCTCAAGTTATCTATTGAAACTTGCAGATGGCAGCGCAGTGTTTTATAGAAGGTTGGCCGCCGCCCCCTCCCGCGCCCGCGCCCGGCGCCTCCGCGTGTAAGCCACACGTGTCTATGTTTGAGTTTCTTGTCCGCGTGTGTGTGCACACACACCATAATTTTATCAACAGTTTGCACCTGAATTATGGTTCAAATGTTAGCATAGACTGTTCAAATTTTAACAGTAGACAACCTAATTTTTTATGCTGCATCTACTTCAGTATAATATTGTTTTTTTTTTATATAAATATGATATATATTAAACCTAACATTTGCGAAGTTGAGGGGAACTAATTCGTGATAATTTTGTGGCGGCCAGTCGGAGTTTGATAAGATATGCCATGCATACGAATTCTAAAATTAGAATACCTAGTTAGTTACATGATTACTAATTTTAACCGGCCTACTCATATCGATCATCATGATTCACGAATTCCAAAACAACTGAAAATGTCCTTGTAGTGGAAATTTACCAGTGGAAATAAAATAGAGCCATGAACTCACGACGTTATGTTATTACAGACAAAAACGATAGTTTAGAATAAAAATGATGAATCATAATTATAAGTGCTTGCGTTCATAAGCTTATTTAGCACTTAACTAACTATGGCAGATGGCGCTAACGTAACAAGTAAAATCAACGTGTGGCACATACTCTTTAATAATATCTGGTATTTAACAACATTAAGGTTGCTTAAGACCTTCCGCGTCCGAAGGTGAAAAATATTGTAATATCAGGCAGAACTCTTTATTATGTGTGGTCCGACCCACACTAGGCGGTTTTTTTTTATATAACTGTAGCTCAGAAATATAAAAAAATATTACGTTAATGTCGTTGTCCAGTTATTATCCATTATTATTGAACGACAATGTATTTGACCGTAGGAAGCGTAAGGAATAATAGTGGGTACTTACCTACCTAACAATAGTAATCGTTTTCCTGTACTTTATCCTTAGTTAGTTATGTATTTGGAACATAAACAATCCCAACTAATAAAAATATTTAATTTATTTAATGCCTATTATTTTAAATGAAATTTTATTATTTGTATAGTTTATTTGAATGTAAATTAAACTATTCAATATATGATTTTCATATTATAATTAATACTTTTACTCATATCTCGTATGCCATTAAAAACATTTGATCACCTTTCTTCGCCATAATAACCTATAAAGTTTGGCATTGTCTTGTCACAAGGTATTCATAAAAAGGGTGTGTCATAACCTACGTAAGAAAGGGTGTGGTTGTCCGAGTAGTTTCCTGATAGTGGCCGAGGAGGCGGGTCGCCTGCGTCACGGCGCCGGCGCAAGCAGTCTGCATTGCTGAGCTCATCCACGCTTAACCGATCTGATTGAAATGCGCCATCAAGGCATTTAGACCAATTGTGGCTAACAAGCACACTTATATTAAATTGGCCCCCGCAATTGTTGAAATTTTGGCGCAACAACTGTTTTGTTTAAAGTGTATGTTTTATAGCTATACTTACTGTCGCTTAAAGTGTTTGGTTAAATTGTGGAACACAAATTCGTATGACCAGATCCACCAGAGGCACCTAGGTTATTGAATGTAAACTGAACTTTCAAAGTATTTTAAAGCTTTACGATCGGTACTAAAAAATATATTGCCGAGGTACTTTGCGCGGATCGACTGAAAGGAAATACTATGTAAAAAATACACAAATGTACAGGTAATGTACAGCATTTCATATTTAAAACTAACGCATTTTCATTGACGTCAAAACCAGCATCGTTTACTAAATTAAATGCTCTACATGCCAAAACAAACTGGATTGCACTACACAATACGCGATCGCATCACAATAAATAAAGTTAAGACGCTGCTCATGCATTTTTCTATTGTGATGGCCTCGTTTTTTATGAGGTGCCCAAAGTATCGGAGAGAAATTTCTGGACTGCACCCACGGTATTAAAGCGCGTGTTTTAAATCACGTGCGCTATGGTGAACATAAGCATTAAGCTATTAATTATGTACACTAAGGCCATGTATTAAGAGTCAAATTACAACTGTTATTTTTTTAACTTAATGCATTGTGGTTTTATGAGGAAGAGTAGGCGCGTGATTCCCGAAAGCTCTCGCTCGGGCCGCGCCTCCGCTCCGTCACGTACGCAGAGCTTAGCGTCACGCAGCGCGTCATGGATGCCTTGCGCGTGATTACATCAGTCTCCAGAATTGCGAGTGCCACACCTCTATGTGTGCTCGGTAAAGCTATATGTGTACTACAAAAGCTAAATTTAAAATAGTGTCTTTAAAATATATTTAGCCTGTATTACTCCTGAAGCTAAAGCAAATCTTCTACTAAAAACTACACGTTAAAATCCAATAAGCCATTTTTTTGACCAGCCAATTGAAAAACACGACATTTCCTTTTTCGCCAGACGGGTAGAAATATGCAAACCCTCAACAGACAATGCTTAGACAGCCCCCAACAGGTCATTCAGTCATTACCTATCATAATTTAATTAATACCTATCGTATACCTACCATTAGCTACAGCTAACCAGGGCTGGCCTTAGTGCAGTATGTTATTTCTGCACGTTGTAATACGCTATTTTTATCTTCTTGAGCTCTAAACCAAAGATAGAACGAACAGTGGTTCAAATAATACGTCAAACCGCTACAGTCTGGTTGACGTAAGTACGTGAGCTTTGCTCATGTGTGCGTACACGCATGGTGCACACATGTGTAAAGGAGCCAAAATGGCATAGTGGAAAATTACTACACACTAGACTAGGCTAGGTACTCGAGAACATTCTTCGGAGTTATTCGTCTGCACCTATATTGGTGTATGGCTGTTCATCATGTCAACTTTATATGCTTGTTTTAATACATTCAATGCCAAGGACACACTAGGTGTGTTTTCATTTTGTACTTATTGGAAATAAATAGGGCGCTTGATACAAAGTATTAAACTAATGTTCATATTCTAAAATATTTCCATATTGTAGGGAGAGAAGCCTAAAGCGGGTACCCCGCCTAAAACAGGTAGGCTCTGTTTTATTGTGAAATTAAGTGCGAATGTCAAAGTATGCAACTATACATATGTAATGATTATGTCAACACTCAATCGTGTGGTGTGAGTGTGACGACGTGATAGCTGTGCAGTAACAAAGAAACATCAAATGTGAAGTGAAAATTAAACTTGTTTTTGCTATAATGACGTCACTCATTAGAAAAATGGCGGTCAGCGTTTGCGGTTACGTGACATACAAATAATAATACTACGATTGCAATTTTTAAATCAATAATAAATCTCATGTTTTATAACAAAATAGTATCAAATTTGTATTTTTTATATTAAAAACTATATAAATAACTTACTTCCATAATATACACGGTGTAAAACGAGGAACCCGAAAGATTTTAACTACGCACTTCTGAGGCCACAAGAAGGAAAATTTGTTATATGAAAAAAAAAAACATTTTTTTGGACATAGACATAGACACCTAGTTTTTGCAAAGATTACTTGTCACTTTTTGACATCTATCGATAAGGATATTTAGATTACGCTACATAATGGCATCATCGCCATCAAAAAGGCGTTTTGCACTAAGTTACAATAAGGAGATTTTTTTTAATTGGTATTAACTCTGGAACTAGAGAAATCCAAAAAAGTTTATATGACATTTTAGTCTCTAAATATGATCAGGAATACACTGTTAAATTCTTTCGGTTTCCTCATGTTACACCGTGTATATAATTAATTTTGATTGATGAAACTCTCTTCATTCTCTATAGATCCAACCAGTAGATCCAAGATGGATTAATTTTAATACGTTTAATTTAAATAATTATGTTTAATTTATATACGTGCTCTGGGGCAACTTAGGTACTTGTTTAGCTTTGATACAATTTTATTCTTATTTTTTATGCAATCTTATCGAATGATGAATAAGTAAATATAAGAAAAAAAACGGAAAGACAGTTTTGATTTCCTAAAACTGATGGATAAGTCTAGGATTATTATTAAAATAAATATAATCTGAAAATCATTTTTATGACAGTTAGATAGTAAAGTCTCAAAGTTAGTAGTTGTGTAGTTGTGATTTGATTGTCTTCGTTTGAAGTGCTTACCCACTTTAGGTTAGGGAGCCTACCCCCTAACCCTAACAACAAAGAGGGGTTTTTGAGAGTATTTATTTTAGTCTTAAACAATTATTACATACAAATAAATAAGAAAATCTTTTCATCTTACATACAATTTGATAACTCTTTTGTCTAATGGAATGAAATTTGTTTGTAAAATCAAAGAATAGCTCATTTTTTAGGCCTTCTTCATTAGCTTACCCGTTTTAGACCTCCCTCCCCTTATATTTTACGATAAACCTCAGAGAATTTTGTTTAATCGAGCAGAAAACTTACCTATTTATCTAATATTTTATTTAAATACGAACCTAGAAAACAAAATCGATTTATAATGTGAACAAAAGAGCTTTATCATACGAAATATTTACATTACGAAAACTACTTTGGATGATTGAGCAATAAATGTTGATACCTTGGGTTTACCTTATCATAATGATATAATTTGCAATATTGATGGCTGAATTATTTATGGCAATACATTAATCATACTAATTGTCCTTATCAAAATTTGAAATACTCATTTTGTTTCGTCAGGAGTCAAGAAATGTATGTAAAATCATTAGTGTAGTGTGTATTAACACATTAATTATTAAAAAAATATCTTTACAAACCAACCATATAATCATGTTCGTGCGCGCTTAGCGTTACTGAAAATATTTTCAGTCATTGTTCGAGCGTTTAGAATCGTAACGCTTTATTGACGTGAGGTCGTGACCGCATGGTGAATGAATAAAACTGAACTAGGTACAGTCAGCATCGAAAATAACGGATCAAACTACGTGTCAAAAGTACGTCTACCATTCTCTTGTAACATAACAAATAAGTTTTTGGCAAAAATTTAATGTAATTTCTGGTACAAGCTTTTATTGCTGACTGTACTTTTCTTTCGACTGACTACTACCTAATACGCATCGAGACACTTCAAACAACCGTTTGGGTTTTTTATCACAGAGTTCCCACCTCCTGGAATTGGGTCAAATTTAGTTTGCAAGATATGACCTACAGTAACTAACCAACATAAACACTAAGAGGGCAAGTTAAAGTTTGTAATTTTAGATAGATCCCCAAGGGTCTGTTTCACGGTGCCCTATTGATTTTCCGACAAACAATACGCTGATTTTCGATTCGCCGACAAAGATTCGCAGACGGGTTCTTTGGCCGAGCAACGATTGGCAGAATGTCATTACGCATAATAGTTGTTTTCACGAGTAGTCACTACGCAGAACATTGATACGCATATTTACTTTTCGTTGAATAATCATTTAGTAACTCTCACAATTACCCGAGAAACTATTGGTTGAAACACAATAGGTCGAATAATCAATTGGCAGTAATATTGATTAGCAAAACTTCCCTCTTATTTATGCCTAGACTAGGACATGACTAACCTACACAACAAATTTTAGTTTAAGTTGAATAAACATGGTTTTGATACATTTAATTATATATGTACTTATTTTCACTAGCACAAATGACCATAAAATCTTATGCCTTGAAACGAGCAATTCTTGTATATATATTTTTTTGGGGATCTCGGATCGGCTCTAACGATATCGATGAAATTTTGCTATATGGAGGTTTTCGGGGGGCGAAACATCGATCTAGCTAGGTCGTATCTCTGGGAAAACACGCATTTTTGAGTTTTATACATTTTCCGAGCAAAGCTCGGTCTCCCACACAGTGTGAGCCATCGTACCTATGCAATATAGTTTTTTAATATCTAAAAACCTATATTGCAAAGGTACGATGGCCCACACTGTTAACTGTCCATCGGTGGACTATTACAAAAGGCATAAGGTCCACCAGTGTACAGTTGAAGTGTTGCTGTTTGTACAGTCACGTCTGAAAATATCGATACGAAAAAAGTGCCAAAAATATGTATACACTACCTTAATATATGGACAATAAAGTCGTGTATACATATTTTTGGCACTTTTTCGTATATATTTTTTCAGACGTGACCGTACAATACCTAAGTTTTTGTTCATATTTAAGTTAAAAATTGATTCAAACCTAAACTGTGCTTAACGCATATACTTAAAAAATTTATAACATTTTATTTCATCCTCGTTGACATCGCTTTTCTATTTATTTTGTAAAAAAATAATATTTTGAAAATAATGATGTATAAAATGTGAAACGTTATTCGACTAAACATTCCTTAAACGAAAAGATTACTCTGCCAAATGAAAATCGTCCAATAATAGTTCTGCTAATTTACACAGAAGCGAACTGAACTGAATGTGAACGAAGAGTCTGCGTAACGTTAGTCGACCAAAAGTTACATCTACAAATGAATCACTCTGCGAAACGATATTCGGCGAATCGTTGTCTGTGAATCGATAATCTGCAAATTCATTTTCGGAGAATCATTAGGTACCCCTGTTTCACAATGTCCAAGTAAAGTCCTGAATAAGCTACCTGCCACTTATCTGACGAATAAAGTCATCGTTGGCATTTCACAATCTACAAATAAGCTTAACTAGTAGATGAAGTGCTAAGTTTTGCAGGGAGATATATGTAGCAGTTTATTTGTTAATTAGCTATCCAGTATTTTACTCAGACTTTGTGAAACAGACCATATAGACTGTTACAGATACTTTTAATCGCGAACTCGCGAATTTTTGTATTTCGAGCGCTCAATTTCGCGTGACTTCCTTCAATAGATTTATATCTCCACCACTAGGCATATAAATTTTACTAATAGAATTAAAAACGAGTGTATTGCCTCTTTGCTCGAATTAAAAAAAAATATCAATTCGGCGTTTGCCACAGATTTTCGAGTGACGAAATCGAGCGCTCCGAATTAAAAAATCGGCCCCCTGTAGAGACATCAAATCAAAATGGAAAAGTATTCGAGGGTGGCACGTGTGTTTCATCCGCTACAATTGATGCTGACTGTACTATTCTTAGCAATTTTTAAGGAAATAAGTGTAATAATTTAGCGCTGGCTACGCTCATAGAATCAATCAAAAAGAGAATTTGAGAACCGGGGTTGATGAAATGATTAGCGGCGTACAGTATTGAGCCGTCAAAATTACTGCACAAACTATCATACAGTTTCGTACGTTGTACCTATATTTTACTAGCTTCTGCCCGAGATTTCGTCAGCGTGGAATGATGATGATAATGATAGTTAAAAACTGTCCTATTCCTATGTCCTTTTCCGGACCATAAAGTATCTCCAAACCAAATTTCGTCTTAATTGGTTCAGCGGTTTAAGCGTGAAAAGGCAACAGACAGACAGGCAGAGTTATTTTCGCATTTATAATATTAGTAGGGATTTGTCTTTTAGTTTTTGACCATGACTTTGTCCATTTAAAGCTCGTTAATCGCACTATCTACAAATAAAGTAAAACCCGTGATTTTCCCGGGAATAACTCCGGGTTAAAAAGAATGATCGACGTTTTATTATACACGATGTATCTGCAAATACAAATCCATTCATTAATATTTGCGTGAAACAGTAACAAACAATCATACAATCCATTCTGAGAGAATTTTACATACATATTATAACAGTAGGATCTATCTATGGAAATACATACAGTGGTTGTATTGTTAATATTTGTGTCGTTAATGAGTGCAACGTGTATCTCATCAGGTGTTTCATGCACAAATGTGTTGTAAGTTATCACCCGGCCGTGTATGGAAAATTTTGAATCAGTCATTTATCACAATTTACGGCTGATAAGATAAGACACTCCCGCAAGGATAAACGCGTGATACATTATGGCTGCATTTTGTTATCTTTTATCGCTCCATCTCGGAAATGTACTAAAATTACGTTAAACCGTTGCGCATTAAATTTTCGACACCGAAAACAGTGACTTTTTGTCTTGCATTCTGTCATGTCTTCTTCTTCTGCATTCGGCCCCTCATTTCTGAGGATCATGATCGTCACTTGAATCTGTCGTAATGATGATTTGTCTCCAAGAGTTTCTCTTCAGACGTTTCGGTTCATAACTGTCCATTTGGCTGATCATTTCAATTTCTATCAATAAACAGTTTTTCGAGGCTCATACAGTGATTTTTGCATTACATCGCCTAAGAAAGCCGTGATATTACAAGCATTCTTGATGGTGTCATGTCACCAGATCACCTAGCCTAGAGCGATCGCTTCTTCACTACTGGCAAACAGAAACAGAAGGAAAAGCCGGTTTAAATTGTTTTGATTTCTATGTAACGGCGGTATATATTAATGTCAGCTCAATACTCAAATCGTAATGCTGTTATGATACAATTTGTAAACTCCTTTTAGTGTTATGTTATACAGGCAGATTAAATTTTTAAGGTGATTCAGCCTGGAATGAGTTATAGAAAATTATAAAACATATCTGTTAACATACACGTAAGTACTTTTAATATACCGCATTTCGTTAAGGTTACACATACAAAATGCGGTACAAGACAACTTTAATCCTCTATAGACGTCATCCTACGTCTACGTATAAACATACGTCATGTCCCAAAGTCGACATTGAAGATAGATTTATACATTTTTCGCCTTATTACAACAGGAGAAGGTTCAAAAGTGTATATATATCTTTGACGTTAACTATATAGAGCCAAAAATACTTAAACATATCTTAATGAACTTGTATTGTTACAATAAATATTCTTTTAAGCATTTTACCAATCATTTTTGCTGTAATATATATTTAGATGGCTACTGAACGATAGGTAAATTATAAACTACATTCACCTTGGTTATTTAGTTGTCAGGTCATTGTGCACTTGTGTGTTGCAGTATCCAGGGCAATCGATATTTATTTACTTTACCAATGTAGGCGGGAAGCATGTTTTTTGTTTGTCCTTGCATGATGTAATCAAAAATTAATATAGTTTTTCATTTCTCGTACTCTAGAGCACTGTACTTTCTAAGTACCTACGTTTTTTTTTTTCTTTTGTTACAATAAGTAACAAAAGTGGTATTAAATGGATTGGTTGTACAATTTCGATTCTGATAATTAACTCCCCATTCCATAAATAACGATATTTTACCTAAATTGTTAATTGAAAGTATCTTCAAGAAATACTACTAAGTTTATACTTAGCAGTGTTTTTTTAAATGCACATGTATTTTACTTTCCTCGTATTCAAAATAAAAAGTAGAGTGTTTAACTCGGGCGAAATGCACCATTTCATTCTCGGACTATTTAGCCAAACTACCTCGACAGAAATGGGTGCCTTTTTTCCCTTAGTTAACAATCTATTATTGATATTCCGTTATAATTAAAGGCGGTTGTTTAGAAGTAAACGCTTATTGGAGTTAGTTTCGTTTAAAATAAATGGTATTGAAAACCGTCGTCATCGTCACTATATTTTACATTGATCGATCATTTAATCGTTGTGACCGGTCCTTAGGGTCGGTTGCTTGGTAAATATCGCCAGTCCTGGCGTTATTATTTTATAGAAAGTAAATTAAAAGTATCTTTAAATTCAATGCAACATTAACAACTAGTTCTTTACTGTTTTTCTTTGTTCAACATATTCAGGGCTAAGCTCCCAAGCCAAAAATAATGTAACTCGCCTAGGCACGTTACTAGTAGCCAAACAGCCAATGTTACCTACAATTAAATTCCAAGAGATTACTTCGAATTCAATAAGTATGCGAGGTTGTAACCGTTTTGCACCACGCATTCTAATTGGCTTCCCAGCAATTGCTAATTGCCTATTAAACTGTTGTAAGATACATAGAACCACTAGTAATTGTCACATTACACACATGGTTAAGTCCTATTGCATGTATTACATAAAACTATTGTATAATTAGGTCCTCGATAAAATAAAATAAAAAACCGGCCAAGTGCGAGTCGTACTCGCACAGGAAGGGTTCCGTACCATTAGCTATAAAAACGGTCACCCATCCAAGTACTGACCCCGCCCGACGTAGCTTAACTTCGGTGATTAGATGAGAACCTCGAGATAGGAAAGAAATATTTTTTTATTCTGTTTTGAGTATTTGTTTTTATATCGGCAACAGAAATACATAATCTGTAGTAATTTGAACTGGCTAACTATCACGGTTTATGAGATACAGCCTGGAGACAGACGGACGGACAGCTGAGTCTCAGTAATAGGGTCCCGTTTTACCCTTTGGGTACCGAACCTTAAAAAGTATTCAAGCAATGGATATTTTCTATGTACCTATATGTATAATTATGTAATATGTATCGTCGTCTAGTACCCACAACACAAATCTTACTAAGCTTACTGTGGGGCTAGAATAGACTCGCACTAATATGCGAGTACGAGCGAGATGCATAGAAAGTAAGTTTCGCAGACATTAGCGAATAATATCAGTCTGACACTGCTAAGGCAGTCGCGAAAAGGCTGCTGCTAGTAGTCGTATAGGCAATGATATTATAATAACTACAGATAGGTTACAAAAAAATACCTCTATATTTATTTCTATGCCTACGAAAAAATTGTTATTTTTAATTATTTTTACATTCCATTTCCATTCCGTTGTTAAACATGAACTTTTCTCTTTCGGTGAGCGGGAGCTCGTTAGCACGTGCACATCTCTCACTTGCCCAGCTGCGACTAAAGGAATCTTGTACAATTTGTCACAAGGTAAGCGCTTTTTTTGGAACGCCTATGTTATCCTGAGTTATAATAAATCATTGCGTATAGGTCGATGTGTGTAAAATTGACCTTAAATATTATTGAATAATAATTTAGTCAAATTTGATGATTTAATGCATATGCATGCTGCAAATACAAAGGGAAACCCGAAACGGTAAGCCACTTAAAGTGGTTGGGACACCGCAGAATTATATGCCGTTGATTACTTAAGACGTTTGGTAGCATTTTAAATATGAACACAAATAATCATAAGTACCTTTTATTTATTATTGAAATAAAAAATGAATATCTGGTTCATATTACCTACATAATACGGCATAATCCCGTACTGCGTGCTGTGCCAAAGATAAAATAACCTTACAAAATTTGGAATTAACAACATACATTATAAGTATCACATAATACGCGTATTTAATATTAATATTTACGCGTATTAATTACAAATTAGACATCATCGACTGTTCATAAATAAATGTTAGAATAACGGCATTGTTGACAAATAGAGAAGGGGAAAATATCCTTTCAAAAACCCCAGGAGAACATTCCTAAAATTATTGACCAATGCACTTGTAATGTCTACTTAAAATACTAGTAGCGACTCTATTATTGTGTATATTTTAAAATGCCGTTCATAGACTTAACAACATATTTGTTATGAGCAACCTCGAATTGGGATTAATTACCAACTTCATTAAAGGGTTTTATTGGGATCAATGAGTCTTTTAAGTTGATTGGCCTATCTATTTATAATTATCTGTACTAATCGCTTATGATTTCACTGTAAACAAACTAATTTACCGTAATTTCTCCTTTTGTACACACTTCTGAATGAGTAGTGCTTCCACACTTGATGGCCAGTTTTGTCGTCAGATTTAAATGTATTTGTACTGCTACTAAAAAAATTACGCTTCTTCGTCTTAAACTTAAAATAATGTACTCTATTCGTTTTGTTACATCATGCTTTGACGTATTGCACATTGCAACCAAATGCTAGCTAATGTAACGACACAAAAAAACGGGCTATGTAATATCTCCAAATATGTAGTTGAACCGCTTGAGATAATTGACTACAGGGGATCAACTATCTCTGCATCAGCCTTTATGTCGGCTCATTGTAATGGAAGAAGACAGCATAGAACATGACTCTATACCTACGCCAAACCAAACAATCACATGCTCATAATTACATCACATGAATACGATCTGTGATGTATTTACTTACACATGTCACATATTGTGACAGGATCTACTTACACTTGCCACATACGGCGTGACAGGAATAATCTTAGACCTAATTTCGACAACATGTTTATTTGGCGAAGACAACTGGGACGAAATCCTACATATATTATTCAACTTATGCGGCACGCAAATTTTGAAAACCATCATGTCAAATAACTTTGTATGCGTTCCGATAGATATGTAGATTTAGGGTCTGTTTCACAAAGTCTGAGTCTGAGTAAAGTATCGGATAGCTAATTAACAAATAAATTAACTGTCAGATAAAACTTCCTGCAAAACTTAGCACTTTATCTAATACCAATTAAGCTTATTTGAAGATTGTGAAACGCCAACGATGACTTTATTCGTCAGATAAGTGGCAAGTAGCTTATTCAGGACTTTCCTTGGACATTGTGAAACCGGCACTTAATGTAAAAGCAATTTTGTCGTTGTAACGTTTTGACAGATCATCGTCGTGAGTACGAACCTTTCACAAAAGTTAAGTAACTTATTTTAGTCATGTCATATGAGCTTGAATTTAAACTCATTGAACTTACCTTCTGCATTCAAATTGCAAGTTTCAGTCCATCGCAAGGCCGACGAATGCCAACGACCGTCCTCCACGCCAACTGACCGTTATCACCTCGAGCGCATCGCCTCACTCGACCACTTGTAGTTGTAACTGTGCGATCCCTAATCACCATATGTAGCCAGAGATCATAGTTAATCTGGTCCTAAAGAAATGCACTTAGTGATGGTATAACAGCCATTGGCGCTTCGTTGCGTAATGAAGGTCAAGGCAGCCCTTCCACAAATATTTACATTCAAATAACATGATCCTCACTACTGCATATTCCAGTGTAAGTAAAAGAGAAATTATGGACAAGTATATCACCCATACCATACATGATGTTCTTTCTATTAGAAAAAATAAGTCTCACTGTGTCGGTCAGTTATACTACTCTTAATTTTTGCAGATTGCAAAACATGTCGCATTTTGATAATCGTCCCTATTATTTACTCGAGCTGCTGCCCGTACGTTTTTTTTATAAACGAAATCCCAACTCCCATTTATTCTTAACAAAATTTATTTATCCTTTATCCTTATTATTTTCATTTATCCTTTTTATCATGCACAAAATAATCGTGCCTGAAATGCTAAAGGAAGTTAATGGTGTCGTTCTGATGCTTAATGCATCACATTGATCACGATCCGTAGTCAGTTCATTAATTAGAAATAGCATGTTTTCATGATCATGACTTAATGTAATTTGTAAACACAGCTCATGTATGCAGGTGATTACTAATTACCGTTCTAACCGCTCGAATCGTTTTGCTTCTGGCTGTGAAAAGGAAAAAAATATGAATGTAGGAGGAAAGGGAGGTAAATATGGTAGTGAATGAGTGTCCGTAATCCCCCGTTTCTTCATTTTAGTTTAGTTATACTTAAGTACCTAGATATAAATGTAAAAAAATCCAAGGGTTCCTTGCTCTACAGACGTAAACACTAGCATACTAATTTTGGACTCTTCTTGGATAAAAGTCCCGAATTAAGACTAAAATCAGATTAAAAAGTACATTTATTCTTCATATTAATTAATTTGTCTTAAATTCCTGATAGGAGATAGTTTTCGTGTGTCATTAAAGACATGACAATAAAAAATGAACAATGTGGCGAGAATTAGACGCCATATTGTAACAAAGAAAATCGAAATACTATGTCAATTTTCATTTTGAATGACTATATAGAATCTATAACGTTTAAGGTTGGTCAGCAACCATCCTCACTTATATAACTTATAGTCGTGTCAGTCGTGTTGAGCATATGTCGGAGGTAATGTCATGTGGTTACTTCTGCTGCTATTTGTATTCTAATAACGAGTATTAATTCGTGATAGTCATCATTCTATTTATAACATAAAATACTAATAATCATGGTTTAACGACGTTATAATTGCTGGCATTAAGCTGTCACCATGAACAAATATGTAAAACCAACACTGCGTATTGATTGGTTGCATTATTAACAATACCACGAGCTGCCTCAAGGCCGCCGCTGCATGATTATTTAATGTTATACCCTTAGCGTCCTGCGGTCTGCGTATTATAAAATCTCTTTATTTAAAAAAATCCTCCTCTATTTCCTCTTGTTTTATACACAGTCTAACCTTTTACCTCCAAACGATAAAAAATCTCCGAGAGTCGAACTACTTGTACATACTGTATTTAAGTTACCAACATTCTATATCTTTTATTAAACTTAATTTGTAAGTATCTACTTTATATATTCTGATACCTGCCATTAAATTAAAACCGTTTATTTACGAGTAAATTCCTGAACACTAATGTAAAACCAATATAAGACAAGGATTTACAACGCAGATAGACTTTTATTGGTAGTTTACTTCCCATATACGTAAGAACGTATAAGGGGCTCAAAAAACATTATAGCCTTTTACCACTTAACTAGTAAATCCAGTAATAGACTTAACGTGCTTTTAAGCTTGCTCAGATTTAATCGATACTACTTTGACTCTGTCATTAAACTTTCTTAGTCGCCTATGCAACTTGGAGCTGTCTAGTTTGCTCAGACGTGTCAGGCACACCTTCACACTAGCACATGCAGATAAATTAGATCCGCCGTTGGCGCCAGGCACCTTCTCAGTATTTGCACTGCTTACCGAGCGCTTATAACCTCAGGGGTACCAAGGAACGTACGCATCAAGGTATTGACCGAAGTATCAGCGAAATTTTCCGTTCAGTTTCAGCTTGGAAAAGAATGCTTTCGTAAGTCCGGATGTTTTCCTCTTACGGCAATTCTCGCAATTCTCAACCATTGAGCAGGTTCGATGGTTAAATATAATTTTGGTCGATTCGGTTTTTGTTTTTTTATTTTATTGTGGAGTTCACGAGGTATACTATACAGCTCACAGAGCCACTAAGTTATATTATCATATGCCTATTTTGAAGCACCGCCGTTATTAAAATATTTCAACATTAACTTTATAAATTGTCATTATTTTGTTTTTGACTAAAAAACCTGATTTATGCATTTCATTCGGCGCAAGCTTTTAGATAAAAAATCACACTTATTTTGGCTTATCTGAAGCCAGTTTCTTGGTAAGCGATTATATTCACACCCATGTCCCATAACCGATCCGGCTAGGGGCGATCGTACTGCATTCTGCGTATTTATTTATAGCGTGTGACCCGCCTATCGGAACGCCAAGAAAAACCTCGCTTCTATACTTGATCTTGGATGCTTGAGCACTGAGTAACCCGCTATAAAAGGATCTCCGACATAACCGATGCAACGATGCTGTTCCGTAACATGTCCATACCAAAATAAACTCCAGTGTATTATGGTCCTAGGTGTATCTATAAGTAGAAGTATGTTTAAGGCAACGAACTGGGATAATTATAACTAGAAGTCTCACTAGATCGTTAAAATGACCCCACGTGTATGAGCCGAGAGCGACTCTACTGTACTGCGCGCAGCTTGATAACGTAAAATATTGCAATGCCACGCAAGATGTTTGACATATAGAATATTATTATAGCATAGAGAAATAAGAAGTAATAGAGTGCTCACTCCATACATCAGTTTTGATAAAATGAATAGCGGAACTGAGAGTTCCGCTAATCGATGCTAGATGTCGACTGCGAAAATAATAAGGATTTTAGTACCAAAATTGATGTATGGAGTGAGCACTCTATTACTTTTTATTTCTCTATGATTATAGCCAATCAAAACTTTTAGTGACAAATCACAACTTTTTTGAACAGCATGAAATTGTATATTGGCTAATTTTCAAAGCTGCGGGCGGGGTATATACATATTTATGGAGTATGGATAGCTGTCAGTGACACGTGTCAGTCATGTTAACCGTTTTTAGAAGTAAAAAATTACTAATAGCTTTGTATGTGACATTCTGACATTCCACGGCGAAAGGTATTATTAGGCTTATGGGGGTCGGCGCTTACGCCATTATTAGTGGCGCCCCAATACTAATGGGGTACTACGGGTAACGGGACGTAATGTAAGCGCCGACCGCCGTATAGTACCTTTCATTGTGGAACATCACATATAATCCGTCGCTGGTTTAAGGTTCGTACCTACGCTTCTGTATGTATTATGTCACGGGTACTTTATGGCATTATCATACTGATATCAACTATACCCCTTATTCATAAACGTGTATTAAAGTGACGATGCCGCTGATCATCGTTTGTCCCTTTCAGACGTATTGGTATGATGGAAAGGGACAAACGATTATTAGCGGCATCGTAACTTTAGTACACGTTTATGAATAAGGGGGTATATGTTTGTCAAGAGCGTACCGTGCATACATTTAATTTCAACTGTGCAGCAACAAAATAATGATTTTACTGCAGTCGAGAGTAAACGGGTCATACCCATTTTATAGTATTAAGTTTAACTCGATCGCGTCTTTCCTGTAGACATGGCAAAGATAGGGAATCTAAAGCAAATTTTAGTGCACCCTTACAGTCCTTACAGGCGGTACATTCTTCCAGTACTTATGAGTCTTGTGACTCATTTAAGTAAAACGGGATACATTTGCAATTATATGTACCAGAGACGTTAATTTCTATTGTATTGTCCATAAAAGTGATTCATAGAATAAGGATTCTAAAATATGTTTGACCAAAACGCGTGCCGAAGGATTAGGATTAACATTATGAATATATATATAACATATAGCAGTAGATAATTACCGTAATTTCCTTGAACTTAAATTAGCAGATATTATCTTATCACATGACCAAGGTTTGCTTAGATGCTCTAATATGTACCCATCGTCTTAAGATAAGGTATTTATTACCTTAATGCGGGATATCATCCACGAGGCAGAACTTTCATTATATATCTTCAATTGAAATTTCATGTTAAACTTTAAGCGTCCAAAACTTATTTCCACGATTGTCACGATATGAAGTGTATGTTACTACATATTATAAAAAACAAAAAGATTGCTTCGCAGTATAATTTCCACATAATTGCTTGAATCGACTTGTCGTTAGAAACTAAGTAATTACCTGTATTAATCTTGTTTCATCTATTGTGACGTTCGATTTCTACCAATGTACTTCGTCAGTAAGAACGTCACAGCTTGCAACGATTATCTCCGTCTAAGGAATACTTGCCTTATTAGCAATTCCTTAGGAAACAAAATTTAATATAATTAATCTACGACTTTGATGGTGGTGCGGAAAGCGATCGGGAGGCTTATTCGGATAATACAACATATTAAACCGATATGATGTCAATCTTAGAATGTCTTGCGCCTGTATTAGTGCAAGCAAGATGCACCGATGTCCTTTGCATGTTGTTATCATATTTTAAAATTCTGAATCCGAAGTGTCCGAGTTGTCGATCGTGGTTGGTCGACTAGTCGCGCGAGACGTGGCCCGATCGTGGCGCCATGTGCAGGAATGCTTATTAATCAAGATTTTCTTGCGCACGCATCGTTCGAGCCTGAAAAGTGCAACTTTTACTCGTACGTGCACTTACTCATAATGTTAACGAAAAGAATTTTGACCCAGCCATTAATAGGATAATTCCTCTTTTGTTTTATACATTACCATGAAAAGTAACAAGTTTGCCATGAAAATTGATGAAAGTTAAGTAACTATGTAATACTCTGCGTAACGCGCAATGTCTATTATAGTCATTAGATAATTCACACATACTTTATATATTTTTTCTTGTCATAGGGTAGCTACATTTCCTTTAGAATATGTATAGTATAGTAGATAAAATGATTTCAACTGATCATGTAATAAATCATGTACCTATAGAATCGTTTAATGAAAGCTTTTATTATGTTTTACTTGAATAAAAGCACTTGCAAAAGAACTTAAAGCTAAATTGCATAAGTAGATATTATAAAAACTTGTAGTGCTGCAGCTGAAACCAGAGTAATAGTAAATAAAGTCAAATATTTTATTGCAATGTCTGTGTACATTATCTAATATTATTTATATTAGGTAACTTAATGTTACAGAAAATGGTCGATACTGCCATTAGGTATAGACGTTATGTAATAACCTATTAATACTGAAATAAAATAAAAATCAATAGCCGCTTGACCTCGCTCACTATTACACGTATTGTACAGTCTACGTTAAAGATATGTTTACATATTTCGCCTTATTACAAGTGAACAAGTTATTACAAGTGATAAGTGTAAACATATCTATGACGACGACTAACGTCGTCGTTGACGTCGACTGTACACTATATCAACTTTTCCGTATAAAATAAATATCTAAGAAAATAAGTATCTGCATTCAGAACCCGCACTGATGTGTGATTACCGCCTAAGGAAATATCGTCGGGATTGGAATACACGGAATATCTTAAATTCGGTGTATTCCCATCTGTGCCCGCCCCACGTGACCACCGCCATACAAGAGGCGGGCTCAGATAGGAATGATCTGTATGTAGCGCCTATTCCCACCAGTGCCCGGTGGGGACAGATGGGAATACACCTTAAATTGACAAAGCATAATATACCCAAGGTTTGAGTAGTTATGAATGGAGTCTGTGAAATTGCAACGAAAAACCTTACGTTAACCATGTAGATATTTTTTTTCCTTGACACTACAGAATGACAGACTGCTTACCATCAGGCGGGCCGTATGCTTGTTTGACACCGACGTGCTATAAAAAAAAAGAAAAATAAATGCTTAAATTATCGACGTAACCGTAAATATAATTTAATAAACATACCTTACACAAGTTTTAGTCGGGTAGTTGGCGTAGTTGCACATATTTTTAGCAAATTGTATCTCCTTTTAAATAGCGGGTATTATACGCTTGCGTGTAACCTAAAAACGTCGTATTTGTATTTTAATCTTGGGGTTAACATATTTATGGAATCAATTTATACAGATGTAAATAACATGATAAGAATTGAATATCTAGTGAGACACAGCTTAGATGTTGTAAGCCTCCACCGAGACCATTTTTTCGCCATTGGTTCCGTAACCAACCATAATGACAAAAACCGAAACTCATAGAGTTGTCATGTCCAATATGTCGATCAAACCGAATTTCAGCCATTTTACTGGGAAATTATAATAATGCTAACTTACATTAATGAAAGGAATCATTTCAGTTGTATTTAAAATCTTTCGCACAGGACCGAGAAGTGGCGCTGTCTTGTGTCGGAGGCCAAGTCTCATTTTGGGTCACTGAGCCAACGGAGTAAGTAAGTATTTAATAGTACATTACGATACAAGTGCGAAAAATAGGAAATTCGAAACGAGTGGCGATAAATTAAAACACGACCGAAGGGAGTGTTTTAAATCGACACGAGTTGCGAATTACCTATTCGCACATGTATCGTACAACGTTTTACAGTACATATGGCCCTTTAAATGTTCGACACAGTAACGTAATATGCTACTTCTCGCACTAGTGCTATAAAGTAGCCCCATATGTACTGTAAAACGTTGTACGATACATGTGCGAATAGGTAATTCGCAACTCGTGTCGATTTAAAACACTCCCTTCGGTCGTGTTTTAATTTATCGCCACTCGTTTCGAATTTCCTATTTTTCGCACTTGTATCGTAATGTACTATTTGTTATGTGATTAATGCAAATAATTCTAAGAAAGCTTTTTCTTGGTCAAATCAATTACTATTTGAATAAAAATAATTCGTGTTGCTGATGGAAATTGAATTTTGATCTAAGTTAAAGCGCATACACTTCTTACTTATCTCCCAACTTATAAACAGTCTCTTGTGTGACTTAATGCACTAGGTTTAACCATGCGTGCGAAAGAGACAAATACTAGCTTAACGCCTTCGCAATTCGCATCGTAAATAAGCACTCAAGGTTTTGATGGAAAAGTACTGGAAGAAAAGTGCGCAAACCAACGGTTCGCCCGCATGGCAGGGATCGGAAACATTTTAATTTTTAAGAAATATGATTCATACAGCACAGCCGGTTGGGCTATGTCATCGTTAGCCACACACTTGTTTTAAGATGACTTTGTTTCTTGGATTTGACTTCCAAAAACAAAAAGGACATACTAGTTTTTTTATTACTAGAAAATAAACACAGTCTGGTGTGCAATTTTGTATTCACAGATTCCTCTTGAAATAATTTCAGACAGGTTTTTAACCTCTGACGAATCTGAATTAGCAAGCGAACACTGGCGTAAAGGCTGTAACACATTCACATCTTTCATAATATTGACACGACACACACACATTTTCAAAGTGTACGTACTTCGAAGTACGTATGTGTTAAAATGTAAACTGAGGCAGCCACAAAACTTATTTTACGCTCACTAACTTGAAAACACGCATGTGTGCGGGCCACAGACGCGTCACAAGCATTACTTAAACCTCAATTAAATATAACACTGAAAGTTTCATATAAACCATTCAATTATTGACAGTTTTTCTTAAGAGAAAATTTCTAATGGCATTTTGTCATTACAGTTACACATTCATATGTGAGTGTTATTGAAGAAAATGAGTTTTCTGCTCGTTATAACGAATTTAAAGCTGACCCACAAAATGCAATAGCGTCCTTTTTAATGAGATCTTGAAGATTAAAGTGAATGTGTGTACATGGCGACGCATTGGCGCAGCAGTGTTTATCCCGTCGCTCATGTCATGAAGCGTTCGCCCTAAAATAATCAGTGTTAGTTTGATCTTCGATTAAGTGTAGTTGTTACGAATTCGAGGTTGCAACTGCATTGGATTACATGAGGCACATATTCAGTAAGCGAAGAAAATG
Organism: Cydia pomonella; assembly: GCF_033807575.1. Classification (NCBI taxonomy): domain Eukaryota; kingdom Metazoa; phylum Arthropoda; class Insecta; order Lepidoptera; family Tortricidae; genus Cydia; species Cydia pomonella. The sequence continues at coordinate 12,023,997 of NC_084708.1, forward strand.
AGATCCCAAGTGTTCTTTTATCGTTTAGTAAGCGCGTGCTGGGGGATTGATCAGGCGAACCAGTATAAAAGTGCTTTCTGATTACGCATAGTCGTAATGGTTCTTGGAGTTACGGTACATTGGACCACTATAACTCGAGTCGCGCAAAGAAGAAGAATATATATGGCGACACACGGCGATCTCGCGCGCTGACCGTTAAAAATGTATTTTTAACCGTAATCCCAAGAAATAATGTTGTCTTACTGCATCTTGCTTGATATATCCTTTCTCATTGGATTGAAAGTAAGCGAGCAGGATGTTGTATTCTGAACGTGTTATCGAGAGAGCGAAGCGTAAAGATCGGAATCATTTTAAAATAATTTAAATATACTTATAGAGATATACAAAATAATTTGATTCTTATAAACTACTTAGTATGAAGATTTGCCAAGTTAAATTGTAAATCTGTGATGCCGAAATGCAGAATTCGCAGGAACTGCGAAAATTTGATAAAGGGGACGACGCCTAAGGAAAAATAACGCTTTCTGACCTTCAAACTGTTATAGCAACCGTCAAAGTATGACAGAATGAATACATATAACCGTAATCAAAGACAGGAAAATGATAAATTACATTCAATTTATTTTATGTCTTAGGTACATAAAATAAATTGAATCAGTCAAGTGTAAAAATATGGGTCCACACAACTTATTCAAAAATATGTCATAGCTCATAATTTGTCGACTAAAGATCTATGGGATATATTTTTGACGGTACGATTATCAGAAGTTATATCGTAAAACTGGTTGTAAAAAAAATTAACAGACTTCCTACTCAAACATAGAGTACTTTCAAATTTAGTGCGAACTACTTGCGTTTCCGAAAAAAAAGGAAATCATTCAGAACAAATAATAAAGGTGGCATTAAGGTAAAAAGGTTGAAAAAGTCTGTTTTATTTTTTTTTATAATAAAACGTAACAGCACGAACAACACGTGACTTATACGTGATTTTTAGGACAAGCATCTGTACAAACAGACGTCAAACGTCATGATAGCTATTTCGTTTTTCTTAAAAAAATAATTGATAGTAACCTCTTTCATAATTCGTTGTCCTACTTAAGCTTTTGTTCCTTGCTCCTACATCTTGACTCCAGTTCATTGCCAAAAACACGCACGCCGAGCCTATCACGTAGTCCATCATATATGTATGGATGCACTGCCGATCGCGTCCGCGTACCAATGTACTTAGTTTGTATATTTATAAATGTCGCCTCATTTTCTACTGACGTCTCTGCCCTGTCGCCTAACGGATCAATCACCCCGCTGATCTCTGACGTCAATGCCTGAAACTACGGTAAACTTGTACATTAATTTTATTAATTAAATTAATAAACTCCGAACTTGCCCTAAAAGTTGTTAAAGAGACAGTATACACCAGACATCGGATTCACGTCGGAAAATTTAATGACACGTTGGAAGTTCCTATATCGATAAACTCAATTATTAATGCTTTTCCCATGCCTATACTACTTAAGCTGAACAATCCAAGTTTTGTTTGTAAACAATATAATTTTGTTTAAAGTAACAAACGCAGAAAATCTCTTAATAGCCAGGAAATCCATAATGCATAGGATTTTACGAGTAGCACACTTATAAGAGTCACATTCACGTGCTAATGCCATGCTACTTCCATATATTATTTAGCCGGATCGGATGAGTTCACGTTGTCAAATTTGTTCACACTTCCTAGACATTTACGTCACACAAATTCTAACAAGAAACTGTTTTGAGAGAATTGACTTTTATTGATGAGAAGTGTAAAGTATCTTACGGTCTAATTCCTAACTCCAGGAACGTTCATATAAATAATTTTCTCAGCACTCCGAGACTACGTAAAAGCAATAATAATACTGGGTAATGAAACGCAATTTCACTATCCCAACGATATTACTTATATGTATATTTTCGACATAAAATAAAAATCGATGCTCTAGTTTTCGTTATTACGGATGATTTCTTCCATTGACACTTTTTCCTCTCCTCCTCTCCTAACTCTAATACTTTTCTCAAAAATGAAAATACGTCCACCGGAACCTAAAAGGAGGGGTTGCATCAGGGGGAGGGGAAGGGACGCTATTGCGCGTAGAGCTCCATACCCAAAGGTATCATACAACATTAATTTTAATCGCTCGAGCGAGCGAAATTGAGAGAGCGAAAATTTTATTTTTATTTTTTATTAACTATGCCATTAAGTTTCCTTAAGAGGAATTCCTAGTTGCGATTTTTCCATACAAACGCTCTCGACTGATTCCTCCCTGGATTTTTAACCTAGAGCAGTGATTTTTTCAAATAAGATCAATATCATCAATATCTGTGCCGCTATGTTTTGCTTTTTTGCATTATTTTATTTTGAAGAAAGATACAGCGCCTCGAAAATCGCAAAAACGGCTCAATTGAATTGGCTGTAAAAAAAGGCACAGTATACAAATATGACAAAAAATATCCAAAAAATCAAAACATAGCGGCATAGATTATTTCTTCCTCTTGCAGTTTCCAAAATTTCATAAAGATTGATTGCGTTTTGGAGGAGGAAACAGTCGAGAGCGAAACCTCGATTTTTGAGTTTTTTGCATGTGAATTTCAGTCCGGGCTGCAGTTGTCCTTATCGCACGAATTGGAGGCGGAGACAGTTTCTAAATATACGTACACAGAAGAAATAGTGATGGGCATAACATCCTTATTAGGGATTGCAGAACCGGTACTGTTTTAAAGAACCAGGATTTCCCGGTACTTTCGTAACCGGTCTAATTATTTCATTATTTTAAATAAAACGACAGCATTTTGCGATTTGACCACTTTTCGTATTATAATTTAATAATCACATGTTCTTTTACTACGTATAATCACAATAAACAAGGTAATTTTTTTAAGAAATATACTTTGTATTTTACATTGCGCACACTTGTGCGTCACAAGTAAAAGATAACTACTTTGATGTTTGACTAGATGGCAAATTTAATGCAATTACATTGACGAGGGGATTTATATACTTATAAGCAGGGATCGGATACCGGTATTTTTTGTATGGGAACGAAAACGGTATTTTTTCGTTCTTTGTTAATTATTTCATTCCTAATCGGGCAATCTAATAATACGAAGTCGTTATCTAAAAACACAACTGAGTCCTACATTTTGAGTATAAAATAAACCGAAATATATGGTTATTTCGATGTTTTTGCAAAAAACCGGTTCCGATCCCTGCTTATAAGTATCGCAGTCGTATTGTATAATCCGCCGTATTACATTACGGCTAGCCGATATCAAAATAAGGGCCATTTTGAAATGCGGCGGTTGAACGATTAAGGTATGTTGGGTAAATACCGGATGCGGGTGAAGAACGTAGGACATTCATTTCTCCCTAATTTGGCTTTATTTTTTAATGGTGGCAACATTGTGTAAGACATCATTTCATTGCGCCTCGACTGCCAGTGTCCCCGCGTTGCTTAGGGAGTTTGTGCTATGCGCAATCACAGAGAGCAAGGTAAATTTCGCGAATTTGAATTCGCCCTGTAATTTATTTTGCGTATTGTGATGAAACTGTGTTTGTTTTTGTAATTGTGTTAACAGACCTAGCACTGCTGTAGACCGATATCCGATCGTGACCCATCCAGGTAAAGATCGGAAAGAAACAATCCCATCTTTACCTATTTAAAACAGCAGTGATTGTCAAACTTTAAATTTTCTTCAATTTACCTACTGACCTACTTAATTATCACATTTATTGTTTTCTTGATCACACTTTCGTACCATTATTTTTATCCAGTACCATCCAGTTGTATGTGTATGTACACTTACTTACTGACAATGTAATTTTTTTAATTTCCGCAACCCAAAGGTTGCCTGGAAGAGATCGCTTTTTAGCGATAAGACCGCATGTTGTTTACCTGTGCTTATGTTTCTGTTTTCTTTTGTATTGTTTTCTTTTATTGAGGTGTGTAATAAAGAGTATTTATATTGTATAGGGATGATGATACATGTTGAATTTTATAACAAAATCGAGTAAAATAGATAGCAAATGAGCAATTTTTCGCAATACACATACGGATGCATATGTAGATGTGCACGCATACATACATAGCTAGTTTCGGATACAAAATAGAGATAGGGCTTCGAAATTAGTTTCCTTAAAATGCTTCAAGAGGGCTCTCTTTTCCTATATATTTACTTTACTCTTTACATACGATCCTTACATTTTATAAAAAAAAAGATTATATATCAACTATATATTATATACATAATTGCAAAATTAAACCAATAAAATCGCAATTTTACTTATTTTCCATACTTCAAGATGGGCTCGCAGTGACCTTGACCTTTTTAAAGAACTACTTAGTCTTTTTGATTTTTAAATTTGATTCTTATTTTTTTGGCGACCTTCATTAAAAATGATTGGGCACGATTATTTTTTATTTTGATTTTTGTCCCTCCTACTTAAGTACTTAATATATTCCAGTACATTCCTTTCAATAAACAATACATTTACACTTTTACTAAACCTGTACAGTTCACGAGATCTTAAATTGTCAAAACTTCGAAACCTATCAATTATTTTAGTGGTTTTTCTTATTTTATTACTTCGTGTAAACCTTACAATAAGAGGTTTCTTAGCACATTGTTTACTTATCAAATTACCTTATGAGTTATGACATAGGTATCAAAGTTTGAGAGCCACAATTTTACCAATTTTTGTATCAGGGTTAAGATCGGATACAAAAATACGAAAAAAAAAAACACTTTCGTTGACAACTTTTAAGTTTGTAATTATTGGTGGCTGTAATGTAATTTATATACAATGGATAAGGGTAGACACCGGACCTATTTCTTTGTGATACTTTATTCTCTTTCCATTAGAAACAACTTTTTGTCACCATTCGATGTTCTCCCTTGATGGCAAAACACTCGTTACCCTAACCGTTCTATATTGAAGATTACCAAAATTCAGGCCGAATCTACGGTTATTATTTAACGATTCGCTCCTTACTTCAAGAATCTGTCACGTGCTGGGATCTCGAAAAAAAAATTTTCACGAGTTCTCTCAATTGGTCCCAAAATTGTCCGGCATTACCCAGATTGTCATTGTCATCAAGTTTAGCCCCATCGTACTATAAGTTAAATAGATTGTAGTTTAAACATATATTTATACCTACTTACAAAATTTCACAAAACACCATGATCACTCCCAACTTACTGATACGGATAGGTACAGTCAAGTGTAAAAATATGGGTGTACACATCTTACTCAAAAATATGTCCCGTTGCATCTTATTCCAGTGTAATAAGAGCGTAGTACCATATTTATGAGACGATTCTTTCGATACATATTTTTGCACTTGACTGTACGACGACGACCGAAGCAGGGACATCATTCTTTTTTTTCTCTTACTTATATAGTAATTAATAGATACAGTATAATATAAAAATGAAAAACAATATTATGTGATAACAACAAAAACAACTTGCGTCGGTCGGGCAGCGCAGGATAAATTCCGTCCGGCCCGCGGGCGATGTCGACGGAACGGCGCGCAATGAGCGAGCGTTCGAGTCTCGCGTCTGTGTGCGCGCACTCACACTTAGATAGCTCCCGCTCCCGCCCACCGCAGCGCGACAGAAACATAGCTTCAAAAATTCGAGATTTGAAAAGTTGCTCCGCTAGGAATTGCTCTTAAGCGTACTTACCGGTAGTGTTGGCCGAACGTTAATTGCAATTAACCATTAACCATTATAAATTGAATCGTAACCGTAACGGACGGTTACAGTTTATGGTTCAATTTATAATGGTTAATGGCCAATAATTTTTAATTGCATTAACGTTTCGGCCAACACTGCTTACCGATACCCCGAAGTTATTGCATTTTTTTTTCAAGCAACATGGCTCATCAAAGCTTTGAAACATAAAGATCAAAATCAAAATACAAACTTAAAATACCACTTTATACCGAAGTATACCGAGTAAATACTCATTATTATTTACTCACCCATCTCTAGGTACAATGCAACTGAGATTGACACTTCGTTACTAATTGAATATAGTTGCTAATTTTAAAGTAGGTATAATTAATTTGCTATGAATATCAACTACATGGATTTAAAAAAAAATGTTGCTATGATACCATCATAACTTGCTTTCTCATGTGCAAAACTAAGCGTCTCGAATTTTATAATTATATGTCAAGGTTGAAAGCAGCGGACCCTAATAGTTCTACGTCACATCTGGAACATTTTCGATGTGGTTGTTAACTGTACTAGGTTTATGGGATTGAAAACAATGCCATATGTATTTATAGAAAAAAGGAGTCATCTGTCCTACTATTCTTTTATATTCAGCATTTCCTGATTCTTCGTAATAGGAAGTGTTCAAACGTTCTCATCGAAATGCGTATTTATTCGTACATATCGCCAATTACTCAGGGTTACATGTAATGGTAATGCAATAAATGCAGGAAATATCGTTGTGCAGCTGAGCTTCACGTAATAAAACTATAGGTATATTATAGATGTACAGTAAGCTGTAGAGATATCTGAAAACTGCTTACATTATACTATGCAGAGTGGTCAGTCGTCTCTGCAGCAGATTGCACCGTTGATGACATGACACTACTGTTAAACCGCCTAAACCGTCTCACGCCTTGATATTTTCATTGTAAAACTTAGCAAACCACGTGCCACCACCACGCAACCACGCTGCGTGTGGTTAACCACGCAGTTAACTCGTTAACCCAATGACAAATTGTACTGGTAACCATAGTAACTCGAAGTTTAACCGGTTAACCCCGGGTCCTTAGTCTGTTAAACAGTTCTGCAAAAGCGGGATACATCTATGTAATGTATGCTAGAGTGAGATAATAACACACCCACTTAATATTTTCTCTTTCCAGCAAATAGCTGTTTCTCTTACAGGACACTGTTAGGAAGATTGTGGTTCTTGATAGTAGGGGACGTTTCTGCATGCCTTCATTTTACACAGTTATAAAGGGAAAGGTATAAGGTTTGAAGTGAAGATGGACGGACATAAGTCCGCCATCGCCATTTGTACATACATAAATGATGTAATTCGCGCTTGTTTGTTTTTGTGAAATGTTAATCTAAGTAACTAGTTAATATATTGATTTACTTATATTGTTGACACTGATTATCGCTCTCTATACACAATTAGAAGGCAATATCAGACTAATGCTTACTTACCGCGCCCGGCGCAAATAAGCTCTACTCGTATAGAGCAAATATATGTAGACCGGTCGCAGCTTAAATTGTTTGCGGAGATGATGCCATTATTACGATTAGATTAGCTGTCTTCTGTATTACGCCGAATGGTGAGTAGCTAGTGGCCATATACACTAACTTTGCACCCACTTGGACAGAACAAACTGAGGAAGTTCCATTGACATTAATGTCATTTTCACACTTTGTCATTGCAAATACTAAATACCATGCGGATTTAGCAGACGGAATTATTTTCGCATTAAGAGGAAATACCAGCTGAGCCCCTTTTCTAATTTTAGAAGCAGCTCCTAAAATTAGTGCGATGAGGACAACTGCAGCAACGCCAGAAACCCTTTAACGGACAAATTTCGATTTTATATGGCAAAAATGACCACCCTATAACTATGATTTTAAACTTCATTTCAAAATGACAGGGTTCAATTTTCCGTAATTTATTCGTCTGACCGTTAAAGGGTTAAAAAATCCTGCGTAAAAACCTCTGAAAACGAAGTTTCGTCCTCGACATTTTCCTCCTCCAAAAGAATCACGATAAAATTTTGCGAACGGAATGAGAAAGAAATTATCTGTGTCTGGCCGTTTTTTTGCGTTTATTGTTTTGCTGATTCTGCATGCTAGGCATCTGTTTACGGCACATTTATTTGACCCTTTTTTAGCGCTTTTTGAACTAACCTAGTTCTTATAAAAACAAGAATATCAAATATTACGTACAAACACACGTATTGGTAGTATTGAACTCGTATAAAAACATATTCATCTAGCAAAAACCTAAGCTTTTGCATTTTGTTGTATGCACTGACCGGAGAATTGATTAGGCATGGAGATAGGTTGACTCTGGGGAAGTACATAGAATAGTTTTTAACCTGGAAATCATCCCTTAAGGTGGTGGAAATGGTGTGAATATTACTATGGAAGTGTTTTATTGAAATAATAATTCTACACAGAAGATGTCGCGAATAGAAGCTAAGTAGTATAACATAAATAAGGAGTAGAACCACGAAAAGTTCCTTTATTTTTTAATTATAACCTTTATAAGGTTTAGACCACAACGCTCATGGAGTCATAGGGATTCTAAACACCCGCCCGAAAACATCTGTTTACGTTTACGTTATCCGAAATATCGCTAAGAGCTTACTATAGCTTAGTTTTTTTTTTTCTTTTTAATCATATACTCTTAAAATTATCTCGTACAAACATTACGACACCGCCAATGTCCATACAAGCCTTGCTTGTCTGAACTCTGAATAGACTGGACAAGGTATAAATTAAATTAACACTGTTGATTCTACCATAATGGCGTCATTGTTATAATAAATGTTTATTAGTAGTTAGGATAAAGTTAAAGTTAGTAGAAGGATTTCATTTGCTATGCCCAATGAAATAATGAACAACCTGATCTGCTCCCATTGGCTCCTCCCGTTTTTTCTAATCATCAATTGAGTTACATGTTCTAAGTTCTATTAACCATTGTGCCTTTTAATTCAATTCAATTAAATTAAAGTTTTATTTATTTCGGACCATGTCCATAGTATTAGTGTACATTCCCTTAATCCTATGTAATTTTTTATTTTATTAACAATATACATAATGGATATATACAGATGATTACTATAGCTAGCTTATATCTAAAATAGGCCCTTGAGGCATTGTACCAAGGATGCTGGCGGCATTTCCTCGTTGTATCGCAATACTGATACGTTGTGCGAGGAAGCCGCCAGCTCTTCGGTCACCAGTTATGTTAGTTAACTACTATACTAAATTATACTAAGCCTCTGGATCCCATATGGACATCCTCCCAATGTTTCCAGATGGCGCAAGCAGGCGACTCTAACACTAGGTGCGAAAGGCCGTTGGCACTGTCACGCACGCGACGCATCAGGGAGGCAGTTCTTTTGCGTATTATTGCACCAAAGCAGTCAGTGCGCGCCTCCGCGAACATACCACAGCATTAAGCAATAGCTTGCTTGACTTAGAGATCGATAATAAAATACCTACGTAACTCTTTACGTCATTGAACATAAACAAAGGACTTCATTGTCTTAGTCGTCTAGAATCGCAAACAAATGTACGTTGTTTTTCTGCATCCCATAATGAGGTCAATGTAGCAAATTGGAGATATTAAGTTACGCCGTCCGTGCGTAGGCACTGACGAGGCTTTGATTGATCTTGATTGGGGGCGGGTTGTGCCCACAAACATTGCAATTAATGTCAGCAACACCCGTGTGACGAAATGTCTGATAACCATGTCAACGCCTTAAATTCATTGATACCAATTATTATTATCGCTTGATTCGGGTGCCAACTTCTCATGATTTACTGATGACCGTTAAAGTAGGTGTGTCCAATTTGTATATTTGCCTTGCAATTCTTGCTACGCGGATGTTAAGTCTTGTGAGTTATAAATAGGAAATGGTAGAAAATTAATAATATCACTAGGAAGCTGCTAACCATACCTACAGTTCGTACGACGGTATATAATATTGATAATTGGAATAATAAATCTCACTGACTTATTTTTCTCTAGCCTAAGCGTTAGGTAGCCTGACATACTATAAATCAATTTTAAATAAAAGCTGGGTTTTTTGATATTTAAAAGTTTTTATTTCAATTTCATCCAGTTTTCAGAAATAAATGTGTCGCATCACTATCCGATCTGTATCAATGATTTAAGAGTATCACTTAAATTTATCAATGCTTAATTGTTTTTCTAGTAGGTGCCTATATACTTTACTTACTATATGTCATTACAAAAGACTGGGAATAAAGGAGTAGTAAAATCAACGGGTAGGTAATCATTGTTCCGGTCACATTATGTACGAGTATTCTTAATACTTGTCTCAAATAATGTTAGGTATGTACTTCAAACAAAACAACCGAAACTATAAGATAAACTATAATTTCGTTTTTCATTGCTGATGTCTCGATTCACGGTGATTGTCGGAGAATATTTATGCAAAAATATACCTTTGTGCGAGTTGGCATATCGGCTATTGAATCAATTGAAATAGTCATAGCCTTAGGCGTTGGTGTATACGCAGGTAGATCTAGCCGAGGACAGCCGCATTAATATTCATTATTATTTGTTATTCATATTACTTAAAAGTGAGAGTCATTCCGCAAAACTAGACCCAAACTTAGAAAGTGACGAAAGTTAATTGATTTTAATTTTTTCGATGACAGACTTCAACAACTCAACAAGTAATAATGTTGTCATACGAACGTCCCCGATTCTGATGGCCTTATCCGTAATGGTGGATTCCATTCCGTTTAACTATAGCAATAAATTATTGATTTCGACGACGGAATTCACATTACATTGCTTACGGAGTTTATGACAAATTTATTGGCAGACCATAAAACTTGTAATGAAGCATTAATTTTTCATTAAAGACTTCTTTTTGGGATAATGAATCGTTGGGTTTATTCCTTAATACTTGAACAAATAAATACGAGAAGTTTTTAGATCATAAACGTGTACTAAAGTTACGATGCCATGCCTTTCCAACTAAAGTTACGATGCCATGCCTTTCCATCATACCGATACGTCGGAAAGGGACAAACGATGATTAGCGGCATCGTAACTTTAGTACACGTTTATGAATAAGGGGGTAACGGTGTAAAGTTACGCGACGAAAAACTAACAATAAATCTGCTATCAGACAGAACGACTAATTTCCGCCAGGAATTTTGACTGCTTGGCCTGAAGTCTTAGTTTATGACAGGAATTAAAATTACAGTAAAATACCATTTATCATTTTATTTGCCCTCGACTTTAGTTAAAGTGTAAATAATACTAGATAACATGACCATTATGTTTCATGGATATAATGTAAATATATTGTTTGAGCGGCCCTGTATTTCGTAGGTCTTAAATAAACAAACCTTTTGTTTCGTGCGTACAAGGTGCATTTTAATGCCTTTTTGAAAAGTTAGCACCTTGGCGAAGATAACATTGTCGTATGATGAGCATGACTGTGCTAGTTCACCTTCAATAAAAATGTTTACACGTTGAAAAAAATAATTATCGTAAAGTGTCAAGGAAATTACTACATTATTTATGTAATTTATGTTTACATCAGTTATAACTATACAATTTAATATTTAATACTGTATCTCCTTTTCAAAAGCTTTTATTAGACAAAACATGAAAGCCTTGACAAAAAAAAATAGTTTGAAAAGTATAACAACAAATGCACTTCCTTTTGAGTATTAGCAAAGAAAAATAAGTAGGTAAACTTAAGGGTGTTCATGCTCACTCCATACTTGGCTTTCCTTACTTATTAATAATAAGTTGTAAAGGACATAGGTGGCCGGTCCATATTGGGATACCCTCCTCCAATTGAGGGTGGATCTAAATATTCTCGAGTCAGAGGTGTAGAGTTAGAGCCGGTGTAGCTTTATTTGACGTTCATAAGCGCATTGTAATATGCCTGCTGGAATAATAAACCATTTTTAGGGTTCCGTAGCCAAATGGCAAAAAACGGAACCCTTATAGATTCGTCATGTCCGTCTGTCTGTCCGATTATGTCACAGCCACTTTTTATCTTTGGATATGTTAAAACTCGCTATTAATAAATTTTAATGTATTACGTAGAACTATCAGATTATTCTGTCCTCTAACTTAATTGCAATAACATTGAAGTTAAAATTGTTCTTTTTTAATATGCCCTCATGTCAATTACCTACAAAGAAAAGTGGGTACCAATTAAATTTACATTATAATTGTTTAAAATCGTTCGCTGTGGGTTCCGAACTTTTTTTGCTTTGGTTGTTAGTGTTCGTGTGAGGAATAAGTTTAAAAAAAGGTTTTTTTTTTAAATATTGCGTTGTTCCCACCTACTTATTAATCTGAAGTATTATTAATTAGAATGTCCGAATTATAGTTTTGTTACATTCCAAATTTTCTATTAAGATAGGAAGATAACTGATATGTTTGAGTATGAACCTAATACATTGAATATTTAAGAGAACTAAACTTGGATTGTCTATTATTGAAAATATTATTAGCTTACTTTGCCTTCTGAATGAAAAAGAGGAAAGTAGACGACTCCGCGCGATTGCTTGTCCATACAAACATACTCCCCATATATCTTTCAATATATTGACATTAGGTATAGAAAATATTTTTACATAATTTTATATAGCTAGAATAAAAATACCGTTTTAGAAAGAGGAAATACGCCATTTGCGCTCTTTGAGTTAAAAGTTAAAACACTTGATTGCACAACTGCGAAGAAGCGGCCAACTTATTTACCGAACCAACAATTTAAGGTATTTTGTGACGCAGTTTCCATAAGTAGGTGTCATGAATAATTGTGTATTTTCACGTAACGAGGCGGATGTAGAAGCTCGAGGAATTCAAGATCACTTAATCAAGTCATAGGACACTTTCTACGTGACTTCGGCAGATATTTTCGAGATAAAGAATCTGTTTCACAATGCTTTAATGTTTAGCACGTCGCCTTCTAACTTAGGTGCTATTACCTACACAAAGTATTTTCGTTCAATTAAAACTATTTCATTTTCTGACACCGCGAGACCGTTGTAGACGAACGCTATCGTCTCGGTATCGACGCGATGATGTGCAACTATACAAACACCCGCAGATTATATAAATAAAGATAACGATTTACTCAAGATGTCCATTTCTTTGTCCATATCGTATAATGGTCTCCTTTTTGCCACAAGTTGCATGCTTGATTGGATTGGAATGTTGCACGCGCTTCCTTTCACTCCGCAAGCTATAGGACGCAATGATAATAATAATAAGATTGGTTTAAAATTAAACTGTTTCCAATTAATGCATACTTTTTATATTTCATTAAATTGTCGGAAGGGCTTCTATGTGTTCCCTTCGGCTCTGCGCACACCTCCCAAATGTCTCAAAGACCATTGTTCCGTGTACGAGAAAGACAACGTATATATATTTTTTTATTTAAATGAAAAACGAATAACCTGTGATAAAACCATCTATTATTAGTACAAAAGCTCTTAATTGTGGTCCAGTGTGGTGCAATGAACCCGAATGTCGTTCAGATGTGATTGTTTGAGTGTGGTAGTTCTATGGCAAAACATATTTGTAAATGGAAAAAACCAACTCAAACAAAACTAAAAGGAACCTTGATGTGTATTAAACTTTAAAAAAAATAGGTACTTATAATTTTGTTGAGTTCTTTTTATCTAACAGCTGTTACTACACTTAATCACCCTTAGATTTGACATTGTCTGATAATAATGTACAAAACTTACTTATTGTTTTCACTGTAAATAAACATGTTATGATAGTTTATAATTTTCCTATATTATTTTTAAAAACTTCGTAATTCTATTGGCTTTTGCTTAAAAAAATGCAATGCGTTGTGTTGTAGACTACCTCCTGAATCAACAGCGTGCTTGGGTCAAATTGAGTCACGGAGGCTTATTCTGATTGTAATAACAGATTACGAATTTGATCTGCATTTGTTATTTATATGATCTGTCATTGCCTAAAGTGACCTTTCTTCAACAAGAAACGCGACTTTTAACACTGACAGATCATATCCTTAACAAATCCATGTCAAATTCATAACCTGTTATTACAATCGGAATGTGCCTCATGGTCATTTAAAGTAAATTTTTTGCAAGTCAGAGTAATTTAACTAATTTGAGCTTAAACAGTATTTTTATTTTTATTCAGTTGTCGCCGAAATTCGCTTAGTTTTGCCCGTCTAATTTCATCTCAACTTTATTTCAGATGCTTGCCTCCGCTGCCAAGGCGAAAGCAAGAAGGACTCATATGGGAAACAGGACTGCGTGGTGGTGTGGGGCGAGTGCAACCACAGCTTCCACTTCTGCTGTATGTCGCTCTGGGTCAAACAGAACAACCGCTGCCCGCTGTGCCAGCAGGAGTGGTCCATACAGCGGATGGGCAAGTGAAGCTTCTGGCCCATTCTCCCGATGGCTACGAAACGCACCCTGCGAGCGTGCACGCTCAACGCTGACATTTGTTTTATCAATTATATGGCGATCGGCGTCAGCGTCAAGCGTACACATTCTGAGCGTGCGTTTCGCCGAGGAGTGACTTCAAAATGGGATTCTCTTCACAAGCATCTGCGTGTAGGGTACAGGTGTATTCATGTATTGCATATTGGCATATGTATTTTAATCGGTATTTTGTTTGTAAATTATGAATACAGAGAACCTCTTTTCAACATTTGTTTTAAATGAATATTGGGTGCATTTAAAATGCCCGTCAGTCTTATAAAAGTTATCAATTCTTTTGTTTGTTATATCCGATTCATTTGATAAAGATATTAAAGTAAAGACAAGGTTCGGAATTGTACAGAAATCAAATTCCCTCACTGTAATCTAAGTGTTAAATACATACATACTCGTACATACATCAAAATGAACATTAATCGTATAAAAAAACAAGTGCAGTGATATACACTGTATCTTTAGGTATTTCAATAAAAGTAAACAAAACGGCTTAAGGAGCCATTTGAGGGTAGATGAAAACATTACATGATCAAATAATATAGCTTAAAGTCAGGTCGTTCGCTGAGAGAACCAGGCGGTTTTGTATTTGGTTGGTTAAATAATAAATGTTATAACAACCCGAAAATGTACTATTTGTTTGTTTACTTTTGTGTATTAAACAATATAATAATAGGTACAGGTTGAATTTATTTTAAATGGTGTGGTCAGATTCCGATGCGCAAAATGGTGTCAACTTCTTTTAATTCATTCATTTACAGATTTTGGAAATATATGTAAATTCCATCTTGCAAACATAAAATATACTTTATCTTAAAGTGCGAACGTTTTTTTTTTGTAATTCAACGTGGAAACGTCCCACCATATAACCTTTGGTTTTGTATGTTTCGCTTTTGTTACGTTTGCCGTGTCGTTAAGTCGTTATTATCTAAAGATAAAGCGAGTATTCTGTTATTGATACAAGTTTTATAATAATACAAGTTTTTAAATTCTACTTATATTTACATATCAACTCGACGTGGTACCAAGAGCGTAACATCACGTTTGCAACGTCAAGAGAAATATATATGTAGATGAAATCTAAATTCATACGCGATTAAATTAAAAATAATATTAGAGCTTTAAAAATATTTTAAAATCATAAATCATTTGAGTAATATATTGAGTAAGGTAAATGTGGTTAAGTGTGGCATACGGGTAAGTGTGGCTGGCCTTCACATTGGGCCTGTTTGTTTACATTGATTAGTGTTTCTTGCGAGTTTATACATTTAGCAAACTCGCAAAAATACTAATCAGTAAGTAAAAAGGCTCCAAGTGAAGGCCAGCCACACTTACGCGTATTGACCTTATTGTTTTAGGAGGATACCATGTTCTTTTGCCACATAACTACGAAGGGTCCTCGACTATTGGTCGACCTCACAGCGCCCATTATTATTCGTCACTTTATTGATTGTCTCCGCGTAACATGAATCGAAGCAGAGACAGGTAAAAATAAAGACGGGTCGGCTACAGTATAAGTTTCAATCCTATCGTTGTTGTAAATGGCGTCATGTTAGCGACTTAAGTCCCTAGGTATGGTAGATGGCTTTATGTCATCAAGCGGAGATGAATACGTTGTGCAACTGCATCATGATGAGTATCGTGAATTTATATGGATATTGACAGTCTTTCTTTTCTTTTGTCTGATCCAAGTGACCTTTTATAAAACCTCGGAAACGGGTGTCATTAGGTCAGACGTTCAACTTGTATTTTTTTCCTTGTCCAAGAAACATAATATATAAAAAACACGGACCTTGGTTTCAAATAAAATATTACGAGGAAGAAAACAGGATAATCATCATATTTCCGCGTTTATACTTGTACATATCGCCTATATGCCGGCCCGACGCCAAATGCACAACAACCTTGACTGTTTGGTGTTCAATTATAACCTGCAATTCTTTACTTAACTCATTTGTAATGATAAACGGTTTAGTTAAACTCATGAATAAAGAACCTTCCAAGTATCATGGAAATTTACCCGTGCCGAGGTACATAGTAATGCAACTTTTTAATTGAAAAATACCAAGCATCTAACAACAATGTTATAATTGAAACAGACGTATGCAGGTTGACAAGGACGTCGAATCATATCGTATCGTTTTATTAGTTTTTCTCTCATATTTGTGAAAATCTGAAAATTGAGTAATATATAGTAGCTTATAGAATAAAGTAACCCATTTTATCCGAGGCCATTTATGTCCGAGTTACATATGTAGGTATGTACTCTGCTTTTCACTTCGGTTGCGAGGAAAATATACAGAAATGTAAAAAAATTTAAGTCATTTTCCCGTATTTATTCAAGACTGCTGCTGCAGCAATGGAAATTGTCTTATAATATTTATTTATTTATACTATGGAGAGCATATATGTACTGGGCAATAAATGATTGTTGGCTGACGAACACCTTCTAAGTATAAGTGGGCGCGGCTTTCGACAAATACTTCGGTATCACCCTGATTTCATTAACACAAGCACCTTGAACAACAACAAGCGACAAAATTAACCTTTATTGCACTCCATCATGTATGGACGACTTCAATCTCGAATCCTTTGGATGTATTTTACCATATTGCGTCGTAACTCATCGATATGATCGACAGCCACAATGTCGAATCAATTACCATCACTTTAGATCATTGTATTATCGTGGGGACAAAATGTCTATAATGAGTGCTTGTATGTGCTTAAAATTTTAGCACTGGTTGAAACATCAGGTCAAGACTTCAGGTTTTTTTTTAATTTCTATTGTTTGGTTCGTAAATGGATTTGGATACGAGCATACGACTTAAGTGTCACATACGCTAAGACTCGCTAGAGCAGTCCGGGTCCGGGTTGAGGTTTCTGACACTTCATTTCTATGACGGCTGATCTATAGAAAATTAAAGTGAATCCGGAGTGAGTCCTCCTTTATTTAGCTGTACACTTTGATCAATATTTCATTACTCATCGCCGAACAAAAGCTACCATGTAGGGTAAACGTCCTAGTATTTAATCTCTATTATTATGAATTAAAATAAATGAATTGTTTTCATTATAGAAAACTCAAAGATAAATAAATTCAGTATTTTAGTCAGTCTTCTTATACTAGGAAGTGTCAAGCACTCGAATATTTACGTTATTGTCAAGATAATACATACTTCTCTTATATAATAATGTGGATCACACGTGATTGGATCAAAATTATTTTCGTTGTACTTATTGTTTTTTGTCCCCAAAAAATGTGACGGAGTGTAGCTTTTTGTATGTGATGAAATTTGGTTTTTAATATTTGCTATGCTAAATTTAATCTACAGCTAAAAAGACATGAAATAGCACTCGTCTATTTTTATTTATTTGATAAAATACAAACGTGACAGGGTGGTCCAAAACAAGACAACGAAAAGAATTTCGACCCGATTATTACATACTTAACTATCACAAAAAAAAAAAACTAGCAACAACAACTATTTAGGTGTTTTTTTTTCCAAGCTTAAAATAATGAATGCCTGTGTTACTCTAATGAATGGATATAAAGTCACTAAACAAACTAAATAAAAGCCAACCACAACATTCCTAAAGATACATGCTCACCCCAAGGAATCAATGAATAAGTATGGTTAGAATGTCATTATTTAATCGCTTACGTAACTAATTCGTTCTTTTAGCCGTAAACACGAAGGATAACCGGCAACATTCATTTGTTTAATTACCCATGTTACAGCCCTACCGTGACATGTTGGTGAGACTTTATACATGCCTTGATGGTGTACATATGCTAGTTCAATTCAAATAAAAACAATATAAAGAGAAAGGGAATAAGCCACCGACCAAAATAAAATACGCCAAAACACATTAAAGTCATGTCTAAACAATTTCGTGTCATCGTGATTTGTCTGAATAGGTTGAATATGTAGGTGCATAGGATGAGAATATTGTTATTTATATATGTATTGTCATCTAAATAATCGATACCTACTCGTACGGTCGCCATCAGATGTATTGGAGTGGCCCAGGCGCTATTGTTAAGGCGTTATATAAAGTGCTTGTTCAGATATTTTTGAGCACCTTGGCCGCTCCGATATATCTGATGGTGTCTGTACGATGAAAAATAGTTACATGTCCAGGCGAGTGAAACTGAACACGATTTGCATGTTAACGCTAGACTACATTATTGGCAATTAGCGCAGAAAATTTACGAAAAACCGAACTACATACATATGTAAGAGCAAACCGACGTACCAACGTACATGGTTATGTTTGAGACAAAGTCGTAAAAGAAACTGGAGCAGGTCAGGCGGTAATTATTTTTATGCTGATATTATACACCGAATAGCTCTCGTTACATTTACAAATGGAGGTGCGAAGGTTATAGGTAGCCATCTTCTTATTTCGCATTACGAATGAGAGAAACAAGTTTTCAACACGTATATTCTATTTATCCTGCAACCAGACTGACTAGTTCCAGACAACCTCCAAAAACTAGTTTCGCTCGGTAAAGTCTATGCATGGATAACCACCATTTGCCTCCTCGTGGCAGATCACACGACGACACGACCGTATCAGAAAAACAGCTTTCATGTATCAAATTCAGATGAAACTTAGAATAACTACTTATAACGGCCTCCTACCCTGGTCGGTAGTGACCCTGCTTACGAAGCAGGAGGTCCCGGGTTCAAATCCTAGTAAGGGCATTTATTTGTGTGTTCATCAAAGATATTTGTTAGTAGAGAAAAAGTCTGATGACTCTATACTCGTAGTCTATATCTTATTTTCAGTTTAATGTGATGGTAAAGATCGCTAGTGAGTACCAATGTTCATCAAAGATCTAGGACATACCGCAGACGAGCCGCAGGCGCCAGAGCCAGAGTAACATATACCTACTTATTGCACACGATTTACAATGCAACAAAAACATCACTAGTTGTTATGGATATATTACGAATTCCGACTCACTTCTTATTTTGACCTATCAGATATTATAATTATGTAATTTTAATACAATTGGTGAATCAATAATTAGATGTTATGGTATAATAATTATTTATAATTAGATGTGTTGGTGCATTATTAATTAAACGTCGCATCGCAGGAGTTTCTGTACTTTTAGATTTACGTTTTGATCCGATAGAAATAAAGGTATTCTAGCTAACAAGAACATTTTAACGTCAAGTCAATTATGCACGTTCTTCAACATAGCTAACATTACTAAGAAAGATTTTTGAGGGTGGTTTTTTATTAGATAAAGTAGAAGGATATAATTTTACATCCTGCTAATTGACCTAATCTCCTTGCCTAAGTAAGTTTACCTAACTACTTATACCTAAGGGGCTTCTTTGCTAATTCAACTCAAATAGCTAATTGGTAACTGGTGAGTGGCGACTGAAAGCAAAACTTCCTGATTATTCTTGAGCCGACCTCGAATAGTTAATTTGTCTGTTTGTATTTTCGACGTCCTGCAAAAACATCAGGCCTGTCTAGCCACTTGTGTTGTGCCCGACTAAATAGCAAATTAAATATTCGCTTAGTCTTAATGATATTTGAGATGACTACAGTTCCTGGTGGCTAGTTTTTTGCTTGTTCAGTTCACTTTATATCGAGTGGCATTTTGAACGGATAACAACACGTTTCGCCACACCCGGCCAGGCCTCCATATCGCGCCAATCACAGGCTGCCGTCTAGCATGAGCAGTAATCGCTACTTTCCATTATGTGTTGGATTTCAACCTTGATGAATAATGTTGCGTCAGGCTGACTTAGGACGATGAGCGTTTATTCATTTTCATCAGACAATTTGAATGAGCAAAACTGCTCATTATTTTTGTCGCCGTTTCACGATGATATTGAAATTATGAAAACAATTTTGTTTAATTTGCAAACTGGTAAAAGGCTAGGTAGGTACAGTCAGCATCAATAGTAGCGGATGAATCAACGCACCAAATGAATCTGACATCCGAGATAACTTTTCCAAATATAGATACAATTCTAAAATTCTCGTTCCAAAGTATACGTTTTACAGTCTTAGTTATTGTATATTAATGACATCAATTTTTGTTAAGCTGTTACAGTATGGTACTTATGACGCGTTATTTGATCCGCTACTTTTGATGCTGAGTGTACCTACTTATTCTTTTGGAAACACAAAACATGCACAAATATGGAATTTAAGCTTGAGCACAGATCCGCATCCGCTTAGCTTATTTTTAATAAATACCTACTTTTTATCGCAGCTATAAATACTATAAGTACATATGTACGGGCAGATTATGAGACTTTATCAGTTATCTCATTGATTGCAGTTACAGATTATCTTTCTGATTATGATAATGCGTAATGTATTTAGTGTATATTTTAAGTCAAAACACCTTATTCTGTAACATACTACTTTGTTCGAGCAAGTTCTTTGCATTCGAAGGTGAGACAATTCAAGATGTTATGTAAACAGTGGACACCATGTAGTCGCGACTCAGTAGTTTTCCATCGCCGATGAATTAAGTAATAAGCGACGCTCATGAAACAAAACACTACTGTACACCAATGCGATTCACACGTATGGAATACGAACCTGCACCAGAAAATTCGATAGTCACATTCGTCGAATAAAAGGCATACCAATGCTTAGTCATTTACCATCAAATGAAGATTACATGTGGGTTATAAGAAGCACTAATTAGAGTTGGCATAGCCCAATTTCCTGTCCTATTCCGAACTTTGTCTCTAAACTAAACATTTCGGAGAATGATAGATATAAAGTCGTTTTCTACTTCTATGTTCTTGCTCAAGCTTCTCTATATGCAAATATGCATTTTTTTAAAACAATTACATATTTGCGGCACTTGCAGTTGAAACCTTTGGGCCGTGGTCATCGGACACCAAACAAGTCGTGAAAGAAATTTCTCACAAACTTGTGTGGGTGTCCGGCGACCTTCGTGCGGGGGAATATTTCGCTCAGCGGCTAAGTCTGGCAATTCAACGGGGAAATGCAGCAAGCGTTCTGGGGACGATGCCCCAGGCAACTCTAATGTAATCAAATTTAATGTACCTAATCTTGACGTGTAATTAATAAATGGAAAGCTTCTCTCAGATGACTATCAAGGTACCTACTTTTCCGGAACTTTCAGTATTGTCGTCACTGATTTAGTTTTGTCCTTTTAATCTTATTATATTATGTTGCCATAACGGTCGGACCGATAGGGACGTCGACCAAGGCAATTGCTTTTTTTTGAAATTTGTATTGGTTTGGGTGTAAATATTCGTCGCTCTTACAGTTTAAGTGAAATATGACTGAATTCCTTTTGACCCATTCCTTAAAAAAATCCAAGGGACATGTACTATTGACATGTACGTCAGGCTCATTGAAATACCTAACTTAGGTAACCTAAGCCACAAGAGGTCTTCAAAATACACATGCGTCATAAATTTCACACTTCAACCAAGCATACCTACTCTTGTAGATAGAAAGTAGAGAAACTTGCTTTGTTTGATTTGTTACAACTAGGTGTATATTAAACATCTCACTGTTATAGTGCAGAATCTAGCATGACGTTAAATTGTCCTTTTCCAGGCAATAAATAGCAGAACAGGTTTGCGTGTACACAATAGGTAACCATGGCAGACTTTATTCCTCGAGCAAATCTGCTTTGCAGGGTTGACTGTCGGAATCGCCGCCATACTCAAGTCTAATTCTACCTAGTTATAAAAGTCATTAACCTAATTAAACGTCTTAATGCGTCTGCTTCCACTGAATCAATTAATTTTTCATCACACTTGCTCGAAAAAGATCTTACCTATTTCATGCAGAGGTACTGAAAGGACAAAGGGCTATTTTGTTCCCGTGGGAGTTATGGTTTGTGAAAAAAAAGCTATAACTCCCTAGGGCGTGTGATGAAAAACATTGTGTGTAACTCCGGGGGTAAGAATATTGCAATCTCGGGTTTTTAATTCCCTCCAGCCTGCGGCTGTCGGGAATCACCACCGTTCCACTATGTATTCGTACTAATATTCCCTGGTGAGTCAAAACCGTGTCTTACCCATTAATTTAAAAAATAGTACATCTAATAACATTAAACTTCAGTAAAATACAAATCACTTATTTTGGACAACTTAAATTAGGACTGTTATATGAACATTTAATGGATAAGTACCTACTTTTTTCTAAACACAACCATTATTTTTCAAGCAACAACTCGCTTGGAATACACACCGATTTCTGATGACTCTGACTGAAAAACACAAAAAGCAGTTTTTTGTGTTGTTACCTATGTCTTGGAATTTTGACGTTACAAAAACACATTAAATACCTACCTACGCCCGTGACCATTGTTTCTCATAGAGTTAACGATACATAGTCTTCAATTGGTTTGCACCTACATGATGGACGTATAGGGTCTGTGGTGTTTCCACGGTTTTGGTGGATGTCTCATCAGTTTTTCGTCTCCCCAACGTGAATTATCCTGAAGGTCCGGCTCCGGACATCGCCCTTAAAATCCTGACATTTCGTAGACGGTCATTTCTCTAGCGTGTACAGCAACGACACAATTTATCGTCACGATAAAACAGGGGAAAGGCATGCTCATGATTGTTATACGAGAATAATCCTGTCCTTTACCTTGCCCATATTTAGCCTTTTGTTGTGTAAAAATAATACACGTAAGCTACGCAGTAGAAAGCTTCTCGACGCCTTACATTTAAAACACTTGTGTCACCAAGAACAAGTACTTAAACATCGCTCTCATCATACTCGTACATCGGGTTTTTGTCAAAATATTTGGTAAACCACTCGTAGGATTGAGTGTCGCGGATGTTATGTATTGTATTATGTACCCATCTAATATTTACTGGTCGAATCCTTATGCAATATTGAATATTTAATGGATCCGTGATCGACCATGAAAATATACGTATTGTAAAAGTGTGTATAGTCAGCAGTAGAAGAAGCTAAGCAAGCGAGGTGTTCAAAATTAATTGTTAACATTAATTAATTATATTGTTAACATTTTAAATACCCTGTCCGCTATAGCAAGCTCTGCTGCATATATAAGTGGAATTTTCTGAGGTGATTTTTTGGGCTCAACCGTTAAACAAAAGGGAACTATATAAATAGGATGACAATATTGCTTTTTAAACGGGCCTATTTCATTCAGTCAGTAGCAGTAGTAACCGCTGCATAAAGAAACAATACCTTTTGTTTAACAGATTAGAGGTGCGAGCCCAAAAACTCACCTTAGTAAATTCTAACTGTACAGTATTACCTACTCGAACAATTTCGGTTGTTCTTTTTTAACAATGAAGCAAATCTTAGAAATTGAAAAACGTGCTACGGTACGCCAAGATAATTTTAAAGCATAGACTGTGCAAGTGTTATTTATATGTCATATAATGTCATAGAAGTTTGACGTTTAAAATAACACTTGCAGTCTAATGCTATCAAAATCGCTGCAGAGTTATCTTGGTCTAACTCTAGGTAAACTGGTGTTAAAGTAAACATACTTACATTCATAGTATAGTCAAAAATCATATTATATTGTACCAGTCCGAATGGTTAAAATAAAGAAGATGCATACTTTAATGTTAATTGATCGATAACCAGCCACCACCGCCACTGCTACTAGCGAACACTTTTTCTAAAGAGGCCCACTTTTGATTAACAGTCCGCCGGACAGTATCGGCCTGTCAGTTGTTCGGAATTGTCAACTTTTTGTTCTAACTAAACAGGCCGATACCGTCCGGCGGATCCCTTAAGTGAAAACACTCACTCGTGAAGACAATACTCATTCATTGCTACTACCTATGTTCTCGCTGATTTTCTGCAACCTTCTTCTTCCTCACGTTGTCCTGGCATTTTTCCACGGCTCATGAGAGCCTGGGGTCCGCTTGACAACTAACTAGCTTGTCTGCGACCAGGCAGGTAAAAGTAATAAAGCCTCGAACGAATTCCTTGTGTAGAGTTCCTTTGTATATTACAAAGTAGGCATACCTACTATGAATGTAACATACACGTTAATGTAACAATTTTCGTTAAATGAAAACGTCTCGCAGCAGTTTATGCCAATCTGCACCAATCGGAAAATTCCGCTCTCGATCGTTGGCCAGCAATTAAATCAATTTAGCCAGTCGGCGCCGGCGCCGGGCGGACCCGGCGGTTTGTACGAGTCGCACGTACAGCCATACATGGCACACATGTGTCTGTATACAATTCGCAGACCTTTCTCCTTTAGTTTTCTGCGACAGCTAACGTAAATGTCCCAGCGCTGGACACTGTCCCCATAGTTGCGACCCTCTTTAATTCCAAGAATATTTAGAGGCGACAAATGGGGTATCAACTATTGGAATTGGGCTGTTAAAACTTAATTTGTATGAAATTTCATATTTTGATATGATGTAGGTAATTTAATCAACTTGAAATGCTGACACATAGTAGTGGCAACGGGTTACCCTCATCCAGCAGAATATTATTTGTCAGAAATATACACTTCGCAGAAAAACCTTTAATCAAATTATACTTTCGTATAAATATAATACTTGCCATAATAGTCAATTGGCATAATATTCATTTGGACGAATTTTCTAAGTGGGTTAGGTTAGGGTTTTCTTCCAAATAATATTATGCGAAAAGTAATTCTGCGAAGTAATACATATTATGCGAAAAGCAGTATGACAAAAGTATTTCTGCCAAACGATATTGCTGCCAATCATAAATACTTTCAATAAAAACTATAGCGGTCATGATCGGTCCATTTCGATCAGTTGACAGAATGGTAACTACGGAACCCTATACTGAGCATGGCCCGACATGCTCCTGGCCAATATATGTTTTTAGATTCATACCTAGACTTTATTAGATAATATACAAGTTTCCTAGTTACCGATGATAAACAAATGTCTATAATATAAAACTTTGAAAATTCTTTCTAAAATTAACGATTCGTGAGACATTAATGTACATTTTTCAATCCCGCTTTTTAGGGTTCCGTAGCCAAATGGCATAAAACGGAACCCTTATAGTTTCGCCATGTCCGTCTGTCTGTCTGTCTGTCTGTCTGTCTGTCTGTCTGTCTGTCTGTCTGTCTGTCCGAGGCTTTGCTCCGTGGTCGTTAGTGCTAGAAAGCTGAAATTTGGCATGGATATATAAATCAATAAAGCCGACAAAGTCGTACAATAAAATCTAAAAATTTAATTTTTTTTAGGGTACCTCCCCTACACGTAAAGTGGGGGTGAATTTTTTTTTTCGCTTCTACCCTAGAGTGTGGGGTATCGTTGGAAAGGTCTTTCAAAACTAATAGGGGTTTTCAAAAAACATTTTTTGATAAAGTGAATATATTCGGAGATAATCGCTCCGGAAGAAAAAAAAAATGTGTCCCCCCCCCTCTAACTTTTGAAACATAGGTCCAAAAAATATGAAAAAAATCGTGGAAGTAGAGCTTAAGAAAGACATTAAATGAAAACTATAGCGGACATGATCAGTTTAGCTGTTTTTGAGTTATCGCAAAAAGTTTTCCCTTCATAGTAAAAAGACTTACTTTAATTAGGTAGGTACTGATTATGCAAATTTGCCTATTTGTTTAACTCGGGTTAAAGGTACCGTTTCATCCCTTGGTTAACAATTTACTATACTTTAAGCTCCAGTTTAGCTTATTGTGACGGAAGAGTAACTACGGAACCCTACACTGAGCGTGGCCCGACATGCTCTTGGCCGGTTTTTTATTTCCCACTTAATCCGGAATTCACATGCACCCAAGGTAGTGTATATACTTATTTATAAAATTATTTTAAGTTATAGAAGATTTTGTCTATGAACTTTAATATTTATTTACAATAACAATACACACAATGGATATATACAGATGATTACTATAGTTATAGTAATCATCTGTATATATCCATTGTACTTAACTGGGTGAATCAACTTTTTTTGTTTTGTTATCCTGTCCCGTTGTCCAAGGGACAACAGTGGCACAGTTTGTTTTTAGAGATGTTGTATGCCATTCTATTAACATGCTTAGTAGGGGGCCCATTATGGACATTGGTTATAACGACCACAAAACGCAAGTTTAATTCATTTTAAGTACCATAAAATCAGTATTTCAATGAACTTTTGTCCCCTGGACAACTAATCGTAACCATGGCAACGAGTGACGCTAAAAAGTTGATTCTCCCAACTAGCTTATATCTAAAATAGGCCCTTGAGGCATTGTACCAAGTGTATATACTTAACACATAATATTGGTCTTAATCAAAAAAAATAACATACTTAATGGGATCTCGCGCTACGGTGGCGGTGTCTAAAACATACAATTACAAAGAGTAAATAGGTTTGAGGTCAATGCATGAGTTTCATTATTATTTTAATTAGGTAAGTATGTCCGTGCTGTGTACTCAATACATGTTTTATTTCGTAATTATACTTACCTATTTGGTTAGGTACTCAATTAATTAAATGTGAAACCTATTTAATAATTATTATTATTTTATTATTAAGTATAGCCTTTATTGTTGAAACTATAGCCCGTTTTTTAACATTGGAATAGTAGTGCTAATTAACTTTTTTTCATTTTATTTCATTTATTAAATTTTATTTCCGAATTGCTAAGGTTCCTATGACATCTAATATTGCGGTAAAATACGACGACAATATGTAAACGACTCATAATTCAGCGAAGATTTAATTTTGGAGGTAAAAAAGTTGCCACTGCTCTTGAGTTCATAAAATTACTAATTTGAAAGAAAAACGGACTATAAACAATTAAACATGCTACACATACCTACACTAGATACATACTTAAGAAAATTTTATATTTCATCACACAACGTTTTCCCCGGTTTAATATACTTGTAATATGAATGTAATATGCGTATGAAGCGAAATAAGTTTCCTCTGCAAACCTATATTTTAATATTGTAAACTGAAATACTTAGATACGATACCATATGGATACGTAATACCATTGGAACAAAGAGTAGCCAAGACTTTAAGGTAGCATCTAAATTCAACAAGTATGTATCGTGCAAATGATGAATGTTAAGTTACATATTCAGGGCATGTGGTGGACAACCAGCGCTTGAGAAATTCCTAATGAAGTCTTTAATTTTCTGCTATCTAGGCTAGGTATATATGTTTTCCTTTGCCTTCGTGAAATACATGTTGCAAAAGCTATGGTAGAATAATGACATTACGAGCACAGTGTGTGATCTTGTGATGTAACGCGTCATAGTGTAGGTACAATACCAGTAAATTAAAATAATTAAAATTAACGTATAACGAATCACATTTTGTGTTGCATCTTCAAAAAACATAAATCACAAAGCGATTAAGAAAACTCAAAGTTAAGTTATGCAATTAGGTACTGAAGAACCTTTGATGCACATACACATTATTAGTTATTCGTGTTTTTCAAAAACAGTGTGTGGAGGTCAGTGACGTCAGCTTAGAAAGCTTGGGTGCGTGCGTGCGTGCGTATACACATGTCCAAGTCTACCACAAGTTTACTGGATTGTCGTCGTCGCTTGCCGAACCCGAATGAATACTCAAGAGAACCAGTATAAAACGCTCTCTTTGTAACTAGATATAATTATAATGAGGTCACGTAGTTTAACCGACTACTAACACACCTGTCGCAGATCGATATGACATATGATCTGGATAGGCAAGCATGAACAATTTCCTACATTGGCCCCGTGCCAGAGACGCATGAGTGTAAGTTCCTATTATAGATCCAGGATCCAGGTGATCTCTGTTGGTCTACTAGGTTACGATTGTCACATAGAGAGGCAATTTCTATGTCGATCATTGTGGCCGCTACAATAAGACGGTAGCTGTCATACTGAACGGCAACATATATTGTAGTACATTGCACACCCAGCTGCAAGATTGCATAGACATAGACACTATGAATCGATACCATTCATAACGTGTCCATGCAGTTCCCTTTAGGTACAGTAAGTTGCCCAACCAATGCAATGTTTACCTCTATTTTAGTGTACACGTATGTAGTTACTACTGGTGTAACAGATACTGGTAAACCAATAAAATAAGACTTAAATACCACGTCGTCATACTATACTTGAATAGAAAAGTGCATCGACTGTGCATCCTGGAGTTGATACTTCATACTACCGGCTACTCGCACTACTCACTACTACTTCAAGGCATCAGCCCTACACGGCAGTAATGTGGCTGACTTTACATTGGTCTGGTTTGCCTCGCCTATATACGCTCACGAAATAAATCAGAATACGCCGTGGAGGTGTGGCGCGCGCGCCTACCGCGTCACAGCGCATGCCAACCGCACGTACTATTGCATCAGCAATGGTAATGTAATAAAATATACCACAAAACCGAGATGTTGCATACTAGCATTTAATAATGGTAATAAAGTTCTAAATAAAATAATCAAACAACGAGGCAAGGCCAAACGGTAGACATCGCGCAAAAAAAAACAAGAATGTTTGGTGGCAAAATACCTATCTATCGACGAAGTTGGAAGAGAATCACGTGCCTGAAAAATAATTAAATAAACCATGTGCAGATAGCTATTCGAATATGGTTTAATTCCACAATACATTCGCCAATTTCGCCAAATCATCATGTAGTTACAGCAAGGAAGTGAACATTTTGTGAAAACATCATATCATTTGATTTGATGCGCTTCACCTTTGTGTACCTAGTTTAAGTGATGACTTGCTTTTTAGGGTTTTTATTATATGACTCATGCTTGTGTACATGACCAGAAATTAGGCAATTATTTGCAACATGTTTTCCTGTTCAAAGTCTACACCTACATTCCTTATCAGCATTTCATTTCATTTCAGCTAAATAAGTGTTTGTTTCATTATCATTACCTATTGTCGCTTTTCCGTCCCTGACGCAAACATTCACTCGGTGGTGCGTCGTGATTGGTCGGCTCAACCAAGCCCCCGTTGACGTCATTAGTCCGCCATCACGTGGCTTGATGGCTACAATGACTTACCGGTGCTATTTATCGTTATCGCCAGGGCCATTTGATTGTTATGATAATTGCAATAAACAAAACTCTCAAGTGTTCAGAACTCAACTATGCCAATCTGATAATTAGTGGATTGTCGGTTTACAATCAATGCAATTTCCTATATTTGTCTATATAAGTATTAGGTTATCAGAAAATCTGTAATTTTCAAATGAATACTAATAATGCAGAAATACCTACAACTAACTGTTTCTAATAGTTAAACCTGCTTTAGTTTAGTTATACCTAATTATTTTGCGTACCATTAAACTAATTATCTGAATATATTATTTCTATATTATAGGTATTTGACAAAAGTGCAATAGTCCAGTTGCACTTTGGCCCTGGCCAGAGTTTAATCGTCATCGCAAGCAATAAAAACCGCGTGACGTGAGGTGTCTGAGAATAGGTAACTAACTATTCATCATTTTTTATTGCTGCTGAATGAGCTACCGTAAATAATGAGTTTCAGATTGCAATGCAAATGTGTACCTACACACTACCTACCGAAGCGATTATTAGACACCTTATTTACGATTAGAATATAGATTTTACCAGAAATAACAAAGAATTCTAAGCTCCGTACTTGCTCCGTACAAAGACGTGATAGCGCCAAGAAACTACTGTATCTCCGGGCTATATCCGCGAAAATCGAAGTTCGGCAATTGCGGGCATTTTTCTCTTCCACTCTAGTTTTGTCTTAATTTAATTTAATTTAAACTATATTTCACAATAAAAACAAGTACAAATGGCGGAATTAATGCCTTAAGGCATTCTCTACCAGTCAACCATAGGGCAAAACAGAATCGAATGTAGGTGCAGTGAGAAAAATAATTCAGAAGAAAAGACAACTATAAAAGTAATTTTGAAAAACTATTTACAATTTAGGACATTAATAACATTATTTACAATGTTACACAAATGATATTACTACATATATATAGACATATTGCTAAATAAATACCAATATATAATCTCTCTTCTACTCTTAGTGAAAGTATAAGAGAAAGATCCCCGAAAATTGCGAAGTTTCGTGGCGCCATCTACAATAGCTAACGGTCCTAAAACAGACACTGTAATTTCTTGATTGCTACTAACACGGTGCCATCAACAACAATAATTATGAGGAATTAGTATATTAACATTGTGTATTGTTATTTATATACTTACCAACTTGTTTGATTGAATAATTGTCTATGAAGATTTTATTTTTAATAGCTGTCTTCGCACAATGAGGAACTAGTAGAGAAGTTTTTTTTTTGAAAATTACTAATTTTATTATTTTCCATTTTTCGTCCTCCCCAACCAACCTGGGCATTGGACATGACTAATTGACTATACATATAAAAGGAAAAAACTGAAATATAAATTGTAATTACGTAATTTCTTTTTTGTTCAATGTCATAGTAAATTAACAAATATAATAGTATTTTATGCAACAGTTGTATAAGAAGGGTCAAAAAAGGCGAGTGGCGTGAGTTACAATGTGAGCCGGAGCCGAAGGCGTAGGCGAAGGCGTAGGCGAACATTGTAAAGGAATACGCCACGAGAATTTTTTGACCTACTTATACAACGTTGCATACAATATTTTTCCTACGAGTCAACAAAAATAAATCTTAATTTAGGTAAACAAATTACAGCAAAAGTATATAGCCAAGACGCGCGAGCATACTTTGTTACGCGCCCGGCCCGCCCCGGGCCGCGGCCGGCCGGTCGGCGACACCTCCTCGTAACTCATGAGGCCCTGGTACTTGCTACTTGCTAAATTAATTTTTTGGACAGTTTTTTCTCAATTTTGGCCACCGTAGCCTACGGAGACTAACAAGCAACGCTAAGCGGTCTTCGTAGTCTATGGGTGTTGCTATATTACGGGTGTCATGCGTGTTTCTGACTTATGAAGTAATTATTTTTACTATGCAACCAAATATATATTTTGTAAGTTGGCATCAATGCACTTAGTTTAAAACTGTATTCGTTTTGGTTTTGTTAGGTTGGTAGCCATTAATCGCAGTAACGTTATAGCTTATAAAAGCACAAGAGCTTTTATGAGGAATAGACAATATAGACTTTTCTTGAAATCTTTTATGTATGTTCTTATATTCGTGTTAATGAATGCATAAATGACAGATAACAGTAGAGGAGTAGGAAAAATGTCAAATAGTTCTCTAGCCGCTAGACATCTTTTCTAGGTAGGGTATATTACGGAAATATTTCAATTTACATTTCTCAGCCTATTTTTCCCCCACTTGGTCAATCTTGAATTTTATCTAGACAATTATCTAGATGTTTTTAAGTACCTACTGACGTTACTATATATAAATTATAAACTGAAATAGAGGTCATATATTAAAGAAAAATAATACCTAGGTTTGAATCCGGCCTTCGCAACTGAAGTGCTTCGCCACTTTTTCTTTACTATTAAAGAAAAAGTGACGAACAGTGTCACATTATATATATATATATATATATATATATATATATATAATATATATATATATTATATATATTATATATATATATATATATATATATTTACACATGTAAATATGTATTAACTTGTTGATAAAAAATAAATAATCGTTATTAGTGGAGTAAAAAATGTAAAGTACAAAATTTAGGAAAAAAAACCGGTTCACGGATTTATTTTCTGAACAGTACCATTGTTCAGAAAATAGTTCGTGTTTAGGTATCATCATTTGAATTGGGGGGTATGTCCTTGTTAATTGCACGATTGAACAGTAAAAAACTGTTATTGTTCGTTGAATAGCCTATGACAATGCTCGTGCGCATCAGAAAATTGGGGTCAATTGCTCGCAAAAAACTTAATAGACAGCAATCAAGACTCATAGGCAGACGTGGGATGATTTGCGTCAACGCTAATTTATATTCCGAACTGGCAGCGTCATCACGATTCGATACCTATAGTATTAAACTCCAAGGTTGGAAAATGTACCTACTCTGGTCAAAGTCACGAAAGGTCACTCGATAAAAATGTCATAAAAACCGATCGTTAAATAGTTGCTTAAAAAAACATCTATGTAAATAGATAACCCCATATAAACGTGGAATTAATAGCATCTGATCTTTGCCTCCATCTTTTCATCGCAACCTCGCGACTTGCTCGTACTTAGAATCACCTCCTCTCTGACAGCTTCTCTCCAGTTGTTTCGATCTTTAGCTAGATAATGAGAGACGATCGAATTCGAAACGACTATCTCGTAGAGCTAGGGCCTGGTTATTTGCTATCTACCTAATCCGCTACTTTCAGTTTCTTCAGTTTTCCTACTCGTACTTCCAATCCCTGGAGGCGCTCTTTCTGGTCGAACTGGATCGCCTGCATTTTTATAAAGGAAACTGCACATTTCCCTTACAATACAACGGGGATGCTGTTCATGTCTGCCCTCAATATTGAAACCCTACGAAAACGTTCATTTATATTTATTTTGATATTTCGAAACCGTGCTTACGGTTTTTATGACTTTCATAAAAATATGTTACTGGCTGTTTTAGACTGGGATAGAAATTCAAAATTGTGGTTGTGAGAAGCAAATGATGTAACAAGTTGATAAGCGAGTTATTTCAGGATTTTGGCAATCGCTGAATCCGAAAATTGCTATTAGCAATTCGAATTATCAATAGTTTCCTCAAATTCAAGATGGCCGCCAAAAAAAAAAAATTATATAAGCATACCATGTGGGGTATCAAATGAAAGTGCGTCTTGAGTAGATAACAAATATATAACATGTTACCATATCTGCACTCACAGGTCAAGCATTTTTTTTTAAACATTGAAAAAAAATCAAGTTTAGGAGTTGATTTTGCATTGCCGTAAATTAAAAACGACTAAATGAATTTCTGTAAAACCTTTTATTTATTACTTGGGATGTCCTCTTAATTAATTAAAACGAACAAAGACTTCACCAGAAATATTTAAAAAATAACAGATTCTCAGCCAGGTATATAGAAAGAAATTCGAGGGTAAAACCGCTTGACATATTAAAATCTTGGAAACGGCTTCAACGATTTCGATGAAATTTGGAATCTGAGGGTTTTCGAAGGCGAGAAATAGTTTTAGAAATTAAAAAATGCAGGTTTTAAAAAAACGCAACAAAAATTTAGCGTTTAAAACTTTAAAAAAATATTTTAGCCGCCATCTTGGATTTCAGGCACAAGGAGTAATATGTCGAAGTGCTAATGGGATTTTTAGATTCAGCGATGTGCAAAACCCCGGAAAAGATCTCTTAGCAACTTGTTACATCTTTTGCTTCTCACCATCAAAAATAGAAGGAATTCTGAATTTCTATCTCAGTCTATTTTGCCTAAAGAATTTCCTTTGAATGTAAGAAGTTCATTAAATTTGAAGACAAACATATATCACGCAAATGACACCCTTGTCCCTTATGGCCATCATCCGACCGTACGCTTGTTTGCCACCAATATATGACAATATATGAGTGTTCCTCTAATATTTTTGGCGATATATGGAATTAACTGCCGAGACTGCCAATGACGGCATTGCTGAAAATAGCCATGTAAAACAAATTACGTCTTCAATTGGCAAGTTAGCATTGTTATCATGTAAGCGATACCTAGAGTTTAGTATGAACATTCTTCAAAATGTTTTCCAAGCATCCAATCACTTCATGACCTCCAGATTCCAACACATCCACAAACTCGCACACATTCACACCCATCTGGAAGGCGTGTTAATGCACATACACATAACAGTGAGTAAACACACGGTCACACAAGGATATCTGCCGATGTGGGTGTGCTGGCAAGAATGCGATTCATTTGAAAGGCGCCGGTGGAGACGTAAAAGCCAGTCACCTGACTAACCGTCTCGTCCACAAGCGCAACCCCATAACTGGAACGTCATCTGATATTTTTCTTTTCAGACAAACCATTTTCAACCCTCAAATGTGACTTATGCAAGAATGGGGATTAACAACAGTCAATGATTAACAAGGAATGAGTATCCGTATCGGTGTATGAACCACTATAATTACTTTCTAGTTATGGCGATCCCAAAAATAAACGGAAATAAAATGGCACGCCATACAAAACAATTTGACGGATATAATCTGTTTGAGGAAAGTGTGGTTAAATTCCTCTCAGTAAAAGGAGCGGCATAGGCTATCTAAACTTCACCTTTAGAAGTTAGTCTTGCAAAGCTAAAGAAAATTAACCGCAAAGCAAATAAATACTTACTGTTGACAAATAAGTTATCAGGATGTGTCTAATTTTAACTCATTAAGAAACCTTCCTAGGCTGTACCTTAGGAATACTTAGGATGTACTTGCATTTCGGTGAAAAATTATGACTCAACAGATGATTTACAATAGCGCGCCTGCCTGCAGTCTCGTTTTATTTCGTAACTAGGTATTACATTAAATATTAAGTATCTATTGTGTGTTTTATGTAGGAGTACACACTGTAAAGACTATGTAGGAGTACACTGTTTAGACTAAAGCCACTTACATCGACAATACAAAATCTTTAAAAATATTCCTGACATAAAACTTGGATTTCTTAGGTCACGTCGGCCAAGAGCATGTCGTGCCATGCTCTGTGTAGAGTTTCGTAGTTACCATTCTGTCAGAATAAGCTAAACGGGGGCTAATATAGTAAGTATCATGTACATTACAAGCATAAAGGGGTGCCTTCGCAGCGCTTTGTACGTCTTTTTACTAAGAAGAGAAGACTTTTCGCAATTACTCAAAAATGGCTGGATCGATCATGTTCGCTATAGTTTTAATTGAAAGTATTTATTAAGCTTTTATTTGACGATATTTTTTTTTGGCCCCTGATTCAAGTTAGAGGGGAAGGGACACATTTTTTTTTCTTTCGGAGCGATTATTTCTGAAAACATTCAGTTTATCAAAAAGTAGTTGTTGGAGACCCGTATTCTGAAAGCCCTATCCATACCCAACGATACCCCTCACCATTGGGTAAAAGCGAAAAAAAAAAAACATCATAGCAGGTACCTTAAAAAAAAATTTTTTAATAGTTTTTATTTTACCGTTCTATCGCCATGCATGACTTTTATGTATCAGTGCCAAATCGCAGCTTCCTTCCACTAACGATCACGGAGCAAAGCCGCGGACGGACGTACAGACGGGCATGGAAATCTATAAGGATTCTTAGTTGACTACGGAACCCTATCATCACCTTGTTGTTATCTCTATTGTTATCGTATTTTTAACGCTTTTTAGGGTTCCGTAGTCAACTAGGAACCCTTATAGTTTCGCCATGTCCGTCTGTCTGTCTGTCTGTCTGTCTGTCCGAGGCTTTGCTCCGTAGTCGATAGTGCTAGAAAGCTGAAATTTGGCATGGATATATAAATCAATAAAGCCGACAGTCGTAGAATAAAATCTAATTTTTTTTTTTTAGGGTACCTCCCCTACACGTATAGTGAAAATTTTTTTCTCTTCAACCCTACAGTGTGGGGTATCGTTGGAAAGTTCTTTCAAAACTAATAGGGGTCTTCAACAAACATTTTTTGATAAAGTGAATATATTCGGAGAAAATCGCTCTGAAAGAAAAAAATAATGTGTCCCCCCTCTAACTTTTGAACCATAGGTCAAAAAAATATGAAAAAAATCGTGGAAGTAGAGCTTAAGAAAGACATTAAATGAAAACTATAGCGGACATGATCAGTTTAGCTGTTTTTGAGTTATCGCAAAAAGTTTCCCCTTCATAGTAAAAAGACGTAATACCCACAGTTCATCCCTTGGTTAATAATCTCCTATACTTTAAGCTCCAGTTTAGCATATTATTACGGAAAAGTAACTACGGAACCCTACTCTGAGCATGGCCCGATATGCTCTTGGCCGATTATTTCCATTTTTTTATATTTATTATTAGTTGTACCTACTCAGTACGCTAATTTACACGAGTAAGTTTTAATAATAGTACTTACTAAGTAATGCAGCAACATAACGCTAATAGTAAAAAGTGTAAAACATGCTCCAGTATTTGAATAAATACTTAGAACTGTTAGAAATCTTAGAAAAGTTAAAAGCTCGCCTGACTCGCATAGTCTGCGCGAGCTCAAGACAGTAGATTTCTGTGAAAACCAGTGTAACGAGACCTTAATATACGAGACCCAAATACAATGCGTATAATGGGGGATATTCCTATAGGAAGCTCCTCCTCAAGCGAATCGTATGTCCGTCTCTGTCACTATTGCAATTTTTGAATAAGTTAGAATTTCGCCTGGACGATCAACTCTCCTGCGCTTCGAAAACGCTGGTCACAGCAGGTATTATTAGTCAGAAAAGCTATTAGCTTGGTACCTCTGCATACACAACACAATTACACATTTGATCTTCTAAATATCTACTCGCCGGATCATGCCGGTTCCGTGCAGCTCTTTAATTAGAGCATTTAGCACTTTCAGCGATTCCGATATGAGAATTTCACGAACGGATAATTTGCAAGTTAGACCAAAAGTGACCCAAGTGTTGCTTTTTTCGACAACTCATCGGCGTAATTTATTTCTTTATATATTTAAGAGTAGATACACAAAACACAAGCTAATCCTGGTTTACAATACATCAACAATAATTAATTGAACACTAGTCTATCCCCGGGACATTTCCTCCCCATTAGTACACACACACACACACACGTTCGCCCTTTTAAGTGATCACTATAAGTATATTAGGTACCATATACAGGATGCTTTTGTTATCACTGACCTAACTCTGCATGAGGGGTGAATATGTAGGTTCAGTTCAGTTATGCTTTCGAGAATTGATGTAGTTATTACCTCTCTAATTTATTAGCATAATACAATACAATAACAATATACATAATGGATAAATACAGATGATTACTATAACTAGCTTATATCTAAAATAGGCCCTTGAGGCATCGTACCAAGGATGCTGGCGGCATTTCGTCGTTGTATCGCAATACTGATACGTTGTGCGAGGAACGTTACCTCTCTTATTTAATATTGTAATATTTCTGGTTATTTATTTTTGATATTTAAATAGATGATCGGCATCTTTTCGAGCGATGGCGCCATACCTTTGGCCTATGCTCGAGTAGATGGCGCCACTTTTTGATATTTAACAAATTTAACACATATCAATGAAAAAATAGGTTTAAAGTCAATGGCGTTCTAAAAGATTTAATCATGTGTGGAAAGATGGCAGTAGATTTACTGTGGCTACAAAATTTACTTTGACAATTCACCTCTATTTCAAATTATCTTTGCTTCTTTTGCTTTACTATTGAAAACTTCATTTATTTTTCGTAAAACAAAATTAAAAAACAAAAAATAAAAATTCTCTTGACCCCGACGTGATTTGAACACGCAACCTTCTGATCTGGAGTCAGACGCGCTACCGTTGCGCCACGGAGTCGTTGAAGACGCAAACGAATTTATTGTACAGTATTTATACGTATTAAAAATGACTTTCATTTCATTTTAGTATTTATAATTAAATCACTAATTGAGGGCACTTTTTACCTCAGAGTGATAAAGATTTTAGGTGAAAGTTATCAGAATAACTAAGAATAAAGTAATAGCTATTTGATCATGTCATTTTAATGATTTTATTCTTTATTTTTAGTTTATTATCAAAATGCAAAATTAGAATTTTAAATCCAGCTTCTCTATTCGATGAGAACTAGATCCCATAAAAATATACTGCTGGTTTTATCTTTGGCAATCCATACAATCTCTTTATTTAGCGACAGTAGGTATCGATTTGATAACTCCCGACTCTCGTTGCGCAGCGATTGATAATAAACATGTTTTTTTCGTTCGCTGTACTCACCATATTTTATTTAGGTAGCCGCCCCATCTAATAACTCACACTTTTGTTGTCTGTTGTTGTTGCCTGAATCAAATTTTTAAATAAAATATATAAATAAATTGAAATTGCTAGTACCTATATTTAAAACTTATTAACATCATTTTGTCTGAAAACATCGGATTAGTTCTGCTCGTTCTGCTCACGGACTTACCGGATAACCCGTACATTGGCCAAAAAGTGTGTCCACATGAGAAGTCAAGGTGGGACGTTGCATCTCTTTCTAATTATATGTATCTGCGATATTAGGATAACGTGGAATATATAGTTTGCCCAAGATCTTTTCTCATTTGTGCATAGTCAGAGAGAATCTTACTGTCTTTTTGCTATGCTAGTATTATGGCCCCTGAAAAGGGATGGATATAGTTTATTCTCTTCTGTAAAACGCTTCTCAAAATCTTACTTAATTTAGTCGTCCTAAACGCTCGTCGTACCGGACCGCCACCATGATCAATCGTGAGGAAGGTGGTCCAACGTAACTTCTTTCGATATTCCCTCTCGCTTACACATACTAATAACTGGGGGCCTACCGCAAAAACCGTAATTCGCAAATTGCGGGGATCTTTCTCTTTTACTCTCACTAAGACGTAATAAGAGTGACAGACAAAAAACGCCCGCAATTGATGAACTTCGATTTTCGCGGTTATAGCCCTGGATTCCATGTGGATGAGATTTATATTTTCTAATTAAAATACTTAAGGTGTTACGATGCCGGACATGTGTTTGAAAATTAATAAATGGCGGCCGTTAGCCGCCACTGTCGAACTCAAAAATGGTCACGATTTTTCATTTGTAGTCTGCCTCTTTCGCACTCATGGTATGTTCATATGCGTGATGGCTTACGTTTTGCACACTTTAACTATCTTTAATTCTTTAAACGTCATCTACTCATTGTAGATCTGTGATTGCAACTAGTTTTCGAATTTGCCGCATTTTTCTACTGTCCAACCTATATCGAATCGATTGGGTATGTATAAATAGTTAGTAAAACCGTTTCGGACTTTGGATTTCAACTTTGGCAATTAATTATTCTGTAATAGCTATCATGCCATCAATTTAATCATGCCGAAATATAGACATACCTAATTAGATAAACTTACTTAAGTACTTAATAAGAACTGTGTAAACTGATTCACATCGTGCCGACATCATGATCACCCTAATGAGTTTGATAAATATCGTCTTGTATTTTTATCGTCAAATTGAATGATTGTGGTTCACCTGTAATAATATATATATATATATATATATATATATATATATATATATATATATATATACCACAATCAGCAAAACTTTCACTTCTACAACCTGTCACACAACATTTTTTACCCATTTTTTAAATATTTCACAATTATATCTCGAAAATATGTCATCAAGTTGGGGATACCAATTAATATTCAAAGTTTCTACAATGTGTACCATATTAAAATTATTATTTTTTTGTTGTGCACATGCTTGGTTTAATCAGTTAATAATATTGACATCATAATTATTTACAAATCACTTAAAAGATTTGAGAACCGCACTCTGTAAGCACTAAGATAGTCAAAGAAAGTATTTAATTTCAGTAGTATATTGATATAAATACTACCACAATGGTATGTTTTTAACATTGGCAACAGGTGCGAGTGAGACACCGCGCCCCGCTTTTGCTATCTCAAGTGGATCGTTTTCTCTAGTCTGGTAAGAACAGCTTTCTACCTCCGTGATAAGGTTCAATTTACTATAACAAAAAAAGTTAGTGCTCCATTTTATATCTCCATGGTTCTGCTACGATTATAAGATTCATTTTTATAGTAGTCTTAAAATAGCCTGTAGATCGTAGCGAGTAATTTCAACACTCATTTCAAGCGCCCCTGTGGCCTAATGGATAAGGCATCGGCCTCCTAAGCCGGGGATTGTGGGTTCGAGTCCCACCAGGGGTACATTATTCTTTTTTTTATTTAATTAGCTATGCACTATACAAGTAAGGAAAACATATTTACTTTTATGAAATTTAATTTTAACTCTTTAAAAGGCAGGCGAGTATCGGAAATAACGGAAAATTAAACCCTGTCATTTTAAAATGAAGTTTAATATCATTGTTAATAAAGGGTGGTCATTTTGACATATAAAATCGAAGTTTGCCCGTTATAGCGTTAAATTGATATTTATGGAATGTTTATGATACGTAGACCTTTTTTCACCAAAAGAAGCAAGAGACCGAACAGATCTAAAATATTTTATTTACAAAACTTGAACTAAATCCTTATAGTCTATAAACACACACAGTTATAAGGTAAATAAATAATTGCATTCTCCAATGAAGAGAAATTCTTGACGCGGATCCACGAAGGGGCAGACAGCGCAAGCCTGAATGCTGTATATAATAACCCACTTGATTTGGAAAGCGGCAATCGTTATCTGTTGAAGATATAATATTACATATTTAATTTCATAAGAATAAAAATCTCATTAGTACTCATTATACTAACAAATGAGTGGACTACTTGCATGTCATATCGGAAAGTTACTAAAATTAAAAAGGTTATTTAACTTTAGGGCCCGTTTATAAATTCATTTCCTCTCCTGCGAACACTTTTACATTATACCCAAGTACTTATTATTTTCGACCCATAGCCCAACGGCGCCGTGGCTTAGTTGGTTAAAGCGCCTGTCTAGTAAACAGGAGATCGGGGGTTCGAATCCCCCCGGGGCCTAGGTTTCCCTAATGCAAGGGGAGCTGAAATTTAATTTTTATTTTTCGTTTTTGGATTTAGTATACTTACTTGCGCATAAATTATCTGTAGCCGTGGCGCTTACTTCGAAATTGACTGGAATGCAGAAATCTATCGACGGACAAGGTGTAGTGACATTGAAAGTTTGGAGATTTCTTTGAGGAATAGTTTGACAGCTACGTGATGCTTCTGCACCACGCCAACTACAAACCAAAAGTTCTCCGTGACCTTGATTACGAAACTGAAAATAATTATTACATTTTCATTATTTAAATCCACCTATCGCTTAATTTTGGTACTTAGTAGGACGTGTTATGAGCTTGTTTCTTGGTGGTTGATAAATACGAAGACAGATGGCGTTGTATTTGAGTTTTATGTGCTGCCATCTTTTTACATTAATTAAAACTTATGAATTATATCTAAGCTTATTAGATGGCGATACAATCTCTTTATTTAGGACAATTGAAACTTGTAATGAGATCAGAAGTCGTTATAATTTATGCGTCCATCCGGTCCATCCCTACTAATCCGTATAAAAAATAAACGCGAAAGTAATTTTCTGTTACCTCTTCACGCTTAAACCGATTAAGATGAAATGGTATGGAGATAGTTTGAGACCGGGGATGGGCTAGAATATAATTTATCCGTCGTAATCGTCATTCCGACGAAGTCGCGGGCAGACGCTAGATGGAATTTAAAAATATAGTACCTGTACATTGATCAACGATTGCTCCCTCAAAAAGAACGGATGTATGCGATAAGACCGTTTTACGCCTGGCACCAACACGAAATCCTCGTACGGGACCAAGTCAAAGACGGTGTCGTTGAACGGGCATTGCGTGCCGATAATTCTGGTCGGCAGATCATTTTCCTTCAAGTAGAGGTCAACAGCATTTATTACATCCATGACGGTTGGCGATTCTGTCTGTGAAATTGGATAATTACCTAGTTGTAACTAATTTATAAAAGTATATAGAGAAAATTGCGTAGTTTGATGCCATATTAACAGCAGTAGTGTATCACAAGATGCCTCGTTGACAGACTCATATTTTATACAGCGCTTAATACATTATCATTTATGTCACTCACTGTTATAATTAAATTTCTACTGTTACTACTACCAGAGGCAAAAAAATAGAGAACACAGACAATCTATCATTTCCATACAGCACCGCGTGCCTAATTCATTATTGTTGTAGATGGCGCTATGTGCCCTTCACAAGCACAAATATACAATGAAAGCATTTACTAGCTATACTATGTATGTAACTAAAATATAATTAAATAGTGCTGTACATTACCTAACTTTTTTTTTTAATCTTTTACCTGTAAAAATATCTCGGAATAATCCATATACTCGTTATTGATATTCTGAAACGGCACCAAGTCCTGCGAAACGTAAGCGAAGTATATATCGAAGAAGGAACTCCTCAGAGAATTCATCAGTTCCCTGGCCCGTTCGACATCGTTGGCAGACGGACGGTCGCTTGGACTGATTATGAGGACTACTGTGCTTATGGCAGCGCTGCTGTTCTGCTCAAGGATGGACTGGTTTTGTGCATGCTGGATGATAGTTGAAATCACGTTTGGAAGGTTCATACGATTTGGCCCTGTTGAAAAAACGATTTGTTAAAAATTGTACTAAAATAATACTTAAGGAAGGTTCAAAGGGTTTATCAGTTCCCTGCCTCCTTTGCTCTAGTTAGAAGGGCGGTCGCTGGCACTGATTACCTATAAGGATCACTTTGGTTATGGCTGCGCTACTGAATTTTTTAAGAATGGACTGGTTTTGTGCGTGTTGAATGATATAGTGAGTTCAGGGTCTGTCTCATTTCTAACATAGACAGAGAGAATCCTACTGTCTTTGGCTTATGCTACACTAGTACCTAAAAGAAAGGGACTAGTCAAAGATTTCTAAAGTAAAGATAGGCCCGTTTATATAATTCCGAGCGAACACGCGCATAAACGCGATTTGTGCACGAACGATCTGGCCCACTTAATTTTTCTCCCTCATGTCATGACTCTTTTGATATCGTTTGCAGAAGGCCGATCGCTTGGACTAAGGCCGGTGCTTTTGGGTTGCTCAAGATCGGGCTGTCTGTGTGCGATTGTGATGTTTGGGATATTCACGCCGTTGGACCGTTAGGAAGATAATTGGTTAATTTTAAGGACTGTTCAAGATTGGATCGGTTTTGGCCGTGTTTGATAAAAGTTACTGAAATCCCATTTGAAGACGACCAGTCCATCGACCAGTGTACCAATGCAGCAACCCTAATAAACAATACAGCATAATAGCTTCTACCCATCTGCGCCCCACTCTTCAATATAATTTCCAATGATCAGTAAAGTTGCTCGTGATGGGTAAGGTACTTCATTCCGGGCTGCAGCGCACCTTCGCATTCTAATAGAACTTACAATCCAGTGAAGTTGCTAATGTATGTGAACACAGTGGTCAAGTGGTGGGCCGGAGGAGCGATCCATTGGCCGGTGTGTTCCCGTGGAGCAACCCCAACGTGCTCCGTTCTTGGTTCATCTGTAGCGAGCCTCAATATCTGATACAACTTAATACAATCGGCAGTGAAGTTGCTAATGTGCGTGAACAGGGCGGTCAGGTTGTGGGCCGGAGGAGGAATCCATCGGCCGGTGTTCCCGTGGAGCAACCCCAACGTGCTCCGTTCTTGGCTCATCGGTATAGCGAGCCTCAACATCTGATACAACTTACAACCGTCAATGAAGTTGCTAATGTGTGTGTGAAGACAGCGGTCAGGTTGTGGCCGGAGGATTGATCCATCGGCCGGTGATCCCGCGGAATAACCCCAACGTGCTCCGTTCTTGGTTCATCGGTAGCAAGCCTCACCATCTCATACAACTTACAATCGTCAGTGAAGTTGCTAATGTGTGTGAATACAGCGGTCAGGTTGTGGGCCGGAGGAGCGATCCATCGGCCGGTGTTCCCGTGGAGCAAGCCCAACGTGCTCCGTTCTAAGTCTAACTCTAGTGCGCCTCCCACCCATCTGCGTAAAATTGCAATAACTTCAATATTAAAAACAACATAGAGGTAAAACAGGACTGGAATTAAGAGTTCAAAGGTCTGACTTATTTATTAAAAATACCGTCGTTTTACGCCATTACTTTAGAGTGAAAAGAAAAGTAGTCTTTATATGAATGTACTCAGAAAACCCTTACCTCCCTTTTTAAAAAGAATTGACAACATTATGACCTTCAGGTATGAACTTACGAGACAAATTGTTCCACATCGTATTGTTTCCAAGCAGCATCTGTCGCAATGACGAGATTCATCTGAGGAACACTGCTCGGGCCTTTACATTCTCTATGATATTGGCTAAAAAATGTAGCTGAAACCAACTTCAAACTGTGATAACAAGCATTTGAACAACAAAATATTCAATGTTTCATTATTTCATGATTATATCCTGCCCTGTCATTTGTAAAAAAACAGTGTGCATCATAATATCAACGTCTGCCGTTCAAGCAGTTCCTTAAGTATTTTTAGAACTTACTAAGGTATTCAGTAAAAGCTGAAACAGCGGCATCACTGATCCTGTTCATTTTCTCCACAGGAATGTACACTCCGCCCTGAGTGAGATACAAAACATGTGCAAATCGAGAAGTCTCCGTAGCAATGGTGACGCTATCCACGATAGCTTTGAACAGCGACTGTCGGTTGCACGCCCTCACTCGGGGCTCGAACGACACGCCTTCGTCGGAGTAATACATGTCGAGGATTTGGGAGAGCCGAAGGGAATTCCTTTGAGAAATCCATGTGGGTAAGTAGCTTGCTAATATTAAACCTAAAAGTCAACATTTTTATTTTGGATTATTCTGCCTTTAGGGCTTAAAGTGGACAAACGTAACGTAAAGACATCATTTTAGAATAATGTCAATTTACAGCCATCTTTTGACACATGATTAAAACTTTTAGAACGCTATTTCACTTTGATTAGTAGTATTGTTTGATATTTCTGAGTTTTCTGTTGTTGCTAGTATACCTAATGTCTCCGTGGAAGTTTAGATTCGAAAA
Organism: Cydia pomonella; assembly: GCF_033807575.1. Lineage (NCBI taxonomy): Eukaryota > Metazoa > Arthropoda > Insecta > Lepidoptera > Tortricidae > Cydia > Cydia pomonella. The sequence goes on from NC_084708.1 coordinate 12,068,817, forward strand.
AAAAGTATGGCTATACTCGTAATGACCAAAAATAGCATCGGGACCTGACTCTTCTCTAGACTAGTCTCTATGGAACTATCTACAGAAGAATCGCATGGGAATTCATAACCAACAAGAAAGAAGAATTAGCAAAGTCAATTAGGGACTAAACAATAATAAATACCATCGATTCCAGCCAATATTTCAGCATCCGTAATTTGCCAATCAACGATAGAGCTGTTATGCGGATACATGAAGTAGTTCCGAGGCAGCATCGTGTCGTTCCAGCGGTTGTTGCTCCCGATAACCAGGCGCTGCGACGCGGAGCCCACTCGGGGGCCTTGGTTTACTACTACTTCTGCTAAATCCCCTGGAATTATTATCATAAATAAATAATAAATATTAAAGGACAAGTGTAAGATTACCTAATTCCACAGTAAGCTCAATAAGGCTTGTGTTATGAGTTATGAATAGGTACTTATATACATAGGAATCATCAGCGATTATTCAAATAAAAGCCGCAAATTATGCGTGTTTGTCGGAATATTATTGTGATGAGTTTTTTTTTATTTGCGGCTTTTATTTGATTAATCGCCAACAATCAGTGAAAAACGAACATTCAAGTGCATGATTTTTCTTAGGAAGATTTCTTTGAAATTGCGCCTGCTCTTTTCTAAGACATGATTTTCTGAGTTATTTGAACTTAACAGATTAAACATTAAAGGTACTAAATCCTGGCGTAATTAAAATAATTGTGCCTTTGCGTTTTTTCTTCAAAATGAGATCGATAACGTGAAAAATTATAACGCCTGCAAAATTGTAATAGCAAGCAAAATATAAAATGAGTAAAACCACAAATAAAATGGCTCATATTATAATTGAATGTGAAGGTACAAAAATTTGCCTTTTATAGAATTTACTAATAACCACGGGATCATAGCGTAATAAAGTATACCCGCCATTCTGACTGTCAGGATGGCGGGTGACCTGTTTTTTGATGATAACTTTAAGTACCGTGAGATACAATTTTTTTAAACGATGTACTAAATAGTACAAATTAGGTACAAAAATATGGTATGCTTTTCATTTGATTTTATTTGGGTACACCCGCCATTCTGACTCTCACCCTTATTAGGATTTGAACTCGGGACGTCCTGCTTCGTAGGCAAGATCACTAATACCGACCAATGCTAGGACACCTTTAATATTATGCAAAATAAATTGTATTGAGCTTGCGGTTACATATAATTTCAATATTAATTTATAAAGCTTGGTCTAAAAATAACTTGATGATCAGCTACTCGGGGTTTAGAACCGGATGGTTACAATGACCTCAAAGATTTGTTTTTAAACAAGTGAAAGTTAAAAACAAATCTAACGAAAATTCCGTGAGACACGGACATTAAAACGGGTCTCTCACGTATTTTAAGTCGAAAACGCTCGACATGTTTCACCCCGTACCCGAGGAGTGTCGTCAGGCTATAACTGGAGGCAATGTTGCGAACGCATCAGCGGCCAGCGCGTCCCCGTTTAACCACGGCAGAGCGATTGCCCCTATACCTTATCCTAACTTACATTAAGAGCGTGACGGATAAAATCGGACACTTAATACGCCGGAGATATTTAATTAAGACGATTTTCCGTCCTTTTCCTTTGAACAATCCGGGCATATATATGATTCCTTGCTCATGTGGGAGAAACTACATAGGAGAGATGGGCCAAAACATTTCTACCAGATTATTCGAGCACGTAACGTAGTATGAATAACAGGGATATCCGGGGCTCTGCGGTGACGGAACACGTATTGGATTCGGATTCGTCTCACCATATATGTTTCGATAAGGTAACCGTGCTGGCGAAAATAAAATTGTGATTCGGCGATCGAAATTAGTCGTCATCCGAATTTTGAACATTGAAAATTGAACCGTCATTGTGGTTGGTCAGTGCCTCCGAGCTGGAAAACTCTGTTGGGTACTACGTCTGTGAACAGTGCATGTGGACGAACCATTAGCAAATGACGTAGTGAGTGTATGTGCAACCCATTATTTGTCAATAATGCCGTAAACGAGGGTAGTTAATGCCGCCACCGGCGCCCGCGCAGAGACATCGGGCGCGGAGGGCTGCGGCTCGCAGTCTGCGCCGGTCCGTCAGCGCAAACTCCTGGCGACACTCCTCGGTACGGAGTGAAACATGTCGAGCGTTTTCGACTTGAAATACGTGAGTGACCCGTTTTAATATGTCGGTGTCTCACGGAAGTTTTGTTAGATTTGTTTTTAACTTCCACATTAACGCATCTATGAAATATGTTTGAAAATCATACCTGCTAAAGTAGCAACATACAAATTACTAATATCAGCCACATCCCGGTTCTCATCAACGTTCAGCGTCTCTATGTCTGAGTACCACTCTTCCTTGGCCTCGACCATGAGCGGCTCGGCCACGTCGGCCTTGTACACGTCCGCATTGAGGATGTCCGCGACCGCCACCCGCTGCGGCTCCAGGGCCGCGGCCACGGCTGCCACAAGAATACCCGCAGATATTGAACCCCAATCAGTCTTTATCACGCCGACTTCTATTGGGCATCTACTGATGACCCTGAAATTTTTTAGAGGTACATATTATTAAAAATTATTTGAAAAACAGTTGACAATAATAGATGCACTGCCAGGCCAGGCCATATCTCTCGCAATTGCCAGGGTTCTGACTAAATACCTAAATCACAAATTTCTCATAGTCACATATCCGCAAGGTGCGGTTAGAAAATACAGTTTAATAATTGGCTTGGTGTTCACCGCTTTATGTCGTAGTAACTTTGACGGTAACCAGTTTAATTCATGAAAATCATGATCATGAACTTACTAAAATGGAAACTCCGCTCCGATAAATGCTTAAAGTTAATTTTAAAATGTGTCTCTTTACTAACCTACTCTCATTTACCGCCAAATGCTGCATCTGCTCACTCGCTAAAGAACAAACTCTGTCTTCGTCCCCCCTCTCCCAATGCCGCACTGACCCACTCATCATTACGTGCAACAGACATTTCTCCTCAACCGACAGGACCTCCGGGTCCAAGAGGTTCTGAGTCGGCAGGAACAGGTCCATTAGGAGTTTGTACTTGTTGAATTGGAATCCGGAGGCTCGGTACGGGGTGACAAACTCAATTTCTACAGCATTCGCAGCTTCTTCTATGCCGTCTAAGCGGTAGCTGGAAGTATCAGAAGGTTCATGAATAGCAGCATGGGTATCCATAGAACTAAATTTCTCACCAATTAGTTAGACAAAAAAGACTTATTTACTACACGCACCTGTATTATCTTTTTTTTAGTCAAGAATAACTGCAATGTCTTTCTTACCTTCTAAGCAAAGAAGTACTAAACAGTCTCATATCCAGCGCATGATTCACCTCTAGTTTCTTTAACAGAGACAGAAAGACGTCCAGCCGTCGCGGCGCCCCGAGGGCTGGTCCGCCGCCCCGGTAACATGGCAGGAGGTGCTCTGGCAAGCTGGAGAAGACCACGCCCTCACTCACGGCTGAAAACATAAACAAAATAACATATTTGCGCATTTAGTATGTATATGACAACAAAGATACGGTCCTTAGAAACAATCTAATTAGAGAATACGTGAGGTTCCATACGTAATGTACGAAACTGAACCACGCTTATAACTCCGCTATTTACCTAAGTAGGTACTAAAAGAGAAATGCAAACCGTGTGGAGATTAGCAGTTTTTAAAATTCACTTGTTTCTGGCTCCATGCATGAGCTGTTTAAAAAACGCGGTTCTCGTAAAAAAGAGATGGATGTAGATGAGACTCTCTCCACCGTATAAGTACTACCAGCAAAAACCAATAAGAATCTAACACGCTGTAGATTAACCCAAACCTAAAATAATTCAATAAAGTTTGTACTTACCACAAATTAAAGTTATGACTACAAGCACTATGGATTTACTCATGTTCACTGTATATTTTGTTCATTTGTTTAACCTAAGTATGTTTATACGCCGGGAGTGCCGTGGTCGGTCGGTGCGTAATCAATCTGATAGATAAGATAATACCCAGAATGGGTGAGCAGATAGCCGGCATATTAAGCCATGCTTTACGTATTATTCATTCAATTCATATTTCGTGACGTTAAAACAGAGGGCCTACCGTGAAACACGATCGATGTGTTGCCTCTCTATCGCACTTGTAAATACGTACGTAAGTGTGACATGGGGGCAACACGTAGTTCGCGGTAGGCTCTCAGATGCGCTTTGTAACTTCAACATTAATCAAGTTTTGTGATTATGATGTTTAAAACTTAAAACCAAATCATAGGGTAAAACACCTATTTTCTGGCACCCCTTAAAAAGAGAATGTATGTCAATCACAGTGAACTAAATCATGCAGAAAAATCGGCACTAACGGCGTAAAGTTAGGTACGTGTATCATAAATAAGCCACTGCAGCGCGCTCTGCTTTGGACCTGTGGGCCTTATTTTATAATGCGCCAATGTGGGAGGTTCGGGAGATTTGCAATTTGCCTAATGCGATATGCCACAGTGGGACGCTAATATGTGCTTATGCCTACACAAAAAAATTAAAATCTGGGAAAAGTTATATTAAAATATACATTATTAAAAATATTTTGTTTTATTGACTTCAGTACAATCATAGATACTAACTAAGTTCTAAGTTGTGATAAATAAGACAGCCCTTTTACTCAAACATATAAACATTTAATAAAAAAAAAACATCCTTCTATTTCAATTGCAGAAAATAAATTTGCAATTTGCATATATTACTTAGTATCTTGTCATAATTATAATTGCCTATCTGAATATACAATAGGTACACATAGAATTGGGACTTGATACTAATGATGTTCACTCACTTTTAAATTTGAATGTAGGTACCTATATTAATACTTAATCTGCAAAACAATGCCAACTAGTAATACTTTTATTTTTCCTACTGTTATTTTCACGTATATTTATTGCAGAGTATACAATAGAGCCTTACCATTTAACTCAGCTAGTCAATTAGTAGTAAACATTTTTCGTAAATCTTCATTTGGGTCTATCTTGTTTAAGCATTTTGTTTTAAAACAAAACAGTTGCACACCGATAAAAAAAGCTCAATCACTCAACCAACCACCTGAGTAAAATAGTAGACCCATGACAACAGAGAACCCACTAGATGGGGTATCTATCTATAATATATATATATATATAGGTGGGGTACCTGGACATGATATCAAATGTATAGTTAACTTAAAGTTCAAGAACACATTCTCATAAATTTTTACTTGAGTACCATCATAATTTCAGCGGGAAATTATGGATGTATACATTTTGTTCGTTTAGAAATAATAATAATGACGAGATGTCCTTTTGGCTTCAATAAATTAATGTGCCATGTATATGAGACTATCATACATAATGAATACACAAAGAAGTAAGTAAATACATAAAGAAGTAATTTAATTACTTGCCACACAACTGACAATCATACTAGAATATTTCGCAGTAGGTACAAAACTCGTCATTAATATACTATAATTCAATAAAATTGAGCATAATTAACTAAACTTCTGCTCAAGATTATTAAGCATTAATGTAATACAAACTAAAAAAGAATTAAAAAGTAAGTAATTGTTAATTGTAAAATGCTGTTTTCTGGTAAAAGGTATCCCATTGTTGGTTGTAAACATTATTTTACTGGCTTGGCATACAATTAGAAATAATCCTTATTAACAACCAACAAAGTTGTACATTTTTTCTTAGAAAATCACATAGTTATCACTAGAATGACACAACTTTGGTATTATCGCAACACTAACTTGGCAGGTTTCCCGTCTACCTCTCTTGATGAGCCATGTTTAAGGGTAAATTCCCTCTTGATAAATGCAAAAAGTAAGTCCGTTATTAAAAATATTTGCGCTGTTGCAAAGGAGAGTGTAACCCCAAAGAAGAAATTGGCATTTGCTGAGCCAGAGTATATCCAGAGGTGCCACACTGTTGGTCCAAGAGCTGAAGTAATGATGAATGCACAGCCAACTATAAACTTCTGTTGCATAACTGAAATAGAAATAAAAATTATAGCTTAGTTATCATATATATATATATATCAGAAATGAGAAATTAGTTAGCTATAATTATTAGACTGCTACTATCTGTACAAAGTTCACTATAATAAGATGAGGTTACAATAAAAGCATTTTGTGTTTTTAGTTATATTTTAAAATAATATGTATTCTATTTTATAAGGTCTATGGGCCAAACAAAGTGCTTTACAAAATATATTACATTTTAGTCTATCTAGATTACAGCTACACTATTTTCATAACAATGGAAATCAGCAGCCTTAATGAAGTACTTACTTATGATTACATAAGTACGTAGTAACTATTAAAAATACTTACAGGTAAATAGATGTTTCCACATAGGTAATAGAGCCAAGTAAAATCCAACATCTCCCACACAAGGATAAGATCTGAATATGGCCGAGAGAGCAATCAGAACCGTAGCAAGCAGAATAGGCTCCGTCTTGAAGCGCAATGTAAGAGGGATCACATACAGAGCCAGGGCATTGATTTGGAACGCACACACAAACAGCAGTCTGAAGTGCTCAAACATCTCCGTAAAGAAATACCAGAACAGACCAATGTTTGGTTTCAAGTCTGGTACAGTTAATCTGAAAAATAAAATATAATGGTAGTTTAGAATTTAAACTCACATTAAATTCAGTCTTTAGTTAATATTAGCTTTTACTATGGGATATGCAGCTGCCTAAAATTGTATCATTACAAACAGGAAAAATCACAGAAAAAGATAATAATAGTAAAACTTTTAACAGTGAAACTAATAAAAATGACAAAAATATTATTGAAAGAAATAATACTCACATGAAACCGTAAGTGTTGTACACATACTGATAAGAACCATTCATAATAAATGCTGAGATATAAATAAGGAATCCCCAGCACAAGACAAATACCAGCAAAGTCCTGATATAGGAGCACTTGTTGCAACCCTTATTGACATCCGCCAGCAATATGGCCACCGGCACAATGAGCAGCACTGGGTAGAGAGCCTGGTGTGTAGCAAGCGCCACGAACGCACAAGCTGGCACCCTGCGCCCACCAGACGCACTCCATAAAGCAGCTGCCACTAACAAATTCTGTATAACTGTAGTAGTCATACCAGCACAATTTAATATAGAGTAAGGATTGAACAGATAAACTGACAGCACATACTCCGATGCTTCATTAAGTTGCGAATTACACAGGAGCATAGACTTTGAATCCTCAGCTATCTCATCCATAATTTTGTCTTGAGAATCCTTTAAAATTCTTACAAAAGCTTTCGACATTCTGTATAGCAAAAACGCCGTCAGTAGGTCAAGTAACGTAAACAAGAGTGGCAATACGAATGGAGCCTTCTTCATGATGTAGTAGAAGATTATGAGCATTATGGGTGATTCGTGGAAGGCATCTCCTTCGTAAGGGTTCACATTATGATCGTAAAGGTACACGCCCTCGACTAATCTCTTCCAAGAGTTCAGAGGTGTAGCTATCTCCACTCTGTTCGATATTGTTTGCCAGTAATCTATGTGCATCAGCCAATACCGGACCAAACCGGCAAAGAGGTATTTCAAAAAGGAAGCCATAGTTTCGTCGGTTTGTACATGTATTGCGATTACATTGGGAAAGGAAACCACGCACCGCCACTAAGTATGGACCTTTGACAATTAATTAATTTATAAGTGTCATTTAATTTACTCAATAAACACCACTCTTTTGTAGAAAGGCAATTGTCGCACCTCAAGTTTGACAATGACTTATTCTATAAATTCTATTTTATGACGTTTTGTTGGCACTTGTCAGAAAATTAAATTTGTTCCCATTGTGACAGGTGTTATTCCGGACACTAAAATAATCGCATACAAAGACAAAACAACCTACTATTGTCTGTCAAGCCATTTCAGTCAGTACAACTGAAACTCTAGGTCCATGGGGTCCCAGCGCGCACAAGTTTTTTGGAGAAATCGCGAAACGTCTGGTTGACGTAACTGGTGACCGAAGAGCTGGCGGCTTCCTCGCACAACGTATCAGTATTGCGATACAACGAGGAAATGCCGCCAGCATCCTTGGTACAATGCCTCAAGGGCCTCTTTTAGATATAAGCTAGTTATAGTATTCATCTGTATATATCCATTATGTATATTGTTATTGTCAATAAATAGATTAAAAGAGTCAGTACAATAAGCGGCAAATTTAAAAAATGTAAGTGCGAAGGTATGGAAGGTAAGGAATGGAAACGTAGTGATTATATGCTCTTTGAATGGAATTAAAACGTAGTGATTATATGCTCTTTGAATGGAATCTCCGTGTACCAAAAAATGTGATCATAAAACCTTAAGCCCCCTCCAGACTATGCGCGTGAATCGGGGCGCGACTTCGCGGAGCGAACATACCGCGACGTTGACATAGACTCCACAATCGCACAACTTCACGCCGATTTCGCAGTTTGGTTCGCGGCAAGATGGCGCCGAGGCGTCAGCTGATCGGATTTAGTTTGCGGCAAGCGGCAAGGCACTGATCCAAACTGGGAACTGTCAAATTGATTTCTGATTGATCAAGTTCGCAACCAATATGACCAAGTAGCCGCCATAGAAGGTTATGACAGTTACAGATTAACCGACTCGTGAGCGAATCGCGGCGCGAAGCGATTGCGATTGTGGAGTCTTGCAAGTTCGCGCTTCGCGTCTCCTTTGACGCGGGCCAAATACCGACAAAAAACGGGCAATAAGACGCGAAGGCGTGAACAATCTGCGAAATCGACGCGAGGGCCATCCACACTCGCGTTCGCGACTTCGCGTCTCGATTCGCTAACGAATGTGGAGGGCCCTTTAAAAAGGTGGCGCTACAATACCTAGAATACTTGAAAAAATAAATTTAAATCATAGAATAGACAGCGCACTTCACTCCGCCAATAACGCCTAGATACTTGGCTACTCTGGAGAGATTTGGAACTATTATTTATAGCTGACAGCTGGATACTTTTGCAACGTTCTATCATAAGAGATTTCACTCCTTTTAATTCCACACTCCATATGCGAAGGGTTAGCGTCCAATAGAAAATTACAAATTCGCGCCGTTTGGCCGTCCATACTACTATGTAAGGTAATAGAATCAGACCAAGCTAAGTTGGCAGCGATATTGATAGCACAGGCTGCACAAGTATTATTTTAAACGTCAATTACTTATGACTTGCAAAGCGTCACTTGCAAAGCCTGTGCTATCAAAATAGCTGCTAACTTAGGCGCTTAGTACACTGGACCCGATTCGAACGTCGATCCAATGTTTGATCGAGACAACGCTATGCGCATATCGTATTATAGCGTATTATTATTAATTTATTATAGTATTATAGCGACATGCGAATCAGATCCAGTGTGCTATGCGTATATCTACACACTGTATATCTTTTCATTTTATTGATTTTAAAATACAGTTCCATAGCAGACACTTTCTGTTATATATTGGGAGCGTGCACGATGTAATTTAGTATCTTGACACGTGTTTTATGAACTAATATAGCACAAAAAAACAATTGTTTATCTATAAAATAAAACTATATTTATACAAAATAACCTTACACGAAAATATAAAAAATATTCTAAGCTGGGAACATCTTATCGTAAGGCACTTTGAGGAAAAGTTTGTTCGCGATCCTGATGCCTATCTTGTTCCAGTTGGCCTGCGCGTACGGCAGCAGCTCCCGGTACAGGGGTCGCCAGTTGGCGTTCGCGAAATTGTTCGCTAGCTGGACTGGAAGATAAAATTGAAAAGTTAGCAAGTAACGGGATTCCGGATGTACTGGCTTGAGCTGACAAACTTTTAGAAAGAGGGAGGGTGCTAATCGCAGTAGAAATAATTCTTCGTTCTAATAATCTCGTAGATAGAGCCACAAAAATTGGATAGAGCTGTCTAAGACCTTTCAAAGTTAAGGTTTGAGGTGTCTCATGTTTCCCGACTCCTGGTCTAGTCACCAGTAAACGGTGCCGATAAAATAAATAAGTATCCATTCGTGAATGAGTTACCCTACATTCGTGTCGTTTGACTCCTTTGATTGATGTGTGTCTAAAGGCGGGATTTCACCAGTGTGCACTGTGCGGCACAAGCATATTCAGTACAAAAATGCTTGTCCCACACACTGGTGGACTCCTGTTTTAACCGACAAAACCGTTGATCTGTGGTGTCAAAAAGCGACACGACTTGGAAAACCATGCGCCTAACCATTCGCGAATTTACACACATGTGGGTTCGCGTAAATCTAACCCGTTACTGCACGGCCCAACGTCGATTATGATAAAAAAGAAACGTGAAAAAAGAGCATTTGTACATTGGGATACAAGATGAGATTAAACAGAACGGTGGTGTAGGTACTCACTTATAGACTGACTCTCGGGAATATCGTTGGACACGTAAGACTCCAAGTTTCCCAAGTCAGGTCGCATGTAAAATGACTTGATCCTGATGTAGGTCTCGTTGTCTCGTTTCTCCGGGATCCCGTCCAACTTCCAGGTGTATACCAGATCAGCTGCAAAAAGTATTGAACTCATCATTATTTACAAAGTAAAATAATTTTGCAAAAAAGTTGTAACACACATCATCAATCATGTCATTTATGGCGCATTACTGCGTCGATTCTGGTTCGTTCGCAGCATCAAACAATGTCGCTTTGCAACTTCATTCTTTGATTTGGCGACCGCTAATTGTTAACTAAACCTAAGGTCAGAGATCAACAAACCGGGGCTCACGAGCCGCATGAGGGTCTTTAAAGGTAATATCAAGTTACCCAAAAGAGTGTTTTTAGACCGCTGAACATAGTATTTTTCTCTCTCTGAACTCTTTGAGATTCAAAAACTGGTGATTTTAATTTGTGATTCGTTCTTTTTCTCAAAAGTTTGCTGACCCCTGCATTAGGTGAACGACCCGATGTAATGCAGAATTATTAGTGCTTCACCCGAAAGAGTGGAGCGTATTACTGAGCCAGAACCCTTTTGTTTTGCTGCAACGCACACAGCACACATTACCTTTTATTGATGCTTTTTGTTCTTTATTTAATTTTTATTTTGGTGTTGCTATTGTTTGTATAATTTTTTTAGTTTAGTTGTGTGTATTGTGGCAAGCGAATAAATGGTTTATCTATCTATCTATCGAGCTATCTAATGCAATGCACCCTTAGTCATATTTTTTAGGAAGGTACAATCGCAGTACGAAGTCTAATTCAGCTTAAGCGAAGCCTAAATGGTTGTCGATTTGCGGAAAAACGCACTAACTAATTAACTTAGATTGCTAAAATAAGTAATATGCTGTGAACTAGGTGATTCCTACTTTCCTGTATATGTGACTAAATCATTGTTGCAGCATTTAGCAAAATAAATATGATTTTCAAAAACCATAAAACAATCGATAAAAAAAAATGATAAGTGCTCTAACAATCCATGGTTTTCACCAGCGAGCAATCCGAAAATAATGAAGATTTTCAGCTATTTAGTTTTCAGCAACTTATAGGCGCATATTTCATAAACTTGACAATTGACATCCCTACATTCCTCGGTCGGTAAGTAACGACATCGACGCCAGCAATGTACGGTGAATTGTCTATGTAAGGTGACGGTTATCAGAAATATTTCAGTGTCCGGTGTCAAGTGTCAGCGTGGTGAACCAATGTCCTCGTCTTCACTCGATTACTTTTCAGCCGTCCTTTATGCGGCCAATACAACCAACCCGTAGCTACTTCAATAATTTTAAGTCGTATATATTAAAATATATTAAAAGTCTTTAACAATTTACTTACTCATGGTAGTGTTGAACATCCCAGTTGCGTTGAATGTAAGCGAGTTGAACCGCCCTTCGCCGACATAGTTTCCTTGTACGAAAACCCGCGGCGTAGTCATATCTACTTCTAGGTGGAATCGATCTTCATCTGCGCGTAATCTGCAAGAAGCAATAGCCCTATTTAAAATTTATATTGAATACTTCTTCAACCATAAATCAAGTAATTAATATCTAATTAGAACTGGGGAGTATTTGATTCACTATACCTTCTCTGTCACATGCTTAAGTCAAATAGACCCCCTATGGAAAAAGTCGCAAATAAATTATGAAGAAATATTTATCTTGAACCCGCAATACATTTTCTATTGCATTGTGTGCAAATTTGCAACGTTTGCATTTGCAATATGGAAAGAGATATAACACGAATATAAGGATCATTACGAGTAATAACGTCATAGGTTAGTAGTTTATCCCATATAACAACTAGCGGGAAAAATGTGGTAAGTTACTTAGTCCAGATCTAATTCGTAAGTATTCTGAGATTCAACATTATAATATAAAGAAATTTGTACCAACCAACCTGGCATCGTGGACAGTACTTGTTTTCAGCCCTTCTACATAAATATCCTTCATGCTCATCCTGGCGTAAATCTGTAAAAACGAGAAAAATCCTAGTTAATGATTCACTCAACATAACCCTCTCTCGCTTGTCGCCAGCTTGTCTTCAGCTGTCCAGCCTAACTTCCTATCCACCAGCGTAGGAGACAGTAGAGGAGATTGTATATACCTATCTATGAATATATATATATTTACGACGACCGGTTTGGCCTAGTGGGTAGTGACCCTGCCTACGAAGCTGATGGTCCCGGGTTCAAATCCTGGTAAGGGCATTTATTCGTGTGATGTGCATGGATATTTGTTCCTGAGTCATGGGTGTTTTCTCTGTATTTAAGTATTTATAAATATTTATATTATATATATCGTTGTCTAAGTACCCTCAACACAAGCCTTATTGAGCTTACTGTGGGACTTAGTCAATTTGTGTAATAATGTCCTATAATATTTATTATTAGTTATTTATTTATATATATATACACATATATATATATTTATTTATTTATTTATTTTATTTCTATATCCGTATATGTACATATATATATTTAATCTATTAATAGTGATAAAGTTTAATTTATTACAGTATTTATGCCTCACCATGAAGATGACCTGGGGAGCATTTTTAGGGTTCCGTACCCAAAGGGATAAACGGGACCCTATTACTAAGACTCCGATGTCCGTCCATCCGTCCGTCTGTCACCAGGCTGTATCTCATGAACCGTGATAGCTAGACAGTTGAAATTTTCACAGATGATTTATTTCTGTTGCCGCTATAACAACAAATACTAAAAAGTACGGAACCCTCGGTGGGCGAGTCCGACTCGCACGTATCCGGTTTTTTATTTACAAGTTTAGTTTTAGTTTCAATGATTAGTTTTTTTATCGTGTTTGTAATTAAGTTGTATATTGTTATTGAAATAAAATATTTTATATCTATGGAGTAATTATATTTCCCTTATATTTAGATAGTTTTCCACTTATTCTCCTTCATTTATTTTTGTTATACCTATGTTACCTACTATTAATGTTACCTATCTCATTTTAATTATAGAATAGTAAGTAAGTACCTACCTCTTAACCGTACCAAGAGATATAAGTATACTTATTATTTTATCATTTGCCTGTTATTATAACTGCATTAACGTTATTAGAGCCAAGAATGGCAAGGATATTAGGTTTCTGCTGCATTCATTATTCATCTGACCCACATGGATATTCTATATCAAGGGTACATAATGTCACATCTTAATTTGTACCTATAGGTAATAACCAGTACGTGAAGGTCAGGCTTTACTTGGTAATACATTCCCACTAGACCGCGAGCCAACACCAGATTTCCATGACCTATCACGTCCCGGGCAACTCGTATAGTAGTTAACGGCTATGTAACTCTCGTGGACGTCAGCTGCCGCTCCGTTGGTGGGTTGAAGAATGGCGGACACCGAAACACGTAATTTTTTTATTTAGTCATCGCTTCCCGTTTGATACTTTAGATGATATTGTGAATTTATAAAATCGTCAGCCGGTTGTATCGCGTTGGAAAGACCATCAGCTGGTAACAAGAACATGTAAAAAAAAAAGTGTTCGCCTTCCGATTTAAACTTTGTCAGATAGCAGTTTACATACTGATTTCCCCCGCGATACAACCACCTGTCAATTTTTTTTATTCTCAATAGCATCTACATTACCATCTGTCATAGTTTCAATTAGGAGGCGATGACTGAAAATCATTTTGCTTTTTCATGTTCGTATGACCGTTTGACGATCTTTCCACATTTTTTTTATGCATAGCATCTGACAAAATATCAATCGGGACGCGATAACTGAAATAAATTACGTGTTCATGTAACCGGCTGACGGTTTTTTTATTCACTATAGCATCTAAACTATCCTATACTTAAATAAAATAAATAAAATATGCCAAAATATCAAGCGGGAGGCGATGACTGAAAAAGATTTTTTTACATGTTCATATGACCAGCTGACGATTTATCCACCACGATACAACCGGCTGACGATTGTATTTATTCACAATAGCATCTAAACTATCATATGACAAAGTATCAAACGGGAAGCGATGACTAAATAAATAAAAAAAGTGTTTCGGTGGCTGCCAGTCTTCAACCCACCAACGGAGCGGCAGCTGACGTCCACGACGGTTCATCAAACATAGCCGTTGACTACTATACGAGTTTTCGCCCGGGATGCGATGACTGACGAAATTTGCGCCTGGCCCGCGGTATACAGCTATACGTAGCGTAGGTTAGGTACACACGTACCTAGTTACGTGACTTGTTACCTGCACATCGTGGTTTTTGATACGGATACGAGTTAACTAGCCGTTAGGTAGGAGTATAACTATTAGTGTGCATGAATTAACCAATGATATTTATTACCTACGAGTATTAGTGTTATAGTGAAATCACAAGATTAAATTAAAATTTACTTGAGTCATAACGACAGGCCAGACAGGTCGTTAAATTCAATGAAGCGACTTATTGCAATTTTTTCGTTTAATAATTAGTAACGTCCATAAATTACGTACTATCAACCTCAAATAGAAGTTCCAGTTTTGGTTGCATCAATATGCAACTTAGCGGAATGTACGGGCGCTACGTCTACTTTCAGGACTTCTCCATATTTCAACTTCCTCGCAAGCAAAAGTAGACTTTACGTTGACATTATTTGTCATTAATGTAAAGGTTACCTATTTCTAACTTGGTTTACTGGAAAGGTCATTAAATAATTAATTAATGTACAATCGGCCCATCGGCCCCCCTGCATCACGTATGCTTAGTTACTATGTTGTTAACTAATTATAAAGGTTAAAAGTTTAACAAAAACGATTACGGAGCATAGCATTATGTGCATGATGTGCATAGTGAAGGGTAGGGAAGCAACTTTGGAAGGCCTTGACTTTTATGTCAAAGAATGCAATCTTGCAAGCTTATTATAATATTGCAAATTAACTTTTATACGTTACATTTTAATCATTAACTTGATTAACTACATAATACTCTCAGAATAATTTATCATAAATCCACAACAATAAATAAATAAATTTTATCACCGTTATCCAATCATAACAAAATAGCGTAAGCATATGTATTATGTATTTTATCGACACACATATCATAAACCCTCTATGATGCCTTCAAAATCCGTAAATAATGGCCAACATTACGATAAACTGTTTTGTTACAACAAATTTCTTATCTGTGATAATATTGTTATTGCTTCATAACTACATCAAAATCGATTTGGTTATGCATTCATATTTGAAACATCTCTGAAAAAAAAAACAATTCGATTTGACCTCTATTCCAATATCTGTCGAGATGCCTTTTTGTTCAAAATGAAATGCCAATTGCACACAATTTTGACATATCTCGCATATTAGTTTGTGTCAAATGATACGGAAATAGGCCCTCTAGTTGTGAATTAAAAAAAAAAACTACATGCGTGAAAAAAGTTTTCATTTACCGCCATTTGGCGTACAGTTTATCGTTTAATTAGTTTTAAGTATAAACTGAATATGTTTTGTTGTTTTTAAGGTAACTATACCGGTACTATACCTATTCGTGTAAAATAAGCGATAAAAATATTTCGGTGACGCCACCACATATCCGCGAGTTCCGCTAAGAGAGCAACGATTTGGCAACGATGCTGGGGCAACGGAGGCTGTAATTTGGGTTAGTGAATATTTCATAGAAAGTTGTGTGTAGATAAAATAGCGTATGTAACTGTACATAATTAGGCATTAAAACACTCGTGTGATCTTTTTAAGAAACTCACTTCGTTCGTTTCTTAAACCCACACTCGTGTATTTTAATGCCATTTATTATGTAGCAGTCACATAAACTACTATTAAAAACTTGTGACGAAAATAACGTACTTTGCGCGTTTGAAGGAATATTTGTTCTGCATGCTCTGTGTCTATCGTAAAGGGAAATCGTCCCAGAGACGAGTTGCCTGTAGGAGAAAGTGTTGGTCATGTAAATGAATGAAATACTATATTATTCTTAGCCGACGAAAAGAGAAGGCAGAATATTCTTTTTTTTTAGACTATGTATACCTTGACTGTGAACACCTTGGCCGCTCCGATATATCTGATGGCGAGTTTAATTAACAACTAGCTACTATAAAAATCAACATCAAATTAATACATTATTCATAACTATTTATATTTGTTTTTATCCTTTCGAATCTCTACAAACAGGTATTATAAGAATTAATTTTATTATTAGGTGCATAACCTATACAAAGTGCCTGAATATCAAATAAGGACAGACAGGCAAAAAACGGAGTGATGAGAAGACGTGTTTTGTACCAGCTGACCGGCTAGCATGAGTTGCGTTCTCGCGCGCGACTCCATCCATACTTGAAGTCGCGCTAGATGTATGGCGTCGCGCGCGAGAACGCAACTCATGCTACGAGCCCCAATGCAGAAGAGTTCGGCTACTATTTAATATTGAAAGTAACTTTTTTCAAAGTCAAATCTAGTACTTAAGTAATTTTAGTAGCATAGGAGCAAGAATTAAAAAAAAGTGCTGTAAAATTCGGCGTCAAATAATATGGAGTGATGAATCAAAATTTGAAGTAACTGTCGGCGACGAACGAAAAAAAATCGTTTGAAATAAAGACAAAGCATTCATCAAGGACTGCATTAAGAGAAAAGTGAAGTGTCCTGGGTCTGTGATGATATGGGGTTGCATGTCGGCACAAGGGGTAGGCCGCCTGCATTTTGTAGAAGGGACTGTTAATGCAGTGAAATACCAGGACATTTTGAAAACCAGTTTAATTCCATCTATTCCAAGCTTGAAATATGAAAATTTCTACACTTTTCAACAAGACGGGGCATCTTGCCATACTGTGAAGACCACGAAGACTTGGCTCGAGTCTAAAGGAATCCCCACTATGGAGTGGCCGTTGTGGGTAGACTTATGTATGATATGTGGGTAGGGGAGATTATGAATAAACAGTCTTAGCAATGCACTCGTTGTCTCAATATATCATCCTGTCCAAATAAGTACTTTACATGGCGCAGCCGGTTATAAGTAATCGTTGAATTGTTATACGTTAACGGGATTAGTGTAATTTGGGTATTGAGTGAAGTGGAATTTACAAAGCAGTGCGTTGTGACTAGCGGAAAATGGATACAGTTCTAAGGCCGCCACCTCCATTTTGTTTCGAGAATAATCTATCGAGCGTTACGTCGGGAAACTTGAGTAGACAATGGTTAAAGTGGAAGAAATCGTTTGAGATATACTCTAAAGCATGCGAGCTCAATAAAAAAACTGAAGACGTACAAGTGAGCATTTTATTGCATGTCATAGGAGAACAGTGTCGGGAAGTCTATGAACAGTTCACAGATAAAATAACTACAATAAAAGGATTATTAGAACATTTTGATAAATATTTCCTACCAACAAAAAATCTGACTATCGAACGGCACAAGTTTTTTTCAAGAGGTCAACAAGAAGGCGAGTCCGTTGAACAATATACATTTGAGTTAAACAAATTAGCTATGACTTGCGAGTTCAAGGACCTGAAGGACGACTTAATAAGAGATAGGCTAATTTGTGGATTGAGAGAAGATGCTATGAGGGAACGTTTACTTCGGGAAAGTGAGACTTTGACCCTACAGAAAGCCGTGGATATGTGTCGTATAGCGGAAATGTCACGCATGCAAGCGGGCCGTATTAAGCAAGAGGATACAGGCGAGTATAATGCATACGAGCTCACGACTAAGGCTGAGGACAAGCAACAACAGTGTGAAGTGCACTGGGTAGGGCGTCCTGCAAAGAGTCGTCCTGGAAGTCGAAAGTGCCGATGCGGCGTGAATGCGCCGCCGCCGCCGAGCAGAGCGCCGCCGCCGCGGTCCGGCGCGGCCGTAACGTCATCGGCGTCATCGCGCAAGTCCGTGCCGCTACATGTAAACAACCGTATTAGGCAGTGTGATTATTGTGGATCGAATCATGAAAAGTTTAAGTGTCCCGTTTATGGTCAACGTTGTACTAAATGTCATAGATCGAATCATTTTGCGAAGGTGTGTCGTATGTATGCAGTACAGGAGGATTCCACAGATCAGGTATGTCTCGTTAATTCCATAAATAAAAATAAGCGCTGGAGTGTAGACCTTTTAATTAACGGAGCTAGCATAACGTTTAATTTAGACAGTGGGGCTGATACTAATGTTTTGCCTTTGCGATTTTTACCGGAAATCGGTTATAGTGTAAATGACTTAGTACGGACTCGTATCAGATTGACAGCATACTCAGGAGATCAAATTCATGTTGCAGGCAAGTGTCACTTAAAAGTAAAATACAAAAACGATTACCACATTGTAAGTTTTATTATAGCGGACGTGAAATCACCCCCGGTACTAGGTAGATCGACCTGCGAAGAATTAAACTTGGTTAGGCGTGTTATGACTATAGAGACCTCAGGGTTAAATAGTTGTTTAGGAATGTTAGATGAGTATGGGGATGTGTTTGAAGGCATGGGGTGCTTACCGGGCGAATATAGGATACAATTGCAGCCTAATGTGCAGCCAGTTGTGCATGCGCCGCGTAAGCTGCCACTAGCACTGCGGGATGCGGTTAAAAATAAGCTGGATGAGATGCTGCAGCAACAGGTTATCGCGAAGGTTGAGGGGCCCACGGACTGGGTCAACAGTATGACTGTTGTAAAGAAAGCTAATGGAGACCTTCGTATCTGTTTAGATCCTCGAGACCTAAATAAAGCTATTCGTCGAGAGCATTTCAAATTACCAACTCTGGATGAGATTACAACGAAATTATCGGGTGCAAAATATTTTAGTACTCTAGATGCTAAACACTCATTCTGGCAGGTAAGGCTACACGATGAGTCAACTGACCTTTGTACCTTTAACACGGTGTTTGGCAGATACAAATTCCTTCGCATGCCGTTTGGAATTTCTTCCGCATCGGAGATTTTTCATAAAAGGCTATTTGAACAGTTTGATGACATAGAGGGCGTAATACTCTTTATTGATGATTTGCTTGTGTATGGAGAAACGGAGGAAGTACATAATACACGTCTTCGTCAGGTGCTGGACCGTTGTAGGAAAATCAATATTAAGCTAAATAAGGAAAAATGCAAGGTTGGACTATCTGAATTAAAGTATTTAGGCCACAGAATATCATCCGAAGGTATACGACCAGATAACTCGCATACGTTAGCTATTAGAGAAATGCCTAAACCAGAAAATACTAAGGACCTGGAAAGGTTTTTAGGGCTTGTAACGTATGTTGGCAGCTTTATACCACATTTGTCGGAAAGGACCCATCTGCTGAGAGAGCTTCTTAAAAAAGATATAGCTTGGCATTGGGATGACAGGCATCAGAAATGTTTCAATGAATTAAAACAATGTCTAGTAAGTCCTCCCGTATTACAATATTTTAGTTTAGAAAAATCGGTCACGATTTCCGTTGATGCAGCAAAAAACGGGTTAGGTGCTTGTCTTATTCAAAATGGATTGCCAGTTTGCTACGCGTCGCGCTCTTTAACTAAAGCCGAGCAAGCCTATGCGCAAATTGAAAAAGAATTGCTAGCATGCGTGTACGCATGCGAAAAATTTTATTGTTATATTTATGGGCGTACAGACGTGACAGTGGAAACTGATCACAAGCCACTAGTGAGTATAATTAAAAAGCCTATTGCTAGTGCCCCGGCACGTCTGCAGCGAATGTTGCTAAGGTTACAACCATATACATTTGAACTGGTGTACAAGCCGGGCAAGTACCTGTACGTGGCAGACGCGCTGTCGCGCGCTGTGGCGCCGGCCGACTCCAGCGCAGCACCTGAGGAGCCACTTGATCATTTAGAGATGGAAGCTCAAGTATGTGCCGTGGCCGTCGACAACCCCTTAACTGATTCACATTTCATAGAATTGCAAAGACACTCAAAATCGGACAGCGAAATTGAAGCCTTGCGAAAAGTGATAAAGAAGGGTTGGCCCACACATCGAAGTCAGCTGGAAAATATGTTACGACCGTATTGGGATTGCAGAGACGAGTTGACAATCGCATATGGCATGGTATGGAAAAACAATCGTATAGTTATACCTAAATGTATGCGTCAGTCCATGTTAAAGAAAATACACATAGGTCATTTGGGTGCTGAGAAATGTAAACTGCGGGCTCGAGAAATCATGTACTGGCCTAACATGAATACGCAACTTGATGACATG
The DNA here is from genome assembly GCF_033807575.1 of Cydia pomonella. Lineage (NCBI taxonomy): Eukaryota > Metazoa > Arthropoda > Insecta > Lepidoptera > Tortricidae > Cydia > Cydia pomonella. The sequence goes on from NC_084708.1 coordinate 12,089,458, forward strand.
ATATCACACTGTCAAGCATGTTTAACTTATCGCAAAGAAAATTGCAAAGAACCAATGATACCACACGACGTTCCCGTGAGACCGTGGTCAAAAATAGGAGCGGATATATTTCATTTCGCGGGTTCATCTTTTCTAATTGTCATTGATTATTTTAGTAAATTCATTGAGGTAACAAAATTAAATAACATGACGTCATCTCATGTTATTGATCAATTGATTAACATATTTTCTAGACAGGGCGTTCCGGAAACAGTTTTTACAGATAACGGACCGGAATTTTCATCAAGTCTGTTCCATAATTTTAGTAAAAACTGGAAATTCATTCACATGACATCATCACCTAGGTACTCACAATCGAATGGCCAAGTGGAAAGAGCGGTTCAGACAATAAAATCAATTTTAAGAAAAACTAGTTATGACAATACAGACTATAGGTTAGCATTGTTGGAGTTTTTAAATACGCCAGTTAGTGATAGGATAGCTTCTCCTGCGGAGATATTAAACAGTCGCAAACTGAGAAGTATCTTGCCGTGTTCACCAAATTTGTTAAAACAAGCCAATTTAGATCATACAAAGGTTAGACATGAACTTAAGGCGCGACAAGAAAAACAAAAGTACTACTACGATAGGGGAGCCAAAAATTTACAAACTTTACGAGCGGGTCAGCCAGTTAAAGCACGCATTAATGGCAACTGGGTATACGCTACGGTTGTGGGTCTCGTAAGTCCGAGATCTTATTCAGTAAAACTAGAAACGGGCAGGTTCCTCCGTGACTTGACTTGAGTGATCTGTCGATACCCCCCGTCAGGGGGGTATGAGGGGCCGCTACCGCACAATGGCTGCGGCGGCTGTTGCGGGTCGCTTCCCCACCGACTGGTGGGGTGGTCGAATGGCCGTCTTTTTGGGGACGGTGTGGGTAGCTGGAGGTTCCTCCGTAGGAATCGTCGTCAGCTTATATTAGACTCGCCGCGCCGCCCCCCCGCCCGCGCGGATCCCATTTTATACGATAACATAAACCTGCCGGTCAACAATTCTCGCGCTGAGTCAGACATGACATTCAGTCCCACTGTCCCATGCTCCCTAGAAAGTAATAATATCAACAATAACAATTCTGGTAATAATTATGTCACACGTTTTGGCAGGACAGTGAGACCTCCTGATCGGTGGGGATACTCTGAGCTAGGAGTACCACAACGCAACTGAGTATCTAGGTATACATATTTATATATATAGACGGTAACTGCATCTGTATTCGATTTGTAATATGTAAGCAATCAAATATTACCTAATGTGAGCAAATGTATTCAAAGTCTTAATTTACATACTAATTGAATTAATTTGTAATCAATGATAAATAATATCAACATTGTAAAAAAAAATAGGCAATGTACGTATATTGAATAAGAAAAAAATAAAATAAAAAAGTGTATCTTGCATGCATAAATTATATTTTTTTTTTCATTAATGAACTTGTTGTTGTTGCACCTGCATGATAAAATAATTATACCTATAATTACTGCAAGTAAAAAGTAAATGTTAGATCAATAAGGAAGTATACAAAAATCATTACAACAATGTTCTCTCTAATCAATGAAGTAAAAATGGTTCATTATAAAACAATAGTACTTAAGTAGTATAAGAAGGCTACTGTTATTTCAAAATTATATATACACTCACAACATTAACTTAAGCACCTATGTACATAAAAAGATGTTTATTTTTTAAATATTGTGTTATAGAAACTAGTATAGGTACTTACGCTATTTTGTTTATTGAAAAGAAAGGGGTTGTGGGTAGACTTATGTATGATATGTGGGTAGGGGAGATTATGAATAAACAGTCTTAGCAATGCACTCGTTGTCTCAATATATCATCCTGTCCAAATAAGTACTTTACAGCCGTCTAATGGTCAACTAAGTGGTAGGCGAACTATTTTGCGTACTCAAGATCGATAGCCGAACTATTATGCGTTGTAGTTGATAGAAGAATTGTATTTTTTTATTGCAATACATGAATATTTTTTTGTTGTATTATATAGGAAATAAAGTTGATTAATTTTACAACACTTTTTTTTAATTCTTTCTCCTATGCTACTAAAATTACTTACTAGATTTGACTTTGAAAAAAAGTTTCTTTCAATATTAAATAGTAGCCGAACTCTTCTGCATTGGGGCTCGTAACAGGTCTGATGATACCCTAGTTCGGAAAATCACCGTAATCTTTAGTTACGTGTATACATGATTGACATTAAAACCTGTATAATTATATAAATATACTTCTAATTTATGATCCATTTAACTGTAATTAAAATAGACGGAAGACCTGAAAATAGCAGAAATTGTTATAAAGAAAAACAAGTCCCTAGGCATCAATTTAAAGACTTTAACAATGAGCTGACAAGACGTTTGTGGCGAGATAACTGCAGTGTCACTGCAGCCTGCACGTCAAACATATCATTACTGTCATTACACTGCCAGTTGGATGAGTAAATGGTCCATCAATCAATTCACATTGTAATTTAACGTTATTAAAACTTGGCTATTGCGAAAACGTTCCACAGGTGCTAACTATTAAATAACCATTTCATTTAGCGCCTACTTCCCTAGTTAAAGTAAGTTAACGTTAAAGTAAGTTAACAAAAACCGGACAACTGTGAGTCGGACTCGCGCACGAAGGGTTCCGTACCATTATTACGCAAAAAACGGCAAAAAAAATCACGTCTGTTGCGTGGGAGCCCCACTTAAATATTTATTTTATTCTGTTCTTAGTATTTATTGTTATGGCGGCAACAGGAATACACCATCTGTCAAAATTTCAACTGTCTGTTAGCTATCAAGGTTCATGTCACTTGGCTGTATCTCGCCTGGTGACAGACAGACAGACAGACGGACGGCCAGTTGGAGTCTTAGTAATAGGGTTACCATCAAACCAAATGTGTGAGTACAACATAATCCAATATAATAAAACATGTACATTACATTCGTAAAACCTAGCCAAGTAGATTCTTGAGCTTGGCACCCATGATCACAATACTTTTGTCGGCGAAATCAACAACAACGCATATACTCGTACTTTATATTGAATTTGGCTCACTTTTTCACATTCATGTTTTTGATGGGATATCATTAGTTTTGGTACAGAAATTATTAGTATCCATTATGAATAGTTACTCCATTATTCACCAATATTTTCTTACTTAACTTTATCTTCATCACTTTGTTGATACTAATTATCAATAATTTTCAGTTTTCAGATTTTTTCCTCTATAAACACCTAATAGCCTATCTTGATGCCAAATATCAAATATCAAACATTTATTCAGCAAATAGGCCACAGGGGCACTTTTACATGTCCATTTTTACAAACAATAAATTAAAAAAAAAACAATTACAAATATCGAATCTATGAAATAATGAATACTTTATTAGAGATGTATACTGTCTCTAAATGTCAAATTACACAAAAAAAAAACTATGATAAAAAAATAAAACCATAAAATACTAAAATTCTTTAGAGATGTATGTCTCTAAGTGTCAGAGATAAAATATAAAAAATATATTAAATTATCCTTAGAGATGTAGAGGGTCGCCAAGGCTTGAATTCTTATATAAATAATTAAAAGACAAAAAAAATAAAACAGACAAGAACCGAATGAAGTGTCTCACGTTAATGTCACTCAAAAGTAAAGTTACATACTTTAACATAACCTGTACCCCGTGTAAGCTCAAACAGACCGGTCTCCACAAACAGCACCCGTTCACGAGTATGACGTGTATCTCAGCCATCGCCTCCCTCAACCTTCATTCGGGAAAGTGGCGACCCGATCAACGACGCCACCGTAAGTAAAGACTTTTTAGCGAGCATGACATGTTCAAGCTGCCGGGTTGTATTAATAAAAATATAATAAAAAAATGTGAGATACTACATTTGTGCTTGTAAGTTACATTAAAGACGGCATAGCGCCACATAAACGCGACTACATATTATTCATAAGGAGTGCCTACCTATAAAACTAAATTATAAATTTAAATTGACTTAGAGATGTACAGGTCTCTAAGTGTCCAAATCATTAAAATAGGTATTAAAATAAAATTGAATTTAAAATAAAATAAAATTTAAAATAAAATAAAATCTTAGAGGTGTATAAGGTCTCTAAGTGTCCAAAACTAAAATAATACAATCAAACGAGAACATGATGTTCTCTTGTGTCAGTTCTACTGGACGCTAGTATGGTTATTTCACAGAAAGAAAACGAAAACACTATTACTTACATTTTTATCATACTATCAAGATCAAGATCAAGCTACTGGCTTAAAGGCATCCTTATCATCTATGAAATCATTCACAGCATAATACGCCTTACTTAACAAAGAGCTCTTAACGTGTGACTTAAATTTGTTAAGAGGCAAATTCACTATATCAGTGGGAACTTTGTTATAAAACTTTGTTATCAAGTTTCTAGGTCACGTGGAAGTGGGTTAGGTTTTTGACTCCGTCGAATTATCCACAGATTTTCAGTTTTTAGATTTTCCCCTCTATGTACACCTAATAGTCTACCTTGATGCCAAATATCAAGTTTTCTAGGTCATCTGGAAGTGGGTTAGGTTTTTGATCTATAAGTTAGTCGGTCACAAAAATGCCGGTTTTTAAACGTTAATTTATCAATAACTGTTTCAGCTACGTTTACGAAATTTTGTATTCTAGTCAAGCTAAGGGGTTTGAATACTTTGAATAGATGTGCCAAATTTCATATGTGGAGGTTAAATAAATTTCAAGTAGTGAAGGGGTCAAAAGTAGCTGGAAATGGTTCGTTATATATATAATATATATATTAATACTTTTTATTCGATTTATTACACACGGTTACTGCGTCGCCAGTTTCTTTTTCTTTGTACTTGGCCGGACACGCTACCGCGTGTCTAGATGTTTTCCGAATAGCCTTACCGCGATTGCCTTAGCTGTGTCAAACTGACATATTTGCTAACGTCTGCGAAAATTACTTTCTATGCATCTCGCTCGTAAGTTACGCACACAATAGCGAATATAAGGTGTGTCCAGCAGTGTCAAACTGGTGGCAACCGTACAGGTCCAGATCACAAAATTGACGGACTAGGTTCATTATTATTCTGACTCTACCTTATATGTATTATTTGATAGAAACATAAAGTTTAATTTTATAACTAATCAGCTATTTTTAGCACACAATTGGGAAAACGCTCGGTAACTCGAAGTTGAAATATGGAGTACATATTTTCCGCTAAAAACTATACACTTACCTGATTCCTTTGATACATTATTCTAATTTCTTTCTCGTGATTAGGATCCAAAGGAGGCACGTCGAGTTCTTTGAGACCTCCGGCCATCGCCACAATACCCTTCTGGATGGCTTCCACTAGGCAATCGTTCACATCCACAGCATTTCTATCGCATATCTTCAGGAATTTTCCTGTTATAAAACAATATGATCATTTATATTCCACATAAATGCAGATATATAACTGTATAATAATGTTATTGTATAACTATTATACCTACTTAAAAAAGAGCGGTACTGAACTACAAATAACAAACATCCGTACCTAGATCAACTGAACCATAACCAACACGTAACACAGTCAGCAAAAACAAAACACTTTTGAAAGGCATCTCTCTGCAAGTAACCACTCGCATGAGCAACTTAATATTTGTTTACTACATTTACTAATTTAATATTCTTAAAAGAATTGTGCAGCGAACCACAGTGACCAAGTTCACTACCTATTCTGACGCTGCGCCGGCCTGCTTGAGCGCTTTAATTGCGTAAACCCTGCCTTCAATGTCATTTACTAGGTGTTCGGAATACATAACCATTACATCACTAAACTGCGGTTATTTTCCTCACCTTCTTATTAACTTAAACCAGTGCCAAAAGTGTTTTTCTTAAAGAATAATGTGATGGATGGAAAACTGGCTTCCTGGATCAAAAGCCAGCCTTGAGACCCCGATTACTTCTAACAGCTAATTACAGTAATAGGAACCTACACTTTTTTGTCAAATTAATAATAAATTGTCTGTACGGTGTAGGCACTGTTACCAGACAAAAAAATAATAGGTACCTACTACATATGTATATGGACCTACAATACAAACTCTATATATGGTACATAGGAAGCTCGATAGCTGACCGTTGGATTAGTACCTAGGTATACAGCTCGGGCAGCAAGCAGGAGCTTTATGGTAGATATGTGCTGTGCTGTGCGGACCCTTAACCTAGTAGCCGAGAACATCGATTTGTTTTGGTGTTCTAGCTCTGACTGAATTCACAAAGTCCACATTGTTCACATTAGGTTATATGCGCCATATATTAGAATATTTTTATATTAGTTACACTATTGTCTTAGGTCTAGTACCTGTAACGATAGTTGTAGGTGTGAAAATATTTATATATATAATAGTGTGGACATTAATGTGGACTTTGTGAATTCAGTCAGAGCTAGAACACCAAAACAAATCGATGCTTGGCTACTAGGTTAAGGGTCCGCACAGCACAGCACATATCTACCATAAAGCTCCTGCTTGCTGCCCGAGCTGTATACATAGGTACTATTTAACCCAACGGTCAGCTATCGAGCTTCTTATGTACCATATATAGAGTTCAATTTATTTCAGAATTTAGACATTCCACAGCTTGGTTAGTACTCGTAACAAATATATAATCAAGTATTAACCTAGTGTCAGTATTTTTAGAAAAAGAAAAAGAAGTAGGTATACCTATTTTAAAATTATGTATATTAGGTATATGGACAACACGACTCAAGTGTAGTGATAAAACAAGGCAACCTAATTGTGTTTGGGGTTTTAAAAATTGGCTCGATGAGTATTTGTTGCTCGTGGAAAGAAAAGTAGTCATCGATAAAAATAAAAGCTTGTACCAAAAATTATTTTTTTACCAATTGCCCTGACAAGCACCCAGCCTGACATTGCGATTCCTTACTTTTCTCTCCTCGACAATGAAGAAGTTCTTTCCATTTTATTTAAATATTGCGTATTTTTGAAACACCCGTTTTACTCTTGTACACAACTTCATAACAAAAACATAATGTGATAAGTATTAAATTATCAATTTGGGCAGGCATTCTGATAGTGCGTCATGGTCATCCATTCATCTCCACTTGGGCTAGTCAAGTGCTCTAAATTACAGAATGGATAAGTGGATATTATAATATTTCCCACGTTAGGCCAGCGCCAAAGATTTCAGGCGGCTTTATCTCGTATATATCTCGCAATTATTTTTTCGAATAAGTACTCCCCATTTTTCAAGACAGGTGCGACGACGAGCGAAGTGAGGAGGACCGTGTTAAGGGCCCTCCACACACTTTCACATCTTGCCGCAAACTAAACAGCGAAATCGCCGTGAAGAAGTGTGAGTGTGGACTGTGGAGTCATATGTCAACATCGATATAATCTACAAGACATGATACTAAAAAGAGTGTACAAAATTCCCAAGCCCCCTGTTAAAACTGCTTTTGCTATGAGATTCTCGGCTTATCTCTTTCCGCATTTATACAATAAATTAGTAAAAATCTGCGACATAAGGCACTGTAACTTAACTGAAGCAAAAAGGCATATCCAACCCCTACTACTTTCTTGGAACTATGATGAGTCAGAGGATATTTTGAAATGACTGTAGTAGACGACAATATTCAATTGCGTCTGCTCCCGAAAGATGAATAACTTCTACAGCTACTTTTCTTTTATTTTGTTTTCTCTCACATTTCGTAGTTATACACACGCACATATTCATACATACATACTCACATATATACACACATACCCACTTTCACTTACATACAACTTACTGAGACCTTTTTAACTGTTTTTGTGCTTAGTTTGATAGTTAGTCATATAATTAAAAAAATCTTATTTAATTTAGCTTTAACAATAATGTATTCTGTTAAAATGAGAACCGCACCATTTCGATACTTCTCTGAGATTCCCACGTGACAGGCTGAGCCTAGTGTGGGGATCAATGTACTGCTGGTCTTGTAATGCCAAATTCTTGAAATAAATAAATATTATTATTATTATTATTTGTCTGTCTTACCATATCTCGGGACCATGGGGTCCCGGACCTTTGGGAGGCATGCGTGGGGCCGAAGCCAACAGCGCAGAGGCCCTTTAAGACAAATTAATCTAAAAGCAAGGGATACACGTAGCGGATACCATCCCCGAGCGCACAACATGATACATCCGGAGATGGTCCCCGCCAGGTGCAAAGACTATTGCAGTGCAGCACTTTTGTGCTGCGATGGGATCTAAGGTCATAAGGCTATTGATTTGAAAGTTGGATGGACTGGATAATGGGCTATGGGAGGAGACTAACGGACACCTGCCGTGACAATCAGTCTCGGAATTGTTTAAGACAGGTGGTGACTCGCCAACTCATTGAGTGGGCCCCACAACGGCCGCACGCACAGTGCGACAATAGGGCAACACTTTGGAGCGGCTGTGAGGTTGTCGAGAGGTGAGTCTGCGGAAGCCAGATCCCGGTAATCCGTTCAGCAGGCCGCCGGCGTTATGACATTTTACACTTCCAACCTGGAGCATAGGTCCCGCTCTTGCGACTCCACTCTGGCCGGCCGGTGAAGGCAAGCGCAGAGGCGAGGGCCAAATAAAAGGATCCTCTGGAATAGGGGTCCGCGGTGTCGCCACTCACCGTCAGCTCGCCACAAGCTGCCCCCGCGGGTTTATTATTATTATTATTATTATTTTCAAGATTTCTCTTTCTCAGCCTAAGCTGGTAATTATAGTATCATCTACGGGCCAGAGCCAAGTAGATGAAACGTCGGATCAGGTTCAATTAATTCTTTCATCTTCTTGCAGAAACCTTCGTACGATTCTGCAAGTATTTAGTATAGCTGCTTTCTGTAACTGTATATAAGTATTTGGTTTCAGGTCAATAAGTTTCAGACTGTGGTGGAGGTATTTAGGGATGATACCAGTGGTTGACAGAACTATAGGGACAATATATACTTTTTCCTGATGCCAGATCCTGATAATTTCATCTTTAAGGTCAGTATATTTTTGTACTTTTTCAGTAATAGTTTTATGTAGGTTGTGGGTGTTGGGGACAGCGATATCTATAAGGTAAGTGATTTTATGTATTTTGTCAGTCAAGGTTATGTCCGGTCGGTTATAGTGAGTCGTTCTATCGGTAAGTATGGCGCGGTCAAAGTACATTTTGTGGGTTTCGTTTTCCAGAATAGAGCTAGGGCTATATTTATAGTAGGGTGTGTTATTATGTGGTATAAGATTATGTTTCAGAGCTAGTTTTTGATGTACGATATTTGCTACCTGATTGTGTCGATGGGTGTAGTCTGTTTGTGTAAGATTAGAGCATGCTCCGGTGATATGCTGAATTGTTTCTGGATGGCTGTGACATTTTCTGCATCTATCATCAGAGAGTTGAGGGTCTTTGATTATATATTTTCTGTAATTTCTTGTATTTATGATTTGATCTTGGATGGCAATTATGAAACCCTCTGTTTCAGGGAACAAATATCCGAGTTTTAGGAACTTATTTGAAGCTACCGAATCTATGTGTGACTGTGATAGGTGCTGGGGGTGCCTCCCGTGCAAAACTTTTTTCTTCCACTGTTCTAATTGTAACCGCCAGAGGACACCCTGGAGTCAGCTCTCAGCGATAACTCAGTTTAATATTTATTTACGGAGCCTGCTGGTTCGGAAATCCAATTCCTCCCACGGTGGGACGTAGTTGGAGCGTCAAACAAACACCACTTAATTAGATTCCTATTTATTTAGCACTAGCACACACTTAGTCTAGACCTTAGGCACCAAACTTAAGCACTAAACACTAACACTATAGGCACTTTCACTATAACGTTATTCTAGTACTTACTAAGGTAAAATAACTAAGCGGTCCACGTAACTAGCACTAAAACCACTATTACCACTAATACTGATCACAACTTTAGGGCACTTTCACTTTTTCCTCACTTTTCCTTTTTGTTTTCCGATCGCTTGAACTGAACTGAACTGACTGTACTAACTCACTGTCCGCAGGCCGTATCTCGCCTGCTTATATAGGGCGAATACGAGGTCTCGAAAGTAACTCCAGATAATTCGAGAACGGCCTCGTTACGTGGACTTCTCTTTCTTGTGCTATCTCTTTCTCGCATTGGGCGTAGAACTTTCCCCGTATTTAACCACCTTTTCGGGTTTATCTCGGGAACCCTGAGGTTTTCAGTGATGAACCGTACCTTTTTAGAAAGCATTTACGAAGATCTACCCTATTATACCAGTTTCAGCTGAAAATATTCATGAATATAAGAATTATCTTCATCGATAGTTCAACTCCATACAAAAATAACTTTAAGTCTTAATATCTCGATAATTCTAGGCCCAATGCTTACAATGCTTGTGTCTACGGATAGCTAACCCTATTTTCTATCTATACACTACGATCCCTGGGGAAAGCCTAACTTGGGAGAAATCAGGTGAAATTGGGTCGCCTCGGCCCGAACATATAAATACCGCGCACCGAAGTCCGCGCCGCTCAGTACGCTTCCGGCTTCCGCAGCGATCGCACCGGCCGCTCACCCGCGGTGATGACGTCACGTAACAAGCTGACACAAAACGCTATTTTCATAGCGACTACAATTTTATCCTGTTTCTAGTCAATCGACCGATAAGTCAATCATACAAAGTGTGCTTGTGTCAACTTATTTCTATCCTATAGCTAGGCACCCTATAGCTATTTTATCTAGTTTTACGCGTTAGGTAATTCTTTCCGGCCCGGGTCTGTACCGTCCGAGTATTCGTCTCGGCAGGGGTCCATGCTGTCCGTAACAGTCTGCCCCCGCTGACGCTCCTGCGACTGCTCCTGTTGCAACGGTAGGACAGCCAACTTTGTGACGGGCCTCCGGAACACGCCTCCTCGGGTTTGAACGTCAGCCGATCGTATTCCACCATCCGGTCCTGGGTACACCTGGGTGACGATGCCGCGTGGCCACACATTGCGCGGCAGGTTTCCGTCCACTTGATGACCTGATCTGGTGTCAGACGATGCTCCTCTCGGATGGTCTGCTGTAGCCTTGACCCGATGAGCGCCGACTGAAGTTCCATGCGTGGTATGCTGAGTTGCCTCGTTGGCCCAACCTTACTTTTTGCCGCGATTAGGCTCACTTGGGCCTCCCCGCCCTTTGAGGCTACTCGCCAGTACGCCACGCATGCGTATGCTTTGGTGCTGGCGTCCACGAACACATGTAGTTCCCTTCTCGCCACTGCCCCCGTTGAAAGATAGCATCTTGGTATCCTGAGCTTCGCGACGCTATCCAGAGCTCGCAGCCAGGCCTCGAAGTCACGCTTATCCTCTTCTGGCAGTGGAGAGTCCCAGTCCAGCTTCTTGGCCCACAGATTTTGCAGCTGAACTTTTGCTGTTATAGTATAGTGGCTTAACAGCCCCAGCGGGTCATATACTGACATCACGGCCGATAACATTTGCCTCTTCGTAGGCGTCTGTATCATTTCCTTCACTTCGGCCGGTACCCTTATCATTGTTGTGTTGAAACCCAACTGGTCGGTTTCAGGGTTCCAGTACATCCCGAGGATCTTATTTTCCTTGCCTTTGCCGAGCTGTGCCGGTGTACTTGCGTGTAACTCCGTCGGGATCTGCTGGAGTAGCTTCACACTGTTTGAAGTCCACCCTCGTAACTGGAACCCTCCCTTGGCGTGAGACGACGCAACTTGCGTAGCACGATGTAAGAGTTCCTTCTCATCCGGGTAGCTGGCTACGTAATCGTCCATGTAATGATTACGTGTGATGTCTTCCACAGCATCCGGGAACTCATCAGCGTTGTCCATAGCGTTTCTATTTCTGACGCTATGGGCCAGGAATGGTGAGCTTGCTGCACCAAAAAGCATGCTCGTCATTTTGTAAAATTGCGGATTCCCTGTCCGGCGGTCCCCTCTCCAAATGAACATTTGTGATGGTTGATCCTCGGCCCTTATTTTTACTTGGAGGAACATTTCCTGTAGATCCGCCACAACTGCAAATTGCCCTTCGCGGAACCGAAAGAGAATCCCTATAATTGACTGTAGTAGATCCGGTCCTTCCAAAAGAAAATCGTTTAGGCATTTCCCTTGAACGCGACACGCAGCGTCGAAGACTAGCCTTATCTTTCCCGGTTTGTTCGGATTAGTTACCGCAAAATGCGGCAACACCCACGCTATCTTGCTATCTGGCGGCTCCTGCAGTGGCACGGCGTACTTTTTCTTTAATAAATTATCAATTTGTTCCTTATAACTCTCAGCGAATGCCGGATCCCGATCCATCTTTCTCTCGATACTCCTTAACCGACACATTGCAGTTTGTATGGTCGGTGGCATTCGTGGTTCGTCGTCCCGCCATAGCTGACCTACTTCATAGCGTGGTCCATTGTCGTTGATTTTCTTTATTGTTCTGTCCAAAATATCCATGGCCCTTTGGACTTGCGGATCCACCTTTGTAACGTTTTTTATTCCCAGCGAATCTATGTTGAAATAATCTCGTAGCATGGAGTCTAGGTTCTCATCCCTCTCGCGGCAGTGCAGCATCAGGTGTTCCTCGCCCTCCTTGGGAATAACCAGCCGTGGTTTTCCCCCGAAGATCACCCAGCCAAGCCCAGTTAGCACTGCCGCTGGCTCGTCCAGACCCCTGACGATTGCTTCCTGTGGTAGTAGCACAGGCCATTGGTCGATGCCGATAAGCAGTTTAGGTATAGCCTCTTCATAGCACGCAGTCGGTATATTTTTGAAGTGTTCCAGCTCCATGATTTTCTTACTCATCCGTTGCGTGCGTAGGCCTATACGTCGTACAGTCGTGAAGACGAGATCGTATGCGGTTTCCAAGCCCTTTCCGCGTACGCGCACCTTCACCTGTCTGCTTATTTCAGGCTCCGCTTCCATATTGCTTACGCCTGCGAGACATAGTGGCGTGGCAGGTCCCGTAGCTCCTACGGTGTCCGCTACGTCTGTCTGAATCAGGCTTATAGTGCACCCGTCGTCCAACATAGCGTAGGTGTCCACCTTCCCCTTAGGACCCTCTACGGTGACGGGAACCATTTTGAGGAACACCGTGGTTGTGTTATTCACATACTCCGTAGTGTTCGTAACAGTGTCCGGCTCTTGTGCTATAACCGCCGGCGTATGTCCGGACCCTAGGCTGGCGGTGGGCTGCGAAGAGGGCGCGGCCGCGCGGGACACTGGTGGCGGCCGGCGTTCACGCGTCACTTCCTGCGCCTTTCCCTCGTGCAGCAACTTATGATGCCTAAAAGTGCATCCGTCGATTCCACAAGGTTTGTTATGGCACTTAGTCTTTCTATGCTTGCTGTTTAGGCATCTGAAGCATATTGTGTTACTCCTGGCCCAGTCCCATCTAGCTCCTATGTCCATGGCCAAGATCCGCTTGCACTCCGGGGTTCTGTGGCCACCGCCGCAACATAGGCAGGGTACACGCCGCGCCTCGGCGTTACCCGTCGTATATGCCTGCTCGGCGTGGTACTGCGCCTGCTGTGGACGTCTACTTCCCTGGACTCGTTGGCTCGTCGTTGATGGGCGGGCGGTTTCCTTCGCTGCCGTTTCTCTCCTCTTCATATTGCTGGTAGGTAGCCGAGCGTGTGAGAACTCTAACTCGGCGTCGCTTTCCTCGATGAGAAAATCCGCCATGAGCATAAGCTCACATTTACCATTCTTTATATTTTCTCGGGCATATGCACACCATCTGCTTCGTAAGTGGGGACTCAGACGATCGGTTATTTCTCTTACCAACAAAGGATTGTTACTGTAATTTTTACTATCCAGTTCACACAAGGTGCTTACTATATTGACGACTTTTGTAGCAAAGTTATTTAAATCTATGGCACTAGG